>NW_003852397.1:48592511-48597423 GCF_000181295.1 Otolemur garnettii
AAACCCTTAAATATTGCCGGTAGGATTGTAAAATGGTACAGCTGCTTTGGAAACCAGTCTGGTTGTTCTTTAAAAAGTTAAACATAGAATTACCATATGGCCTGGCAATTCCACTTTTAGGTATATACCAAAAAGAATTAAAAATATATTCCCACAAAAACTTGTGCATAAATGTTCATAGAAGCATTATTCATAATTGCCAAAAAGCCAAAAGCAACCCAAATATGCATCAACGCATGAATGGATAAAAAACTGTGGCATGTCCATACAATGCATTATTAGTTTTTAAAAAGAATGAAGTATTGATTCTTCTACAACATGGATGACCCTGGAAAACACTATGCTAAGTGAAAGAAGCCAGGCACAAAAGGCTAGCTACTATTGTAGGATTCCCTTCAAATGAATACCCAGGACGGACAAATCCATAGGGACTAGGATTAGTGGTTTCCAGGGCTGGGGAGAAGGGACGGGTGGGAAACGGGGATAACTGCTAATGAGAACAAGGGGTTTCCTTGAGGGCTGATAAAAATATTCTAAAATGAGACAGTGGTAATAGTTGTACGACTTTGAAAATATACTAAGAGTAAACTTGATGGTATGTGAATTACATCTCAATTTTTTAAAAAATATGGAGCCACATGGTAGCTTTGAGACCTTGAGCCTATCACACTATCCACTCTGTGCCTCAGTGTTCTCCCCTATAAAATGCTACTGCAATAACACCAGTACCTGCCTCATACTGTTGTCATGAGAAACACATGAGATAATCCCAGAAAAGTGCTTAGATTATCATAGTACCTGCCATATAGAAATGTGTTGACAAATGCCACTTATTATTTCTTTTTTCCCCAAATGTATTCCTTATCATTGTTAGTTTCTTCCCTCTTAAAAAAAATCAAGATACATTTTGCTTGAGTGTTGCCCTAATGGATTTTCAGGTACTAGAAGCTAATAGCTCTCTATATCAGTGGTTCTCAATCTTCCTAATGCCACGATCCTTTAATATAGTTCCTGTGGGTCATGAGCAGTTGAGAACCACTGCTGTATATAAAAAGAATCCTTGTATTTGATCTAATAAAAAACATAATAATATTTAGAAAAATAAAATGTGATAACTTAGATCTAGTTATTTGAGGAACCCAAATTCAACATCACCACCTCATCACCACTACCCACTTACTTCTATTGCTAATACTGATACTAATACCTCTAATAATAGAGAATGGGGAAGGACAGAGGGGGAAGCAGGGTTGACATTTCTTGAGTGTTTCCATACACTAAGTGGTTTATATCTACCCTCCGTGTCTCCTGACAGGGCCAGGTGTGGAGGATGCAGCTAGGATTTCCGTGCAGCTCTGGGCCTCTAAGGACACCCTGTCAACCAGGAGGGCATGTATGTAGGAGAGAACAGACAGAGAAGGTCCACCCTGCCTGGGGAGGTCAGGTAAGCAACACAGAAGTACATGAGCCTTAAAAACCACATGAAGCATGGAGAGGGAAAGGCCTTCCTAGCAGAGGACATGGAGTGACGAAGGCAAGGCAGCATGAAAGTGCATCGTGTGCCTGGAACCTGCTCCTCTAGAAAGTTGAGTGCCCAAAGGGAGAGGTGCCAGGAGAGAAACTGGACCCAAAAGGGAAGGGCACTCAATGCCAAGATAAGTTGTGGACTTTGTCTTAGGAAGTTGGGTGCCACTAAAGGTTGTCTGAGTCAGGCACTGGCACATCTGCAGTCTTCCCTGCTCTTTCACCCTCCACAAAAGAAGTGCAGATGTTTGCTCCACACGTGGCTCCAATGGGGTTAGCATTTTGCAGACCCTGACCTCAGAGATTATTGGCTCCTGCCTTCAGACAATTCAGGCATATGTCCCTGCGGCAGAGGCAGCTGGAGAAGTGAAAGTGATCAAGTATTTCATGCTGAGGCCCTATCAAAGACCAGGACTCCTGACAGGAAGGCAGAGGAGAAGAAGACAGGGAGGGACAGAAGGGGTTTAGGGAGCTCCATTCAACCTCTGTCAATTGTAAGAACTGTCCGCAGTGCAAGAGGAGATTAAACTAGACATTGGTAAATTTCTTTCTTAGAAACCATTAAATAGTAATGGAAGCTTTATCAGCACTAACCAACAGAACTTTCTGTAATAATGGAAACGTTCCATATCTGTGCTGTCCAATATGCAGCCATCAGCCAAATGTGGCTACTGAGCATGTGAAATGTGGCTAAGTGCTACTGAAGATCTGAATTTTAAATCTTATTTAATTTCAATTAATTTAAATTTAAATAGCCTCATATGGCTAGGGGCTTCCATATGGGACAGCACAATTTTAGAACCTATGTTTTGTTCTTATTCCTTACATCTACTGTTTCTTAGACAAGTGGAACAAGAAAGTTTGGAAATCCCTTCCCACCTGCTATGGTCTGAAAATGTGTGTCCACTCCCCAAATTCATATGTTGAAATCCGAACCTCCAAGGTGATGTCATTAGGAGGTAGGCCTTTGAGAGGTGATTAAGTCGTGAGGGTAGAGAGATTAGGGCCCTGATAAAAGGAGCCTAAGAAAACCCTTTTGCCTCCTCTACCTTGTGTCTACAAGAAGGTGCTATCTCCGAAGTAGCAGCCCTCATCAGGAATCAAATCCGCAGTGCCTTGCTCTTGGACTTCCCAGCCTCCAGAACAGTGAGAAACATCTATTATTTATAAGTACCCAGTCTATGGTAGTTTGCTATAGAAGCCTGAGCACACAAAGCTACTACCTTTTAATTATTCCATTACTTCTGAATTATTTCAAATGGTTCTGGGAGGCCCCAAATTCACTTAATCATAAAAGAAAAGTATTCAATGTCATTTTTCAGATCACCACCAAAATTTTCAGAATTCACTCAATAATTTCCCAGCAGTGCCTCTCTGGATAAATAAAATTAGCTATTGTTTTGAGTAGAATCAATTTCTTTCTGTATTTCTTCATTATTAGCAAAAACATTTTGGCATGCATTTTTGTTCAAGTAGCTGAGTGCAGTGGGGCCAGGACATTAGACTAGATGGTTTCTGAAGTCCCCTATAACCATAGGGTTTCAGAGTCTACAGATGTCTCTGGGTTAGTTTTGGTAAGCAGGTGCTTCCTGTTATGCTGCATCCTGACCAAGATATCAAAGCACTTCTCCAAAGCCCTCTGGTTCACACTTTGGGGCAGGAGAAAGTCAGGAAAGTTGTAGTCTTTTGCCATCAGAAACATGGATTGCTGGGAGAAACAAACAGTAGCTTCAGATCTCCTCAATCTTCAGATTTTGCTGTGATTTAACGTACAATCAGATAGAATTTCCCATCCCATTCTCCACTCTCACCCAAACAGACAAAGCTTTTAATACCCCAAATACAGTCTACACATTCTCTACCCCTCCCCAGATAAAGTCTCTGAATGACCCCAAACAGGGAAGTCTGCACCTAGCAACCATAGGTGGGGTCATCAGTGGGGCCTCCCAACCCACTCACTCCTATGCACTCAACCAAGCAGGTGGGAAGAGTGGCTGAGTGACCACACACACAGCCCTGCAACAGAAGCTGCCCACAGAGAGCATACTCCCCATCAGGGCAGATGTGGAGCCAGCCAGTGCCAGCCAGCGTGCCAGGCCAGCCCACCCTCACTGGCCAATGCCCCATGTGCCCTGATGAAGCCCCCTACATCACTGAGCGCTACAGATGTCATGGCACAAGTAGGAAGGAGAATTCAGGATTATCACCCATGTCAACTCCCACTGGGAAGTTGTGTGAACACGGGCAGGTCCTCGGGGCTGCAAAGGGAAAAGAAGAGGTACCTTACCTAATCCCAGTTGCCAGGAACATGACAGGGAGCTAATACCAAAGGCCCCATGCAAATTAATATGTAGCTATCATTCTAAGGGGATGGGGAAAAAAGGAAAAATAAATGTGATTTGGGCAGTTTCCAGCATGAATATTTATATATACACTCCCCAAAACTCAGCAGTTTTCACTGTTCAGTCAAGACCTCCCAAGACTTATAACAAATTTAAAATCCTGTTGTTATTTCTCCATGACCAAATTTGCATGAGACTTTATCCTAAAATTTGCATTTTAATTTAGAGTTACCTGGCAAGGACAATGAACCTTAATCATACACCAATCTAACCACTCTCTTCAAACTCTTCACCCAGACAAAGGATTCACAGGGACCCATATCAGCTTCTATGTGGTGGTCACTGTTCTCAGCAATCACAAGATCAAGTGTGAAAGACACACAGAAAACCATGGAGACAGGCCTGGACCTTGTAAGCCCAGAGAAAGGATATCAAATATAATGAGTATTGTAGCTATTTCAAATACCCCAAATATCTATATTTCCTTACTTAGTTTATCCATAAATGTAAAACACATTGCCATACTTTCCTTATTATTAGGTGGGTAAAATGCTGGTAAAGACTCCCCTTTAGTGCCTCAACTTCCCATCTGGAACTAACCAAGAGCAGGACAAGGAATCAGAGATGAGAGATGACCCAGGGAAAAGCAAGGTGACAAAGATAAAACATTTTGGCAATCCAGAAATGTTCCAAACAGGCCCCCCCAAGAACACTCATGAGAGTCATTTTAAAAATAAAACAAACCGAAAACAGAGAACAGGGCTGTGGCCAAAGGCTGCTCTTACAGTCCATCCTCAGGGAGAGGGAAGCTGTCAGGCTTCACACGTGTGTGATATCCGTGCATAACAACGTCAGAAACAAGACTGGAAGGAGATGGTCCCAAAGGGCCCACGTGATCTCCATATCCACCCACGGAGAAAAGCGTCTGAAGGGTATACAGACACCCACATGGTACCACCAGAGATCAGTGTCGAGGGGTGGGGTCCGGGGTAGGGTGATCAGATTTTAACATCAGTAAGGCAGGACAACATGGCTAGGGGGTGGGG
>NW_003852397.1:48598435-48599342 GCF_000181295.1 Otolemur garnettii
AAAAAAAAAATCAGAAAAATACTGAAAATATAGTAAGTCTCCATCACATTTAGCCTTTAACAATTCTCTCCATTGGTCAGAACTAATCCCAATAAAACTAAAACCTTCAAAATCTGAAAGTCTTTTAAATGTTCTCTCATCGATTGACTTTTGTCTTCTTTATCCCACTTTTCACACAGGACAAAAGTGACTTAAAAATAACTCTATTCATACATTTCTCCATTTTACCACCCTACTCCCCAAATACTGACTTCCATTGATCTTTGAATGACCTGAGTTCTTTTTATGTGGCCACCTGAAAATAATGGGGCCTGTCTCAAAACAGACACATAACCACAAATGGATTACAAAGCACAGCTGTTTCCTTCAGGGGTTTGTCCAGGCACCAAGGGCAACCAAGAGTCTGGACTTCCAAGCAGTAGCTTTACTGAAAACCAGCACACGCTACCAAGCACCCACCCTGTGGAGCACTTCACATCAGTAGCTAGCTTCAGCCTGCATTGTCTTGCCTGAGCAGGGACAATCAGATACTGTCATCATTCCATAGATGAGGAGACAGAGGATCAGAATGAGTAAAATGTCTTCTCACTCTGAACTCCACAGTATTTCTCCTAAACCAGAATGGCATGAACTGGAACACGGACGTACTCAATCAGGAGATGCTGTTCATTCAAAGTTCATAGGAATTTGCCAAAAACACTCACTTTTTATAATAAGCTTATAACACCAATAAATTTAGTGTAAAAATCCAATGTTACTTTCAAGCAATATTACAAAAGAAACTGCAGAATCAGAATCAGTTTAAAAGATTGGAGCAGGGTTCCTTTAATTACATAAAAATTGCTATTATAGGCTCAGAGCCTGTAGCTCAGTGGTTAGGGTACCAGCCACATACACCAAGGCTGGC
>NW_003852397.1:48601375-48632769 GCF_000181295.1 Otolemur garnettii
TGGGTTAGTCATTTTTAAAGCCTTTTTCAGCTCTAGAGTCTATGTATCTGGCTGTCGTGCAGTTCCTACCCAGGTGAGTTTGAACAATAGTACTATTTTATCTGTCCTATATTTGTTCCAGGGAATTCTTGATTTTAAATAAAAGATTTTTAAAAGGTAAAATTCCAAGCTCCTGTAGAAAGAGTATTCTCCAGAGCAGTGGTTCTCAACCTTCCTAATGCCACGATGTATTTTCATTGTTCCAAAGGGGTCTCGACCCACAGGTTGAGAACCGCTGCTCTAGAGTCCACCAGAGAGGGATCTGATCTGCTAAGAAACAGAAAGGAAGAAACACAGCTCAGAGCAGACTTAGCGTGTATTCCTAACAACCACAACGCAAACAAGCAGCAATCTTATAGTTAACTAGACGTCACATTTACAGTCACTTAAAGCCTACCTTCATTTTCACATTAATTTCTGCTTAAGCAGTCTTGGACTTCACAATGCTTCTGCTAAATAACAAGATTTGTTCACAATTGTAAAATTATTGTTCCCTAGTTGATCCTGCTAGCTGGGATAGAAATAAGTGATAGTAGCAATTTCACCTCTAGTTCTCAAATAAAGAATCCTACAGACCTAAAATTCCAAATCGTTACTTATTTTTGGTCCTAATACTATTAAATCAGTATTCCTGAAATTAACCAGGGAATATATCAGGAAATCGAATTCTCCTTCAGGGATACTTCAAATTTTTCTCATTTTTTTACTAGCATCGGGACCTTTATTTTCTTTCTCTGCAGCCAGTCATCAAAATACCAGGGAACTTAATGTGGGTCCCCCTACCTCAATTCCTACTCCCAAAATAATTTTCCAGATGAATCAATGATTTAAGCATGGAAATTAATTAAATTCACTGTAAGAAAACAATGAAGAATATTTTCATAATTTGAAAGAAATCCCCTTTCCAAACATGATAGAAAACCAAAAATAAAAATATTCATAAACGTGACTATAAAAATTTACATATTCTACATAGCAAAAAATTTATTCAAACTCAAAATGCAAATTATCTACTAGGAGAAAATATCTATAGTACAAAGGACAGGCAAAAAGCCACAAGTCTTTTAAATATAAACAGCTACTGCAAATCAAGCAGAAAAAAATGAGCTCAATACAAAAATGAGTAAAGGCTATAAACTGGAAGTTCACATTTGAAAAATGCTAGCGGTCAATAAACAGATGGAGATATATTCAGTCCCAATGCAGTAGCCATTTTTCACGTATGAGAATATCAAAAATAGAATGTTAATACCCATGCTTAATTAAAGAAGGAAACAAACCCTTACATACACAATGGGTGAGAGCACAAATTAAGGCAACTTTTTTAGCGCACAATTTAGCAGTGTCTATGAAAAGACATATTCTATGGTCCAGCAAGTCCATCAGTATAAATTCATTTTTATGTGCATATGTCGAATGTTATAGAAACATACGTATACAGAGGTGTTTATTACAGCGTTAAATAAAACAAAGAAACAAGTTCATCAGACATGCATCAGTGGGAGACCTAAATTAGACACTGACATCTATTCCTTAGAATACCATCCAACCATCCTAAGAAAAATGAAGTAGATTAACATGCATAATATAAAAAGATCTCCAAAACATACTACTCATTAGTGTAAAAAAAAAAAAAAAAAAACCTGTATATAGATACAAACAGCTATATACAAACACCCATACCAAAACATACAAACCCATACCTAAATTTACTAGAATGACATACAAGAATGGTTTGAGCAATTATTATCTCTAGTGTGCATGCATATATATGGCAATAGATGAGGACAGATCTTTTTAAATTTCTCCTTCTTCTCTTTTATAAAAAGGAAAAAGCTACACATAAGAGGAAAAAAAATCAAAACAAATTGCCCTGCCTAGGTGTGTATAAAATACTGATGAAATGTTCAGAATTCCCTCTTATAATTCCTGGAAAATAAAGAAGGCTGGAAGCTTTAGAGCTGGGTTCCTTCTACAGTTTCAGAATATTCAGCTTAGGACAAGTTAAGAAGAGCATGACAGGTGAGTGCAACTGATTTAAGTAAGTCAAGAAAAAGAAGATATCTCTTAAAATACATACATATAAAGATTGTGAAAAAATTAATTATTTCGGGTTGTATTTGGAGGCAAACAGAAAGGAATATTTAAGGAAGACATTTCACATGGCCCTGAGCGGGAAGCAGGCAGGTTATAATTTATAGAATCCTTGCTAGTTTGAAGTGTGGACCTTTCTACCAGATGAGTGGAATGCAAAAAAAAAAAAAAAATAGCAGTTGGGTAACTTAACTAAATTTGAAGTAATGATGTAAAGGTGATAGCCCTTTAAACATTAATTTTAGCATATATTTATTGCTTTGGATAAATACATTTTGAAAATATTTCCTACATCTTAATGATCACAAATTCTCCACAATAATCCATGAAAATGCCCCTCTCCAGTCTCCTGCACATCTAACACAAGATCTCACAAGATCCTGAGGAGAAAATTAATCATCCTTGGATGCCAAATTACTCCAGACCAATTTCACATGCTTAGAACACAGCAGCTCCTTGCAAAGTAGACAATCGATTTGGGATCTAGGATTTCTTTAAGGCTCAGTAACAACAACTAGTCTTCCAGAACTGTAAATCTGACAACTCTGACTTCACAATGAAATCACCCACCAGAGCTGCTCTATAAACCAATTTACGGCTGCCTAAATTAACAAGAGAAAGCCACAGAAGTGTCTTTCCAGAACCAGCTCCCACAGGGTCTGCATGCCTCCGTGTTCTACCTACAACAAAATCCTATTGCTTTTCTCCTGGCTTAAAATGTAAATGCAACAGGACAAGCAGGAATTCCATTACAGTGGAAAACTTTTAAAATGACACAAAAAACATCTTCTCCAATGAAATAGATAATTGGTCTGAAAGGTAATGCCCCAGGTCACTCTAATGCCCCCTTCCTCTCCTGTGGTTACTTACCTTAGAATTCATTTCCATGTGATATTTGGCACATGCTCGAAGCTGAGTCACCCAAAACTGTTTCTCTCTTGCATCAGCAGCTAAAATAGGGAAAACAAAGAAAGAAACGTTCGCAGGGATTGTTCCAAAACACATCCAACTTACTTCTACACCCACCTAATGGGGTGGGAGGCTGGAGAGAGAGAAAGCAGATGTAGACCTCCACGTTCGCAGGCGGCCTGTTCTTACACCAAAAAACAAATCATGCTGAACCTCCACAGAAAATTCCCTCAAGCGGCATTAGAAAGGCATTCTGAAATATCTGGTATAAGAATAATTTTGCTATTTGTTTTAAACTCCTCTGAGAAAGTCAATTCTATAATACTTCTTTAAAAAGGCAGCAGGAAAGAAAACACAGGTTTATTTTCAAATGCCTCTGCCTTGTGTGGCTAACATATATCAAAGTACAATTTTCCAGGGCTTTTGCTGGCTACCAGAGTTGTACTGTGGAGTTATTAGCATTTACAAAATTAGCGTTCAGTTGAATTACCATTTTAATATGTGTTCTCCAAGATTCATATTACGATTGGACAGAACAAGATGCCAAACGCTGCCTTAGACAGCCTGAAATTTCCCCAAGGAGACATTCTAGTGCAAGTCAACTGCACAGTCATAGTCTTTCATCTACACCCCACCTCGTAAATAATATATGTGAAATTATTCGTAAATATCACGGGAGCATACCAGGTTCTAATAAAATCTAAATCATCCCTTTAGCTGCATAATTAACTGCAAAAAATACTGTAGTATTAATTACATAAATGTTGACTCTCCAGAAAACAGAATGCTTTCCCTGGAAATCATAATTGTTTACAGAAATGGCCCTCAAAATTCTCTGTCAATAAAGCCTGACTTCAGTTTGAACTTTTGAAGAAATCTAAATGAACAAAATGGGAAATCCCTTGGTTTAGTACCATTTAAGGCCTGGAGATGACCTTTCCAAATCTGAAATAATTTGTCTGCCAAGAAGCCTGTTGTACAAATATGATAAAACGCAGTGTAAGACCACATGAAATTAACTTCCAAAGACAAAGGCTCTAACAGGAGTTAGTCCTTTTCCTTAGGAAACTGGAAGAATTGCCAACTTTTGGCAGAACTAGCCAAAGGCATAGCATTATAAACATTCCCAAAGGCTGTGCATCTCGTGACATCACCATCCAACTCTGAGCCTGGGAGATGGGAATGGAGAAAATCGAGGCCAGCAGCTTGCGAGACAGGCCAGAGACAAGCCATAAACCTGCAGAATTTTATCCTGCCTTTTTTGTAGTTGATAAGCTTTAGCAAATTTAGCTCTTATGATTATTTCATGCAGATAATAAAAGTTTTCTATCTGCTATTCAAACTACCCTTACAAAGAATGTAGGGTTTAATAATCCAGAGAATATTAACAGTTCAATGGCAAAACAAGATGGCTCAACTGTCAAATTAGTTGTTTTTTTCTTTTGGTATGGGTTTGTGTCATGTTATAAACCACAGGGGGTGGGGAGGATGCCATTAAGTTTTTCACCTGCTATTGTTTCTGTTCTGACAATTTATTAAG
Source organism: Otolemur garnettii (assembly GCF_000181295.1). NCBI lineage: Eukaryota > Metazoa > Chordata > Mammalia > Primates > Galagidae > Otolemur > Otolemur garnettii. Next base: position 48,605,958 of record NW_003852397.1, read on the forward strand.
CAATAAACCGCAAAGCGAAACCAAGGACCATATAAATCTAGCCAGCTAGAACACACACTGCATGAATCTCAAAAGCAAACATGCATCTTACCACACCTCCGAAAAACTTTCTTCTTCAGCGATAGGCATTTTTATTTCATTGTTTTATAGATTCCGAAATATGATTTGTAAATAGACAATAAAGAAATATTAGCTTACTCCATCTCTTGGATAGTAAAGCTTGGCAGTAGAATAGTGAAAATTGGACTGAGAGATAAGCCCTCAGTCTGGCTTTGCAGAGGCAACCTACCATGATCAAGAGTGAGAAGAAGAAGCCTTTTCTTGCTACTTAGGTCTTACTCAGATAAAGTAAAATGTTACAGATAACAAGGTAGAATTATCAACCGTCCCTTAATACTTGATACCTACTACCTTTCCTTAGGCCCTAATAAATAATGATTTACTCTGTGTGTGTGTGCGCATGCACGTGTACATTTGTATGTGGGCATTTGGATTTTTGTTCATCGTTTTGTTATTTTATTACAGGAAAACTGGCAGAAGAATCACAGCAATGCAACTATAACAAAATCCTGGTAGAATGATCTAGCAATCAAATTACACTGTAATTTTATTACAAGTCTGACATTTCCGTGCGGTGCATCATGTGCCTTGAGGGTGAATGTTGGACTCCCTCGACATGACCCTCGTTTCTGAGGTGCTGGGCAGACATCTGAACAGACATCAGTTTTCAGGAAGCAAAGACCAGGGAGGAAAGCACAGAGAGGGAAATTAACGCCCCTTGGCTTCTCAACAGGCACAGGGGTGTTCACCCTTTTTTTTTTCCTCTGCCACACATTGGAAGAGTAAGGGTTGTCTTGGGCCGTACGTTAAATACACAACCACTAATGAAAGCTGATCAGCAAAATAAGGTCTGTACATGCTTTTCATGATATCCAACACCACAGATAAGCAAAAGAAGTCCTCACAAAATCAGCATGTGGCCTGCGGGCTGCTGCAGGTTGGACACTCCTGCACCTCATTGGATGGATAAAACTCAAATAAAGGGGCTGTTTACTAAGAAAGGCTTTTCAAGAAACTTTGAGAGGAAGTGATTAGGACGCTTATCAGGCTTGCTTTTAGCACAGCCCCACAGTGCAGTGTAGTAAAGACTCATACTATAAGGTCCAAGAAAATACATCCTGAGCTAATATTTGAAATCTTCAAAGCCTTCATCACTCACCTTCCCTTTGTCCTTAAGGCTGCAGTTAAGTAAGACAAGCCATTCCTACTGTCAGCTCTACTTCCCATCCCAGGGTTAAGAGGGGCTGTGCCTGTCACCACAGTGTCTGTCACCAGAGTCCTCCAAACACAGCAAATTATTAAAGGTGATTGAAAAAAAATCAGAAAACAAGAGTGCCATCACCATGGCAACTATAAATGGAACCCATGAAGCCTGTCTGAAAAGTTTCCAGGAGAAGAACCTACCTCTCAGCTTATACATCTCTCCGTTAGCAGAGTACACGACCAGCATGTGGGGAGCTTCGTCACTCAGGGACACTATGGCTCCAGATAAAGACAGGGCTCCTCGAGGCTTCTGGTGTTTGCTTTGCTCATTCACAAAATACTGCAGGATGCCAGCCTCAAAATCCAGCACAAAGTACCTGCACAGAGAAACCACAGTACATCATTTTTCTCCCCCGGCCTATTCCACACAGCAAAGCAGAAAAGCAAAGCCATCCTGAAGTCCACACCTGGGCTCCAAATCCAAGAAGCTGAAACCCCAAAGTCCCTCCCAAACGCCCCACAGAAATAAATCAGCCTGAGTAGGGAGAGAGCAGGGGATTCTCACATCACAACGGAGCTCACAATGGACCTCTGTGGGCAGGACCAGGCCCACTCAGGGTATGGTACAATGCCTACCACTAGGCCAGGTGCCCACAGATACCACATTAAACATCAGGACGGCAGAGACCATGGAAGTGCTGCAGTACGCAGCTCATAACACACTCCACAGGACTTCTTGGGGACAGCTGGAATTCACCAGGCCTTTAAGGCAAGTAGATTTATGCCCCGACAGCAGCAGCACCTGGGCCTCCAGCTTCCTGCCAGCTGCATACCATGAGGAGCTTGACATCGGCCAAGGACCATGAGGAGCCTCTGTCCCCCTGGACATTCCAGCAGGCCCTTTCATGTATTCTTTTTTACACAAAGAGGCAAAAATGTCCTCTGCTCTGGGTAGTTGAAAAGCCACTGCACTCTACATCCAGGGTAAAAAAAGAACTACAGTTTGCCCAAATCATACAACAAATCGTTATAGCCAAATATCTGGCCTGTCTATTGTCTGAAGTTATCACCCAGGAGGTAGCCAAGATAATATCCCTTTCTCCACCACAATGGAAATGTCTTCATCTGAGATTCAAATTCTTCCAGCACAGCCCACACTGACTTTTCTACCTTCTCACTTTTTGCTCTGACCTACACACTTCCTCCACATTCCCAACTTGCCTCCTACCACAGGACCTTTACACATGCTGTTCCTGTTGTCTGGAGCAGTTACTCAAAGTGTGGTCCACAAGTATGGATGGTCCACAAACTGTTAACCGTCCACGATAGACTTTAGAAACTTTTTCTGCCATTTGGCTTTGTTTCAACATCCACCTGCATGATCAGCTGGACGTGTCTCGTTAAATAGTTTGGATGCTGTTCAACATGTACGATACACGAACACTACATCCTAGTAATGAATCAATCACAATCCAATTGGGACAAGAGGAAGGAAGCAGGTTCTTCACCACAGATGGTTTGAGAAATACTTGCCTGAAATGTTATTTCTCTTTCCTACTATATGGTTCCCTCCCCTCTTCTTGCCATGTTAACTTCTCCTAACCGGGTCAAATATTCTTCCTTGTAGTACCTTGAAATCCTCCTTCATGGCACTGGCCCCAGTGGAAGTCTACATTTGTGCAATTACCTGATTCAGTGTCCTAGACTCTATGCTCTGAGGAGATAGAACATGTTTCCCCAAGTGCCCAGAATGGTGTCTGACACTTCATTGCTACTCAGTTAACATATGTGAAAAAAAAAGAAAAAAACCTACTGAATCCCATAGTTCCCCATCTGCACACCAAGGTGCCTGGGTCATACGGTGAACTCAGAGGCACTGCAAAGTATTACATCTCTGAAGGATGGATACATGGCAAGACTCAACACAGGTCAGATACCTGATGAACAGAACTCAGCTACCATATAGAGCAGAACTCAACCTGCTCTACTAACTCAGGTAGTTTTCAGTTTCAGTGTTTGATTGCACCACATTCCTCTCGATGACATATTTTTGCAAAGTGTTTCAGCAATTGCTATGATAAGAACACAAAAGTCAGTACAGATTAGGAAAAGAGGGCGGTGACGGTAGCTCAGTCAGTAGGGTACTGGCCACATACACTGAGGCTGGTGGGTTCGAACTTGGCCTGGGCCAGCTAAAGCAACAATGACAACTGCAACAACAACAAAAAAATATAGCCAGGCATCGTGGCAAATGCCTGTAGTCCCAGCTACTTGGGAGTCTGAGGCAAGAGAATCACTTAAGCCCAAGAGTTGAAGGTTGCTGTGAGCTGTGACACCACAGTATTCTACTGAGGGCGACTTAACTGACACTCTGTCTCCATCTAAAAAAAAAAAAAAGAACCAGAAAAGAACAATGACCAGTAAGATGTCATGGTCTGAGAAGCTGTGTAGTGCCCACAGGTTCACACATCGCATTTATAAGTAATTTTGGTTAGTTCAGAAACAAAAATATTTTTCTTTCTATTGCTATTTATTATTTTTTGTATTTTTTTCAATAGCTACTGAGTTAAGACATTAATATGAATGAGGTGATTTGTAGCTAACCATTTCATAAATTAAACAGTTAGATCTAATTTAAAACCACCCCAATCAGGAAACTTTACAAACATCTGACCTAATTCAGTCTCACAGCAACCCAACAGATATTATCCCTATTTCACAGATGTCCTGAAACTAGAAGAAACTTTTTTTTTTGAGACAGAGTTTCACTATGTCGCCCTCAGTAGAGTGCAGTGGTGTCACAGCTCACAGCAACCTCAAACTCTTGGGCTTAAGTGATTCTCTTGCTTCAGCCTCCCAAGTAGCTGGGACTACAGGCGCCCACCACAAAGCCCGACTATACAAGAAACTTGAAACCTAAGCCCAGCTCATTGGTGCCCAAGGTCCATGCTTGATCCACTCCAGCAAGCACAAACTCTCCCTGGATGCCCCCTCACGTCCTCCCTTGTCACTTTTCCTTGTCTCCTCTCCAGGACCTACTTCCGTATTTTATTCTCCAAACCTTCCTGGGAGCTAAGAGCTGAAAGCTTCTGCCTGGCAACAGAAGTCCCTATTCAACCCCTTCCCCTGGAGCGAAGTGCAGCCTTCTCACTAGCACACAACTGCCCAGGACAAGCCTCTAAGGCAGCAGTTCTCAACCTGTGGGTCGCGACCCCTTTGGGGGTCACCTAAGACTATCCTGCATATCTGATATTTACATTACGATTCATAACAGTAGCAAAATTACAGTTATGAAGTAGCAACGAAAATAATTTTATGGTTGGGGGTCACCACAACATGAGAAACTGTCTTAAAGGGTCACGGCATTAGGAAAGTTGAGAACCACTGCTCTAAGGAATCTTCCACTTTAAACTATTTGGAATATTCCAGACGGCCTGGCCAAGGCTATCAGTTTCACTCCTATCCTTCCCTTCTATTGTTCAAACCACTATAATAATATAATAAGAAGAATACTTTTGGTTTTCATGATTAGCATAAATCAAGACACAAAAATGTCATAACCAGGGTTATTCAGGGTGTAATCCTGAGCCCAGCAGTATCATCATCACCTGGGAGCTTGCTCAGCTCATCCGAGACATGCTGAGTCAGAAACTCTGGGGGCGGGGCCCAGGAAGGTGTATTTTAAGCTTCCAAGCAATTCTAAAGCCAGGCAAGTTGGAGAAGCACTAGTCTAAACACGAGGTTCCCAACCCATGGAGCCACAGACCAACACTGGTCCATGGCCTATTAGGAACCAGGCCACACAGCAGGAGGGGAGCAGTGGGCAAGTGAGCGAGCAGGAAGCTTCATCTGTACTTACAGCTGCTTCCTGTCACCAGCATCACTGTCTGAGCTCCACCTCCTGTCAGGTCAGCAGCGGCAGTAAGATTCTCATAGGAGCATGAACCGTACTGTAAACTGCACAAGCAAGGGATCCCGGCTGTGCGCTCCTCATGAGAAGTTAACGCCTGATGATGGACATAAGCAACACACTTCGGATGCCACTGGTCCCATCACCCCCAAACGGGGCCATCTCATAAACTGTGCATGCGACGGACCTCAGGGCGTCCATCCCCTGATTCTGCATTATGGTAAGCTGTATGTACAACAGCCCATAAAACTCACTCTCACCCCTTCTTTCCCACACACACACTAGAATGGAGACAACCTGCAGGGCAACGTTGAAACCCTAGGGTGGGTATGGCCAAGACACAAAAGGGAGGGAGCCCGGGTCCCTGAATCACCACCTGGAAGAGAATATCCTGCTGAGGAACACACATCAGACTGCCCCGTGAAGGAGAAAAAAACTTTAATTAGGCCACTAAGATCTGTTAGAGCAACTATCCTTACACAAGCAAATATACATAAAGACATGTTTATTTTTATTTTTATCTGATTCTGCTTAAAATTTGCTCCTACTGTTTAATGTGGGGCAAAACCCAAATTCTTTTAACAAGAGAAGACCCAGGGTAATTTCTGAGCTGCCATTGCACAAATTATTTAAGTGCTGGCTCTGCCTTCTCTTTAGGAGCGAATATTTTCAACTTGACCTATATTTAATGTTATTGTGACTGTGGTTGTACAAACACTGCTTGGGGGAAGTCCAAGCATTAACAGTAACCCTTACGAGAGCAGGGAAGGAGACTAGGCTCGTGCTACAGCACCTTGGGTCCCCCCACACCCCCACAGCAAATCACTCTTACACAGGGGGAAAGTAGAAAAAGAAGGGGATACACATTCAGGGACAAGGAGACACAACTTGGCCTTGGCTTCCCATCTTTCTCCTTCCACACTGTGCCATTGACTGAACGGGGAAAAGGCCTGATCTCTTTCTCCTCTTGCTCCTACCAACATGCCCGCTGGCAACCTGTCAGCTTTCCCCTCTCCTGAGACAGCTTCCCAAATGTGCATCCTGTTCCGACAAATAACTGTACGTTTGCAAAGGACATTATTCAGAAGCTGGTACAAAGAAATGAATTGAACACTGTTTATTTGTTCAGTAAGGATGACAGAATAACCAACTGATGTCACATTATGCAGGATATGGGGACACATTAATGATTTTTCACATTCCCTATTTCAAGCTGACACCTTAATACTAACCTCCTGCCTCAGGTGGAAGAACAGAACACATATATTTCCACTGCTTCCGAAAATAGTTTAAATGCAAATGCCCAGGTTTGAATCATGTGGACTAAGGAGGGTTATCAATAATTTACTCCTCCTTTAAAGACAGTTAAAAATTTTACCCTATTTTGAGGGAAGCAAAGGGATGCTATGTGATTAAATATTACAACAGACGAAACCAAGTATTCTTTCAGAATGGACTTTGAAAGTTACATCAGCTTGTGTTAAGCTGGTAAGGCCTGTCCATGCGACCTTAGGAAGAACAATTCCTGTGGGTCAGATCCCCTGGTAGGAAAGAAATGAAATTCAGTTTCCCACAGGGCAGTGGCTCTGTCAGGTATCGCTGCTTGGCGCTGTAGCTCTATCTGAAAGTCACAGCTTTCATTCTAAATAGGAAAGTTAACCATATTTCTGGATTAGGCTTCATTAAGCCAAGTGAAATTGTTAGATAAAATCCTGAAACATTTTGAAAGGCCTTCCCTTCTAGAGAACTAAATAAGGCAAACTTAATTCCTGGATTCTGGGTTTTTAAAAAATTCATATCTTTGAGCTTTAGTATGCAACTTGACTGCTGTGTCAGTGAACTTAATTGTAGACAGAGCATATTTTCTTTGCTATGGTAAGAAAAATCGAAGAAAGTGCTGGGGGGAGAAAGGGAGGGTAAGAGAAGAAATCAAACCCATGAAGAAAGCCAGCTTAATTCTAATCAGGCCAGCTTCTTGCAGGCACCCTTGCCGGCTCCCCAAGCTGGAGACGGGGCAGGCACAGACCCCTTCTTGGGAAGGGCTGGGGAAAAGGCAGATATTCCACTGCTTTGGAAACACATATACCTGTATCCTGGACACTGACACACTCTTGTATACTCACACTGATGACCCCAAAGACACACACAGCTCACCCCCACACACTTGACAGTCCTGGCATTCACACTCACAAGTTCACGCTCACAAACTAGCTCACACACATTTGCACAAGTACACACATGCACACTCATAACACACACTCAGATGTGCATCACACACTCTCCAGTTCACTTCCACACACGGTGCCGCCCTTGCCCACCTGCTGTGCCTTCCCGGGCCTGCATCTCTGAAGGGTCACTTGTGTGCACTGGTAGCCCCTGTCACCTCCTGCCCCAACCACCTGACAGTTTCATTAATGTTCAACTTTAGGACCTAAAAGTTGACACATTTCTACACTGGGGGGAGAAGTGGGGCCTAGGATGGCACCAACAGCCCTCGGCCACCCCAGGCAAGAAGAGAAACACGAAGGAAGAGAAAGAGACGGGGCAGGGAGGGAAGCCATTCGCCGCACTACCACGAGAGCTGCAAACACGCAGTGGAAACGTCTTCCTTTGAAGAGGGACTTTGCTAGACAGGCTGGTCCTAACAAAATCAAAATCATTTCATCTAAATTTAAAAGTGAAAATTAAAATGTCAAGAGTAAAGGCTGAGAAGGGGATGTTAGGACTCTCTCTTTGCTACTGAGCAGAACACTATTCACAACCATGTTACTGCTGTCACGAAGAGGGCCTCCAGGCTCCTGGCAATGACGGTCAGCCCCTCACCTTCACAGGCAATGCCAAGGCCAGGCCCACCGGGGCCCCTTGCCCACCTAGGCCCTCATTTCCCCTGTGGAGGAGGAATGTGCCCCAGTGGCCTGGCTGACCACAGCCTCACTGGGAGGCCGCCCCCATGCTGGGACCTGCCTCACTTCGCCAGCACTCTGCCTTCCAAGCATCTGCTCTAAACTGCCAGACAGGGTGAACAGGGCCTGTGTGCAGACTTCCACACCTGTCACATCCTGACCAGGGCAGCAGGGACTGTGTTCTTCAGTGTAAGACCTTCTCCACGTGGAATTGTCCACCACTCAACTCTTTCAGAATCCCAATTAACAACCACAGCACCACTCCACATGGGAAAGACTGAGACCCTCGCCCCCTTCAGCACCCTCCCCTCCTCTGTGGATCCACTAAAGGAACTGACTGGAGCAGGCTCAGAGGGGGAGGAACAGTTCTTTCCAGCACTGGACACACCGATTCCTGAGGTCTCAGTAGCCTTCCAACTTCATTTTGCCCACAGAAACTTAAAATATCACCATTTACCCCATCAAGAAGCAACCTAAAACTTCCATTCTCCTTCTCATTGAAAAGAAAAAGTCAGTAAAAATCAGGAAAGTGGAACGTAGTATTTGAAGAGGGGGAAAACTGGGGATGCATTTTCCTAAATTTACCTTAAGTCTTCCAAATTAATGTCATCTGTTGATCATTAATTGAACCCTTTTCATCTTCAGAGATCAACATATCAAAGAGCTCCAAGGAAGTCTCTTCCACCAGTCTCACATAAGAGCAGGTATCCACACACCCCCAGATGGGATCTGTGATGCCTTGATCATTGTGATGAAAGAAAGCAGAATATATCACCCCAAAATATGCCTGAACCTGGAGGGTAGAAGGAGAAGGGGGAAGTTTTATTTCCTTCCCTACAGTGGCCTCATTACCTTGAACCCTTACAGTCTGTGGCTTAGGAGAAAACGGTAAGTGTTCTAGAATATCTTTCATGATAACCAAACTTCCTGATAAGGAAAATGCTGGATCTAACAACTACACAGGTTTCAAGGCAAAGCTCCTGTAGACAAACTCAGTCCCAGACAAGTTTTAAAGTCTAGCGTCTTATTTACCCTTAGAATTTGTGGCAATCGCTGGAGAATCCCAGGGGTCTTTTTATAGCTTTCAGTTACCTACTTACTCCTTATTTGTGACCAGAGAGTCCCCCCACCATCCCCCAAACCACCAAGTTCCAATAACTCCAAATGGTACGAAATTGTCAGAGGGCCCTCAGACTCACCACCAAGTAGAGGACAAATACCTATGGATTCTCTTACCTAAGGATCATATTAGAACACAGGCCATTATTAAACATATTCAGGCATGCAATGCAATAAGTTCAATCTCAAAGACAGCAAGAAAAACTTGACATAACACATCCTGTAGTATAACCATTACGCTTCTCTTCAAATATCTTAAAGATATGTAAACGGAACCGTCAGTAAAAATAACTGACAAAACTTACTGAGCCCTTTCTGTGCACCACACATTATGTGCTGTACACAAAATCAATTCATTTATGCCTCATAGCAGTCTTGGAAAGTAGATGTGATTATAAACCCTTTCTACAGATAAAAATCTTCAAGTACAGAGAGGTTGATAACTTGTCCAAGATCTTACAGAAAGAAGAAATGATGGTACTTAGATTGTAACCCAGGAAGTCTGGCTTTCAAGCCCCTGGCTCTAAACCGTTCAGATATTGTGTATGGTGAGAACAGATACAAAATTATGTACTCTCAACAACACAGGGTCAAAAGTGCATAAAGCAAAACCTGATACAAATACAAATAAAACAAAATGAGAGAAAGTTTAGAATCCTATTACCCACAATCAATAGACATAGTGATATATCTGTTTATATAACATACAGATTCAGAACAATATGATCATAAATTTGAAATTTAAACATTTTTGTTTATTTTTTATTTACTTATTTATTTTTAGAGACAGAGTCTCGCTCTGTTGCCCTTGGTAGAGTACTGTATCATCACAGCTCACAGCAACCTCCAGCTTTTGGGCTTAGGCCATTCTCTCACCTCCACCTCCCGAGTAGCTGGGACTACGGGCGCTCGCCACAGCACCTGGGTATTTTTTGTTGCAGTTTGGCCGGGGCCGGGTTCAAACCCGCCACCCCCGGTATATAGGGCCAGTGCCCTACTCACTGAGCCACAGGCACCACCCAAATTTAAAAATTTTTAATTCGACAAATTATAAACCCTAATGAAAATATAACTGCTTTTAAAATGTACAATGTTTTCCAAAACACTGGCTAAGAATACATCAGTACTAAAAAGTAACAATTTTATACGTCACATTTTAAACCTACCTCATGGCAAAATAAACATCTGCTGTGCTAAAGACTTATATGTTTTAAAAAATAAACTAATATTTTAAAATATAAACTAACTCGGCTTGACACCCTCACTGGGTAGGGCACCGGCCACATACGTCAGGGCTGGTGGGTTGGAACCAGGCCCAGGCCTGCCAAACAACAATGACAACTACAACAAAAAAATAAGCTGTGTGTTAGCAGGCACTATAGTCCCAGCTACTTAGAAGGCTGAGGCAAGAGAATTGCTCAAGCCCAAGAATTTGAGGTTGCTGAGAGCTATGACGCCACAGCACTCTACCCAGAGCAACCTAGTGAGACTCTGTCCCCCGAAAATAAATTAATTAAATAAAATATAAACTAACTCTATTTTTAATAATATAGTTGAAAATGTTATAACATAGTTACATATAACTTACATAATTTAATTATGTCATTAAATTATACAAGATATAAATCATTAAATTACATAAGATATTAAGATACTGAATGATACACAATCATATTACATAATATTAGCAAACTAATAAATAATACAATAATGTTATATATAACAATATAAGTATGTATCATAATAGTGTTAGATGTTATAATTCAACATGAATATAGCATTAGGAGAAAATGTGGGTGTACAAGGCATGATAGAAGATGCAAATCATAAAGAAAAGTATTAACTCTTATGTCTAAATAAGAAATTTTTTAAAACTTCTAAAGCAGAAATGTCTATAAAAGACAACCAATAAAGTACACTTTTAAAAAATAATACTGAGCCCAGGTAAAGTGGCTTACGCCTGTAATCCCAGCACTCTGGGAGGTGGAGGTGGGTAGATTGTCTGAGCTAAGGAGTTTGAGATGAGCTTGAACAAGAGCAAGACTTGGTCTAAAAATGGCCGGGTGGTTTGGCAGGCATCTGTAGTCCCAGCTACTCTGAAGGCTGAGGCAAAAGGATTGCTTGAGCCCAAGAGTTTGAGGTTGCTGTGAGCTATGATACCACTGTACTCTATCAACGGTGACAAAGTGAGACTCTGTCTCAAAAAAAAAAAGAAAGAACACTTCAAACTTGCCTTCTAAAAAGAGTATTTCTTACTATCCAAAACAATCTACAGATTCAGTGCAACCCCTACTGATGCACCAAAATGCCAGGTACAGTGGCTCGGGCCTATTATCCAAGCACTTTGCCTCTGTCACCCAAGCTAGAGTACAGTGGCATGATCACAGCTCACTGCAGTCTCCAATTCCCAGGCTCAAATGATCCTCTTGTTTCAGCCTCCCACGTAGCTGGGACTCCAGGCACCTGCTGCCACACCAGCTAATTTTTCTATTTTTTGTAGACACAGGGTCTCACTACTTCCCAAGCTGGTCTCAAATGCCTGGGGCTCAAGGTATTCTCCCGCCTCAGCCTCCCAAAGTGCTAGGCTTATAGGCATTGGCCACTGAACTCAGTCAAAAATATTTCTTAAACGTTTGGTCCAGCTACTCTCTGCTTCTGAATCAGTCAGGGTGCTTGTTGAAAATGGGGATATCTGGCAGCACCTGTGGCTCAGTGAGTGGGGAATCAGCCCCATATACAGAGGGTGGCAGGTTCGAACCCGGCCCCAGCCAAACTGCAACCAAAAATAGCTGGGCATTGTGGCGGGTGCCTATAGTCTCAGCTACTTGGGAGGCTGAGGCAAGAGAATGACCTAAGCCCAAGAGCTGGAGGTTGCTGTGAACTGTGACGCCATGGCACTCTACTGAGGGTGACAAAGTAAGACTGTGTCTCTAAAAATAAAGAAGAAAGAAAGAAAATGTGGATTATCTTACTCCCAACCCCATGCCCAGAGAATCTTTGTGGTTAAAGGTCAAGAAATCAGGAATATGAATTTAAAGAAGTTTACCAAGTGATTCAGAAGCATCCTCAAATATAAAAACCAGTGCAAAATCAGAATCAAGATAAAACCTTACAATGTTATTCATCACCCTGCTTTTCTTCTGGTCCACCAAGCTTCTCTCGCAATCATTCATGCAGCAAACATCAGAGCACCCTCATGCCTGTACAACCAAGACGAATATGTTATTTAAGCATTACCCAACCTCATTTTGTTTCGGTCTAAAACAGCCAAAGCTCGGCCAGCTTTCCTAAATCACAAAAGCCCAGGCAATAGATTTCCTGGTTCTGTCACCTTGGAAGTATTTTTAAGAAAGATTTAAAGAAAACTCACAAAATCACCTGGCACCGAGTTCCTGCATAATCAGATCATCATCTAGCATTACGCAGGTGCTCGCTTGTGCAGAAGGGACCCCAGGGGCTAGGATGAATAAAACACCTGAAGATTAAGAGCTGCCAGCCCGAGAGGCTGCTGCTTTGGGAACCACCTGATAAAACACCAGCATAAGTCAGAGTGAACTTTTAACACAGGATTTGATGCACTGAGCCTGGATTTGATCTATGATGAGATTTGATCTGCTTTTAAAGATAGGTGATTTAATACCAAAAGAACTGAGACCTGTCTAACAAGGATTAATACAGGCTTTCAGAATATTGCCTCGTACCTTCTGAATTATTAGTAACTCCTGAGTGTCAGATGCCTCTAGGTGAGAACTTCAATATTAAGCTGTGTCTTAATACTCACAAACCATGTTTTCATTCTTGACATCAACAGTGCTGAAACTTACCTATAGATTCTTCAGAACATTTAAGTCCTGATTTAAGTCTCTCTTTGTACTAGCTAGAAGATAAACACATTGAAAAAGATTCTGATACTGGCTGAAGTCTTGGGGTGAAGGAGGGTGGGCACAAAGATAAAGAGTGGTGGGGAGCTGACCTGTGGAGGTCAGGAGAAGCAACTCCAGTCACAGACCCCAACTATTGCACTGAGACAAATTCTAAAATCTACCATCCACAAAACAGAGTATAGAGGAAAGAGTTGTGACTTGGCCATCATAGCCCTGATACGGCCCAGACTAGACGTTTTCAGAGTTTGCTGCATCAGAACCAGCTGGAGGTCGGTGAAAGCACAGCTTCTTGGGTTTCCAGACTTTCTGACTGAGGAGGTTTGGGTGGAGCATGGTGATTTGAATTTGAATTTCTAACAAGTTCCCAGATGCTGCTGCTGCTTGGAAGGACCACACTTTAGCAGCCACTGGTCTCATTTTTGTGACCTGGGCCAAGTTTCTCATCCATCTAGGCCTTGACTTCCATATTTACAAAAGCCAAAAGCTGGCTGGTTCTCTTTAGAGACCATTTCACCATCTCTGAGCCTGAGTCGACAGACTCACAACAAGAACTTAGAGAATAAGAACTTCCCAATGTACCTATCACATTCCTAAATGCAGACAGTAATCACATCTGAGGCTCATGTGCACCATATCACTTGTTAATTTACTACAATGCCAACAGCGCAGAACTTTAAGATGAGACCCTGTGTTTGCTCTTTGGGGGGGATGACACAGAAATGTTATTTAGCAGTGACTCACTCAATTCTTAGTGTAGTCAACTGTACACAGGTTCTGTGATATGGATAAAGCAACCTGGGTAAGCTTACTCTTGTTATAGTTAAAGAGAAAAGAATCCATATAATCTCAACAATGTTTTGAGATGGTTGGACTGGTCCCCTCAGACTAAGTTTTATTTGCAAGAATCCATTCGTTTTGGGGGGAAAAATTGCTGAATAGCTACTTTAGGACAATGCCCCAGGTATTGTCCTAAGTGCTAAGGATGGGGGAGAGGGATGGGATAAAGTCCCTGTTCTAATGGTGAGGAGACTGACAAAATAGCCACTGAAATTAGTGCTGAATTCTGGCTGTAATGGGGTGTCATGACCAAAGTGAGTCAATTAGGCCAGGCACAGTGGCTCATGCCTGTAATCCCAACACTTTGGAAGGCTGAGGCAGGAGGATTGATTGCAGTCGAATATAATTAAGCCTGGGTAACACAGCAAGACACATCTCTACAAAATATACAAAAATTTTTTGTAGTCCCACCTCTGTAGTTCCCTCTACTCGGGAGGCTGAGGCAGGAGGATCAGTTGAACTGAGGAGTCTGAGATTGCTGTGAGCTAGGCTGACACCATGGTACTCTAGCTGGGTGACAGAGCAAAATTCTGTCTCTAAAAAATAAGCAAAAGTAAGGACATGAATGGTGAGGACAAGAGAGTTTTCCAGGCAGAGGAAGCAACAGGTGTAAAGACCGTGAGGATGGGAGTGGTGGAGGGAAGGAGGAAAAGTCAGGGTGCTTGGAACAAAGGGGAGAGCGGGTGTTGTCAGGGGAGGGGAAAGACATGGGGAAGGCAGGTGCCCAGGCAGTTTCACCTTGATCCCAATGTCAAGAAGACTTTATGGAAAGGTTTCAAGCACATGCAGGGACAGAAGCAGAGCCACTTTGTAAAAGGTGAACTCGAGCTCCAGCGCAGGGGTGGGGCAGCAGCAGAGAAGCCAGGTGGGTGCAGAGACTCTCTCTCCTTCACCACGGTACACCGAGGAGGCTAACAAATTCTCTCCCCCCAAAATAAAGTACAAAACTGGACAAAACTCTCAAAAGCCACCACTTTGGCATAGTAGAAACTGAGCTAAGTTCTAAAATGAGAAGAGTTTATTCATGAAAACAACGCCTCTTTGGTAAGGACAGCCAGAGTCTGGCCATCTTGCCTGGGCTGCTCCCACCCTCCACCCAGCAATGCTGAGCAGTAGTTCAAGCAGGGGGCTGGGAGAATAGCACTTTGCTGTAACCTTGAGGAGACAGCAGCCATGGCTTGCAATATCATCAGTTAAATATCACCCACAGATGCACTGGGACGGGGACGTTGTGGCCATGTTTGGACTGCAAGCCACTGACCAGCAGACTGTCCAGGGAATTACCTGGGAATTCCAGGAGGTGAGGAAACCACAGGGCTACATAAGCTCTTCACATATCTTGGTTAACCAGTGGCTGAGCACAAACACAGAAGAAGCAGAACAGGCCCAAGCCATCCATGCATCCTTGACCATTGGAGCCTATGCTGTGTGCAGAGAGGACCAATAGAAAGACAGAAAGGAAAACATTCAAGACAGATGTGCAAATGGCCTGAGATGTTAATATGCTCCCAAGCAGGCTCGGCGCCTGTAGCTCAGCAGCTAGGGCACCGGCCACATACAACAGAGCTGGCAGGTTCGAATCCAGCCCAGGCTGCCAAACAACAATGATAATTACAACCAAAAAATAGCCGGGCATTGTGCTGGGCGCCTGTAGTCCCAGCTACTTGGGAAGCTGAGGCAAGAAAACCGCTTAAGCCCAAGAGTTTGAGATTGCCGTGAGCTGCGATGCCACAGCACTCTACCTAGGGTGACATAGTGAGACTCTGTCTCCAAAAAAAAAAAAAAAAAAAATGCTCCCAAGCAAACAGAACAGGCAGGGAGTGGAAGCCTTGCTGGCTAAAGGCAGCTGCCCAGTCTTTGGCTGGACACCAAACATCTCATATACTTCAGAGTAAACAAAGAAGCCTACACCTCACAAATAAGAAGAGCAACCCATCAAAAAACAGGCATAAGCTTTCATTTCAAAGAAGGTGTGTGAATGGTTAACAAACTCATGAAAAGAAACACACTATTAGTCTTTAGAAAAATGCAAATTAAAACCACTATGACGGCCTCTTTGCCTACTTCCTGCGGCAATGGGATCGGCCTGCCACCTGCGCCAAACCTATCCTGCTCTATAAGTAACATCTTGCTCCTATTCTGTAACCCTGTCTTTCTCTTCTTCAATAAACTTTGTTTCATGCTTGCCTTAAAAATACACACACAATTAGATGTCATTTCATACCCAATAGAATGGCTTTAATAAAAAAGCCAAATAATAATAAATGATGAGAAGGTAGAAAAAATGGAACCTTCCCACATTGCTGGCAGGAAGGTGAAATGGTACAGCTGCTCGGGAAAACAAAAATTTACCCTACACGGCAGCAATTCAGCTCCCAGGACTCGACTAAACAGGAGGGAAAACACGTCTGTCCTCACCAAAGACTCGTATGCAAATGTTAACAGCAGTATTATTCATAGTAGTCAGGAACTGGAAATAATTCAAATGTTCGTCAGCTGGTGGATGGATTAAAAAAATGTGAGGTGTCCCTACCACGGGCCACTATACAGCAGTAAAGACAAAGGACCAATGTGTGCTACAACATAGACAAACCCCAAAAATGTAATATTACACTAAGTGAGAGATGCCAGATGCAAGACTGGAAATTCTATGATTCCATGTATGTGAAATGTCCAGAAAAGGAAAACTTAAAGAGATAAAAGGATCAGTGGCCATCTGGGGTTAGGTGGGAGCTGAACTAACTGCAAACTGTTTAGAGAGATTTTTTTTTTTTTTTGCATTTTTTGACTGGGGCTGGGTTTGAACTCGCCACCTCTGGCATATGGGGCCGGCACCCTACTCCTTTGAGCCACAGGCGCTGCCCCCCCTTTTTTTTTGGACACATAGTCTCACTTTGTTACCCTTGGTAGAGTGCCATGGTGTCCTAACTCACAGCAACCTCAAACTCCTGGGCTTAAGCGATTCTCTTGCCTCAACCTCCCAAGTAGCTGCATCTATAGGCACCAGCCACAAAGTCAGGCTATTTTATTTTTTTTATTCTTTGGAAAAGGAATATATTTTCCTTCTGTGGAGATAAACCTGATTTTTAGACACAAAAATAATTACTTGGCCTTAGGTCTTTTGATGGTCAAAAACAACAAGACTAGATAATTCTAAAAGAGACTCTATCAAATATTTTTTGCACTATTCACGTAAATGTAGAACATCTTGAGCTGTCTAAATAATATTCTTTTGGATCTATGCATTTTGCCATTGCTTACTTTTTTTTGCCGAAATTTGTTTTTTCTTTATTCAGTCACATGATATTAAGAGCTATGTCTACCTGTAGTTCATTCCTCTTAATTCCTCTGTAGCTATGAATATGAATATACTACATTTTATTCAGTGATTTCTCTATTGAAGGGAATTTAGATTATTTGAAAATCTTCAGGCTCGGCACCTGTGGCTCAAGTGGCTAAGGCGCCAGCCACATACACCTAAGATGGCAGCTTCGAATCCAGCCTGGGCCCACAAACAACAATGATGGCTGCAACCAAAAAATAGCCTGGCATTGTGGCGGGCACCTGTGGCCCCAACTACTTGGGAGGCTGAGGCAGGAGACTCACTTGAGCCCAGGAGTTGGAGGTTGCTGTGAGCCATGATGCCACGGCACTCTACCCAGAGAGATAGCTTGAGGCTCTGTCTCCAAAAAAATAATAATAATAAAATAAAATCAATACTACATATTACATTTATTTTATAGTGATAATAATATATGATCTTTACATTCTTTCCTTTTATTCATTGAGACATGTATAAGGATGTTCATTTCAAACAATGCCAGAATGAACACCCTTATGCTTGTATTACTGTTTCTTTTTCTTTTTTTTGAGACACAGACTCAAGCTGTTGCCCTGGGTAGAGTGCTGTGGCATCACAGCTCACAGCAACCTCCAACTCCTGGGCTCAAGCAATTCTCCTGCCTCCACCTCCCTAGTAGCTAGGATTACAGGCACCTGGAACAATGCCCAGCTATTTTTTGGTTGCAGTCATCATTGTTGTTTGGCGGGCCTGGGCTGGATTCGAACCCGCCAGCTCGGTGTATGTGGCTGGCGCCTTATCTGCTTGAGCCACAGGCGCCAAGCCTGTCTTACTGTTTCCACATGGAAGCATTTCTCCTTTACTATGTACCTAGTACCAGGTACTATGTATCTGTGTATCTGCTAGATCACAGAATATGCTTTCCCCCCAACTTTTTTCTTAAAAAAAAAGGTGGGGGCCCAGCTATTTTTAGAGACAAGGTCTCGCTCTGGCTCAGTCTGGTCTCCAACCTGTGAGCTCAGGCAATCCACTTGCCTCAGCTTCCCAACTGCTGGGATTCTAGGCATGAGCCACTGCACCTGGCCCCGTAGAGGGATTTTTTTTTTGTTTTTACATTTAAAAAACTTTTTTTTGGTATTAGAAAAGTTCTCAAACTAAATTGCAGTGATAGTTATACAACTATATACACTCACTATAAATAACTGAATTACACACTAGGATGAGTGAATGCTACAGGATGTGAATTATACCCTAATAGAGGTATTTAAAAAACAATAAAATAAAAAACATCAGCAGTGTTCCTGATAATGATCCAAGGGTGGGATGGCAGAGTTTTGGCAGAGCTACAATTGACAAGATTTGGTGAACCAGGAATTCAGTTTGGGGAATGTTGCTTTTGAGATACCTTTAAAACTTATAATAGACAGCACTATGAAGTTGGATCTGGAGCCCAGAGGAGGTCTGAGCTGGAGATATAAATGTGTAAATCATCTGTAGATAAGCAGACACTGAGGCCACAGGACACTGGGGAGACTGCACAGAAAGAGGAGCAGGGAGGGAAGGAGAGGCAGCAAGCTAGGGGCCTGGGACCAACAACTGAGGAACTCTAACAGATTAAGCAGGGCAGAGAGCAGAGAAAACAAAGCAGAAAGGTGGAAGGAAAATCAGAAGCACAGAAAGAGAATGTTTAAGAAAGGAGAGCGACCACGTCGAACACTCACCAATTGTTAGTTACTCAGCACAAACAGGTCCTGTTTGTGAGTATACCCTGCTCTCTTTCTAGATTTATGGATGCCCAAGACCTTAAACCAATCAGTTCTTTCTGATGCAGCACACACAAGAGGAATGACAATAACTCCTATCTTCCAAATGTGTGTTACTAAGTCCACCAGCTGTTCCCCAATATCCTCATTCCACTTTTACTGGAAGGAGTAGAAATACTGGACTGAAACCAGGATCTGAACCTCCAAAAGCAGGTGTGACAGAGACAGCCTACTACCCACAAAATAGCTGTTTTGTCTTCTCTCTCAAGAGAACCCTAATCTTCATGTGGGCACAACATACTCCCAGAATACATGTACCAACCATCCTTTCCCTTCCATGGGTCAAGTGAGTAAGTCTAGCTAGCGAGGAAGGTGATGTAATGCGCTCTCCCCCCCTCCCCTGCCGACTTTTTGGCTGGAATTCCACGCCACATCCTGTGACAGTGAGGGGAAGTGAGGAGGAGCTCAGGTCTCTCATTTCTGTGGGATCCCCAAACCAATCCTAAAAAGTTTACTGACAAACTTCTTTTATGTGACAGAATAAACGCTGCACATTAGAATAATCTGGAGTTTGAGGGGGTTTGCGTTTCTTTTTTTTACAAATCCTAATTCCTAGTATATACTTGGACCAACTAAGCCAGAATCTCTGGGGTGAAACCCAGACATTGGTAGTTTTCTTGTTTTTTTTTTTTCTCACTCTTAGTGTTCAGAAAGAGAAGGCACTAGTAGTTTTTATTAAAGCTTCCTAGGCAGTCACAATTGCAGCCAACTTTGAGAACCTATGGCTGACTCGACCTTTAAGCCAGTTGTTCTCAACCTTCCTAATGCCGCAGCCCTTTAATACATTTCCGTTGGGTCGCAACCCACACATTGAGAACCATTGCTTTAGGCGACCCCATTACTCACAGGTGAACAGTATCAGTTCCTAACTGATACTCCAAGCCATTTGGCTCTTCTTCCTGTGCCAGTGTGAACGTCTTTAAAAGAAGGGATTATTCTACTTACCATTCAATAAAAAAAAAAAAAAACTTAAAAGAAGGGATTATAATGTTTATTACTCCCACAAATATTTAGTAAACTATAGTTTCTTCCCTCAAGAAACCTATAGGTATGTTGTCTGAGAAACTACATGCATTTGTTCAATGAGCAAACACACTGAACTATATAACTACTACAATAATTTGTGAAAACCAGAAGGTAATACTAGAAGTAGCAATACTAGTAGTATGAGGAGAAATTGTATCCTGATATTAAAGGAAAGTTAATAGCCTAATACAAATCTAATTCCTTGTTTCAGCAAAGCACTCAGTAATTAATTGCTGACAACACTTCAACATTGCTGCCATATCCTCAATATACACACAGATACACACCCACAGCTCTAGCAATTATGCCTAGCATATTCTACATTTCTTATTTATCATAGTCAGGAACCATGCCACACTAATTTCAAGAAACAGTATGACAGCTACATGAAGGAAGCATTCACCGTTGATCATAAAACTTTGGAACACAGAATCCCTTTAGAAACTCACACGATGACTGCCACCACACTAAAACTACCTTATAGGATAGAGAGTTATTCACCATTTTTAAGACTTCACAGAATAACAATAATTATTTGCCCTAAAGGCTGTGTGAGATTATATCCTTAGGGAAGCAAATGTTCCAGGTACTAAGGATAAAGACCCACATTCCAGGGGAACTAATCACATGGAAACCTCTTTTATTTTCTGCAAAAGATGGTACTGTTTCATTACAAATCTACAAATTTGGATCACTGCTTCCAATTCTGGAATAGCAGCACACTTCCAACCCTTTTCTTGGGATCTAATCATGGAGATGCCACGCAAGAGAAAGGGAGCCGAGAGAGCGGTGGGAGCAGAAGTGGTCGGGTTCCCAAGTGCAGGGACAGTCCAGAGCTGGAGGGAATTAGGGACCACAGAGGAGTGGCAGATCCAAGGAGAATGCTCTAGCAGGGCCTACCACACGGCTGTCATGGGCAGAGAAACAGAAGCTCCAGTTGGAAGGGCTGTCATGAACTCAGGGCTTGAGCGGGTCACCAGTGAGAACAAGTATGATGGCCCTGTCAGCGCCTACCACGCCTCTTCCTGCACAGCCCCACGCCCAAGACCACAGCAGGCAGCATTAACAAAGACCAGGGCCAGTCCATAGGAGGAAGGGGAGAAGGACAGGCAGTGAAGAGTCCCAGACTGTTCTTTAACCCAGAGGGCATCTCCCCCTCCCTAGAGTATCTCATCTGGGAAGGACAGGAGAGTGCCTGAGCTTCTGTCTCTGGCCTCTCAGGTGGAAAACTCGGGCAAGGCAGCCTCACCTCCCAATGTTATAGAAGGCATGTGCCAAAGGCAAAAGACAACTAGATATCAGAGAGAAAAGTCTGCACTATGAAAGGGAGAAAACAATGCAAGAAAAAAGAACAGAGTGATTTACACCAGCAGAAGCAAACCTAATAGAAAACAGGACAAAACCTTAATGGTAACAAATACCTTAGCCTCAGTGAACTACGGGAGGGAGGCCACGGGAAATGTGGAGTAAAAAGGAGCAGTTAGAACCACTGATTGAAAATTCTGGGTTTGAAAAATAAAACTTTTGTCAGGCCACTTACAGGACTGGCAGAGCCGAGTGTGGGGGCAGAATGAATTGGTGAGCTGGAAATTTAATCAAGGCACTCTCTCAGGAGGCATCAGGACTGAATCTTTAACCGGGAAAAAGTGTGATCATATAGAAGTGCCAACATCTCTCTCACAGCAGTTCCAGAGAATCAGAAAAGGATAGAAAGAGAAGAGGATATATTTAAGGAAGTAAGAACCGGGAGTTTGCCACAATTAAAGAAAGATCTAACGTTTCAAATCAAAAAAATTTCACACAGTGCCAATTAGGTTGGACAAGAAAGAGCCACACCTTAGATCCACTGTAGTAAAATCTAAAATCAAAGAAAAAGAAAAAAGCTCCCGGAGAGAAATGGCAGAAAAATCTATAAAGAAAAAAACAAATCAGACCAACATCAGAGTTTTGAATATCAACACTGGAGGTATAAAAAACAAAGGAATGGTATCTTCAAAATGTAAAGGAAGAATCTTGGAATTTTTAGTTTGGTATTCAGATGAATTATCAGTAAATGTGGAAGTTTAAAAAAAAAAAAGATAGTCTCAGATTCTTTCTCTTCTAACGTTACGGATAATGCAGAGTTCAGGAATCTTCCTGCTACAACTAGACTGTGTTAGAGGTGTCCAACCTCCAGCCAGCATGCTGATTTTGTGAGAACTTTTTTTGTTCATCTGTGGTGTCTGGTATCACAAAAAGGATGCAAGGACCCTTTTTTTTCTTTGCTCATCAGCTTTCATTTGTGTATTTACTATATGGCCCAAGATAACTCTTATTCTTCAGTGTGTCACAGAAGAAAAAAAAAAGGTTGAACACCCCTGCTAGTACACAAGAAATCACAGAAGTTTCCAAAGAATCCCTCATGCACATGTGCCCATGTGGTGCCTGGGCAGGGGGCAGGAGGGGGCAGCAGGATTGGCTGCCTGGAGAGCACGGGGGTGGTTCAATAGAGGGCGGGTTAATGGTGGGACCACATGTATGGAGCATATTGCAAGGGTACAAGTCAAATCTATCAAGTATTGAACAGAAAATGTCTTAACACTGTTATTAAGTAAATGAGGTAAAAGCAATGCTAATTAGTAGGATGTAAGCACTCCAATTTGTACAAATAATCAACACATTGAATGTATATGTGACTTAATAAAAAGTAAATAAATAAATAAAAGAAAGTTGATAGCTGCATGATAATGGGACACTCAGGCTTGGGAAAAGCCAAACCTGGGATTCCCTGTAAGCCAAGACCAGAAAGGGGGGCCAGAAGTAGTCTCAGATTAGTGCAATCCCCCGGCTACTATAAAAAGCAAAAGTAAATCCTCTCCAGAGGAAGTGTCCCTAATGTATGTCCTGAGACCTCCTACAGAATGAGTTCAAGCAACAAGCTCACCACTAAGAATTTCCAGACACAAGAGATGGCCAATGTCTCTGAGTGAAGCTTAACAGAAACAACCGACAATGCACCCAGGCCTCTAAGAACGGCAGGTATAGAAACTGTCGGACATAAAATACAGAACAGCAGGTTATGAACTACTTAATGAAATAAAGACTGTAATCACAAAGATGCGCAAATAATGAGACCAACAGGAAGGAACGGGCAGATTTAAAAACAAAATGCAACCTCTAGCAATGAAAGCTACAATGTTTTAATTAAAGACTCCCAGAGGAGCTCTCTTACAAGTGGAATCTAAAAAAGTTAGGCTTATAGAAACAGAGACTGGATTGGTGGTTACAGAGGTCGATTTGGTATAACATGTCAGCTGGACAGGAGGAGTAAGTTCTTGAACGCTACTGCACAGCAGGTAGTTAATAATGCATCATATATTTCAAAATAGCTAAGACTGAATTCTGAATGTCTCACCACAGAAAGGGCTAGGTAAATGAGGTGATGGATATGTTAATTAGCTCAATTTAATCATTCCATATTGTATGCAGATAACATCACATTGCACCCCATAAATGTACATGATCATGATTTGTCAATTAAAAATAATCTTAAGTTTATAAACAACTCTCTGGATAAGTGAACCAACTAATTCCAAACCGCAGAAAAAAGAACTAGCAAAATAAAAGGCATATTCCAAGAAACTGCTCAAAGTACAGCAATGACAGAAAAGATATGAAAATATGTAAGAAACATCAGATTAGGAAATCAAACACAGATCTCAGCAGAGTACTAGACAACAGAACAGAGAAAATGAAGGAAGGGCAATACTGAAAGAAATAATAACTGAATTTTCCCAAATAGATTCCAGTCTTACCAAGCATGAAAAACAAAAAGAAATTCATATCTACACTCATCACAGGGAAACTGGAAACCTCAAAAGGGAAGATCTTGAAAGCAGCCCACGAGGGTGGCGCCTATGGCTCAATGGGTAGGGTTCCAGCCCCATATATGGAGGGTGGCAGGTTCAAACCTGGCCTCGAAGGAAGAGAGGGAGGGGAGGAGAGGGGAGAAGATGGGTGGAGGGAGGGTGATTGGTGGGACTACACCTATGGTCCATCTTACAAGGGTACATGTGAATCTTTCTAAATGTAGAATATAAATGTCTTAACACAATAACTAAGAAAATGCCATGAAAGCTATGTCAACCAGTTTGGTGAAAATATTTCAAATTGTATATAAAACCAGCACACTGTACCCCATGATTGCATTAAGGTACATAGCTATGATTTAATAAAAAAAAAAAAAGAAAGAAAGCAGCCCACAAATGTTCAGATCCTTTACAAAGAATGACGATCAAAGTGACAGCAGATTTCTCCAGAGAAACAACAGTGGCCAGAGAGGAGCAGCATACCATCTTCAAAATGTGGAGAGAAAATGGTTGTCAATTTAAAATTGTGTGCCCAGCTAAGTTCTTTAAGGAAAAGAATAAAGTACATACATATATGTATATATAGACTTTTTTTGAAACCAAAATTTACCACCAAGAGACCTATATTTAAGGAGCTTTTAAAGTTCTTTAGGATAAAAAAAAAATCCCAGAAAGATATACACAAAAGAAAATGATGAATAATAAAATGGCAAACAGAGAGGCAAATCCAAACAATACTATCTTCATAAAATAATACAGATGATGAATTTGTGGATTTTTTTAAAGGACATAATAACAGCAGGTGAAGTAGGAAAGGATTTGAAATCAAAACATTCAACAAGGCTTGGGAGAGGGTTTAAGATAATTGATTTTAAACCTTTTCAAACTTAACGTCACGGTCAAAGGTCAAGGAAAATGACTAGAAAATACAGTGTGTAAATTCCAAAAGGAAGGAAAATATAGACTATAAAGAAAGAAACAAAAAATCCAATCTATTCCCCTAAAAAGATAAGGAAACAAAAGAAAAAGGAAAAGTGGGACAGATAAAAATCAGCGGTTACAATGGTACAAACATGTCTAATTGTATCAAACATCACAAAATATACAAATGAATTAAACTTGCCAGTTAAACAATAGATATTACAGATTAAATACATGTTTTTAAAAAATCTAAATATATCCCTAAAATACAAGGTTATGAAAGAAACATATACCAGACCTCTGGTTATGAATATTGGAAAGGACAGATTTTAAGATGAAATTTTAAAAAGAAGGAAGAATTAGTATATAGTCATCTAAGTAGATGCAAAAGAAGAATAAGTCAAAGTTTAATGTCCTGTTCTGGGAAGGAAAAATAAAAAAAAACTCTTAGCAAAACAGAAACAGTAGAAAACTGCCTAACTGGTAAGCAATATCTAAAATGCACACAGAGCAACCCTAACAGTGAAAGCTGAAAATGTTAAAGATTTCATAAGAAAGTCATTAATAAGGCTCGGCACTTGTAGCTCGGTGCCGGCCACATACACTGAGGCTGGCAGGTTCAAGCCCAGCCTGGGCCTGCTAAACAACAATGACAACAGTAACAAAAAAAGTAGCCAAGTGTTATGGCAGGTGCCTGTAGTCCCAGCTACTTGGGAGGGTAAGGCAAGAGAATCACTTAAACCCAAGAGTTTGAGGTTGCTGTGAGCTGTGACACCACGCACTCTATCCAGGGCAACATAGTGAGACTCTGTCTCATAAAACTAAATAAAATAAAGTCATTAATAAGATAAGAATGCCCACAATTATTATTACTTCTACTCAATAACTATATAGAAGTACCGGTACAGTCTAGGATTACTGTAAAAGAAAAATAAATTAAAAGTCTAAGAATCACAAGGATTATGCATGTCTAAAGTACAGAAAAAAAGTCTACAGAAAATAACTATAATTAAAAGAGCCATAATAATATAAAAACTGCCTTTTATTCATCAACAAAGTTAGAAAATAAAACTTTTTTTAACAAATAAATCATTTACCACAGCATTGCCCCTTCTTATTCTGCATCCCTGCCCCTGATCAAAGCTCTAACTCTCAGCTCCTTGGCTGTGCCCACTATGAGTAATTTCTCACTAGCCATTTTTCCGACTTTATTTTTTTTTTGCCATTGATAAGAAAAATATGAAATGCTTCATGAACTTGCATGTTATCCTTGCGCAGGGGCCATGCTACTCTTCTCTGTGTTGTTCCAATTTTAGAATATGTGCTGCCGAAGCAAGCACCCTACTCAACTCTTCACCTATCCTTAGACCAGACCCATTTTCCCTAAGATCTCTCCTCACATATCCTCACTTCTCAGGCTGGTCCTCCAAACAGAAATTTTATCACATAGGGTCCAAAGTCACTGTAGTCAGTAGCTTTAAATAGCAACTACTTTTCCTTTATGGTTCTAGTAGAGATTTATTTTGTACTGTTGCATTTCACTGATTGAATCAATGTTAAGACATTTTCGATTCAGATAACTGTTCTAGATGCTACAAGTATTGAGACAGATGACTTTCTCTAATTGCTTTTGATTTCCTTTTCTTGCCTTATTGCATAGTATGGAATTCATTGAAATAAGTATTAGTGAGCAGGCAACTTTATATTATTCCTGTCTCCTGTGGAAACACTTCTAAGCATGTTACCATTCAGTATGATGTCTGTTGTTTGTTTCACAGAAATATTCTTCACTTATATAAGGAAATATCTTTTTGTAGTTTATTAGCGTGTTAATTAAAAATATATGTTGATTAACGGAAGCTAGGGAAAAAGTAGATGAGAATGTACTATCTTTGCAACTCTACTATAAATCTAAAAATATTTCAAAATAAAATATTAAATAAAAATAGATGTTGACTTTTATGAAATATCTTTTCA
>NW_003852397.1:48633448-48638823 GCF_000181295.1 Otolemur garnettii
TCAGATCTCAGCTTAAAAGAGTCTGCCCTTGAGCAGTCTTCCCTTCCCCATAGGCCAGGTGCCCTGTCACTCTGCCCCATGCAGCAGGTTGCCTCCCTAGTATTTCTGATGAGTCATCACTATGTAATTATTTGCAGGCTTATCTCTTAACACTACACACTCACTAGACTATTATGTCCTTAAGGGCAGGAACCACATCAGGATTCTTTACTAGTGGCTCCTCAGTACCTATCACAAATGCCTGGCACAAAGAAAAAAGAAAGCATTCAATAAGTATTCATAATACCACATGATGCGGGGCAAGTCATTTAACCTGTTTCCTGCCTGTAAAATGGGGCTAAGAAGACCTCACCTCCCCTGAGTTGTGTGAAGGCTTAAGTGGGCCAACATACAGCACCTTAAAGACAGACCTGGTCCTCCTGCAGTGCAGAGAGTGATCCTGGTTAGTCTTACGTCAGCTCCCAAATCAGTCGCCAGCACTCTGTGGCATCTCAGACTCCAGCTCAACGCTGCACAAAGTGGAGAGTGCGTAGAAAGAGGGAGGATTGATCGGTTCTTGCTCTTTTCTGACACTGCCAGTTCCAAGCCCTTCCTCCTCCATCCTCTGTCTCATCAAATGACACATGAAAAACCAGAGGCCACAGCAAAGGGCATTCACAGTCTTTCTGACACTTACTCATCCAACAAATATTCAAAGCACTTCCTAAGTGCCAGGCACAGTTCTAGGTGTCAGGAATACAGCAGTGGGGGCGGAAAAGACAAAAAGATTTATTTTTTCAGTAGAAGGGAAGGGGTGGGAAGGAATTACTGGTGAGGAAATGTCAACTATTCAGACAGGAAGTCAACACTGGTTGGCTACTAAATCCAGTGAACCAGGGTTGCTCAGAAATAATCTCTTCAAAGGATTCTGTGGGCAGTTAAAACCTAGAAGAAGGGAAGGAGAGAGGATGAAAGGGGACACTCCAAATGACCACTGTCAGAAACATACTCACTAGAGACACCAGGTCTCAGTCCAGGGCGGATCACACGCCCCGCCTCTTCTGGCCACCGGCCACCATGGGCAGCTGTTGCCCTGACTCTCCCAGGTTCCTCCTCACCCACTCTGATCTACCTTCTCACACCCAGTTAGCTTGATTGCTTGATTACTTCCCCCCACCCCACATGGTATCCCAGGTCTCCCAAACTGGCAGGAAACCAAAACACTCAGCAGGAGAATAATCGCCCCCCAGTCAGCAGATCTCAGAGCCGAAGAGAAAAGATTGAAACAGGCAGACCAATTAGTCCCAGGCACTAATGCACCGTGAAGCTAGAGTGATATATGGGCCATCAGACCAGGCTGCCACAAAGGGCTCTAGGAAAACAGACACATTTTAAAAACGAAATCTACTTGCTGGCTCGCTCTACCTGGCATTCAATTAAACTAATCTGAAAGGATCGAACAAAAAACAACAAAAAGCCACCAAAAAAGAGATTAAAATCTCAACTGTTCCTCCAACATGAGCTTCCAAGCCTCTACAACATGATCTGCTGTGACCCAGTGAGAAAACAAAATCCGAGGTCACTCAGATCCTCCTCCAAAACTTGTGGGCACACAGTTTACTCTCCTGGGAACACATAATCCCAGAGGACATCGTAGGCCCAAGTTTCCACAAACTCTCACTCCCCTGGACCCAAAGGCAATCTGAATCAAAATCATTTGCAATCTGGGTCTGAACTTGTATAAATCTGAGCCGATGAAAACAGCTGGTGTCTTTCCCTGAGCTCAAAGAGAGGTAGAGTTTCCACAATTACATGGGGGAGGAGGAGGTATCAGTTAATAGGAAGAACTGAGGTTTCCTCCAAAGATTTTTTCTTAAACTGGAGGCAGCTTCAAAGGCTATCTTTGGCCTGCCACCTGGACATGAAACAAAGGTATAAGGAACAAAGGAATCAGGTAAGAAAAATAGCTACCTCATAGGACTTTTATGAGGATTAAAATGCTTAGCACAGTATCTGGCACACAGCAAACACAAATAACATAAATGAAGGAAATACCAAAGAATTACTCTTTAAAAAAAAAAAATCCCAGGCTTGCCTATGTAGACAGCTTATTTTTTCCAGGGGCATGAGTCTGTGAAGGCCTTCTGTACACACAAGTTGTGATTTCCTCTTTCTCAAGTCACATGACAACATCAAACTTATCCATGTGTCAAAGAGCATGCGACATTCCTTAAAGAAGACTCCGTCAAGGGACCCGTGATTACTCATCTCAATAGATAAGATTAAAGTCCAGTGAGAGAGGAGGACAGAGGTTAATAAATATCACGGAATTTCAAGCACCGACTATTGTATTTTCCAAATCTGGTTTGAAATCTCCATTATACCATCCCTAGAAAGAATATCTAAGGCAGCAAGACAGTAAAACATCTACTGCCAAAAAAGCTAGCACTTGATGAACTGTTCCAACTATTCCCACTGCCTCGAAGGGAAAAAATAATAAACAGAGCAGGAAAAAACGATAGCTGTGTTCTCTGCAGAGGAACACACACACACACACACACGCAAATCCAGCCTGAATTTTGAGCAACAGTTGCCACATCCAACCTTATTAATCTACTCTCCACGTAAGTGTGGGGAGTGTCTCCTCAGCTGTTTAGATTCCACAGTCAACACTGAAGTCAATGTCTGTCCGTCCAGTTTGCTCTTTAGATTACCTGCTACTTCAGCTTCTTGAAGCAAGAACAAATAAAACAATCTACCTCACCATCAGGGAACCAAAAAGCCAACCTCTTTCCACTTCTTTATACTTTTCATGCCTTCCCCATGACTGCCTCTTAAATTATTTTCCATAAAGTATATGTGATCCACCCCCAGCCAGAATTAATACCTCTTTCTGGAGCCAAAGAAATGAAAAGTCATTTGACCTCCTATTATTATTGTTAACAGTTAATAATATTATGATTATCTCTGCCAACTAAACTAGAAACTCCTCTGAGACCATGTCACACAAGCTTGGTGGATTGCTCATGCATACAGAGGTAAATATGTGTTCCCTAATGGGCCCAGGGTGAAAGATCATTAAACAGAAGTATATCCCTTCATTATCTGTGGCCCCACCATCGCCACCAACATATAAGCTCTTTAAGGCCAAAATTATTCTCCATATCCAGGGACATTTTTGGTACTTTATGAATATATTCAGCTCACAAAACAACCAATTCCCAATCAATCAGGACCTAATTCATCAATCTGGGGTCCACCCTGACCCTCCAATCCTCCTCCTCACTGGCCACTCTTCTCTGAGCAAGAAGAAATGGTAAGAACTAAACCTGCCAAGCACAGCGGACCACTAGCAGACTTGAGTCAAGTTTCCAGGATAAAAGAGACTACACTTAATAGTGACAATAATGGTTTTAGGTCATCCGTGGCTAACAAAGAACTCACTGCAATAAAACTTGATTATGAAAAACTGTCACTGAAGTCACTAAGGACAGTCTGCCTGCCAAACCCACCTCTGTAGAAGATTTTATGTCAAGAGAACATTTACAGCTCTAGGGAGCAAATCATTTCTCCGGCCCTCTGGAGAAGCAGTGAAATTACACAGTCTGCCTCTGAATTACTGATGTCATAATTTATTGAAAGGTCTCCATTAGGTCACAGGTCACACCCCAGATGCAATGCCATATACCCACCAAAAGGTCTGCAACCAGGGAGTCAAAGCAATTATCAAGCTGACTGTTCCAGAGCGTTTGCTGTGTAGAAAGGCTCCATGGTATCCCACAAAAAAGAACTCCAAATCTGACCAGAATGCATAGCTTCCAACACACACTTTTGATTAGGCCATCCCATCATCTCAAAAATAGGGCAGATATTCTTAACTCCATTTTTCCAACATCAAACGTAAGACTTGCAAATCGAAGTGATCTCTCCATTGTTTCACAGCTAGTGTGTAGAGAGGCCAGGACTAGGACTAGTGCTTGAACTTTTGGTCTACAATTTATTTCATAAATTATGAGGTTCCTAATATAATACTTTACATGCACTGTCAGGGGCTCCTCTGGATGTCGGAGATAGAGCCAAGAGCAAAACAGACAAGCATTCCTGCCTTCGTAGAGCTGACATTCTAGTAGGGGGAGAGAAATTACTCTAACAAACATGTTAAGGCCCGGCGCAGTGGCTCACGCCTGTAATCCTAGCACTCTGGGAGGCCAAGGCAGGTGGATTGCCTAAGCTCAGGAATTCAAGACCATCCTGAGTAAGAGCGAGACACCAGCTCTAAAAATAGCTAGGCATTGTGGCGGGTGCCTATAGTCTCAGCTACTCAGAAAGCTGAGGCAAGAAGATCTCTTGAGCCTAAGAGTTTGAGGTTGCTACGAGCTGTGATGCCATGGCATGCTACCAAGGGTGACAAAGTGAGACATCTCAAAACAAACATGACTTATGTGTCAGTAAATACCTCAGAAAAAATAACAAAACAGGGCCTAGTGTCACCACGTGGGAAAAGGCTGTATAAGAGGAGTCACGCTGGTCATGACTAGAGTTCTTTTGTGTGGGATACAGGGCCTAGCTTCACTTGATCCTAAGCTAAGAATGGCAAGAAGAAGATGAAGCCTGCCAGCTGATGGAGATAACTCTGGCCTGGGCAGTAAATACACAGGTGGGGGAAGAATGGCATGCTGGAGAATTGCAGAAAAACGCCAATATGGCAGGAATGGACCACATGAGAGGAAGTGACTAGAGATGGCCTTTTCAAAGAAGCCAGAAGCCAGGTCGCACAGAGCACTGTAGGGAGATAAGAACTAGGGCTCCAATTCCACATATGAGTGGAGGCCCCTGGAAAGCTCAGGCTACAGTGACGCTCAAGGGGGTGGCAGTCTGCAAATAGTCTGCGCAGATTTATGTTGACACAGAACGTAAACACACAAGCCACAAAGAAAAAAGTTGTTGTTCCCAACACAACTACAAGACCTGCCCTCTTCTCTTGCACCTGCAGCCTGATAATTTGTTGCTCGACTAGCTGATTGCAGGCCAGGTGGCCGCCAGGGACCAAGATGTTGGATGTTTCTGCCATATAAAGAAAGGTCTACTTGTGAAGAGCTGAAGCTCACTAGGTAAGGACGAGGTTAAGGAGACAACCGGACAGAAAAAAATGTCATTGACTTTGGCTTCCTATTACTTCAGGATGTTTGCTTGCCTTTAAGCATTCTGCGATTCTGAGTTGTGTCGATCAATTCTCGGATATAACACTCCACTTCCATAGGCCAGGATATTTTTTAAGTACCTGGTGGATATTGATCTCCTGTAAGTGATGGCAGCACTTTTCAGGCGCTGAGACGGAAAGAGGAGATGAGCAGCTCCCCCGGGGACCTGCAAGTAGCATTGTTTTATTTGGCTTT
>NW_003852397.1:48639810-48641614 GCF_000181295.1 Otolemur garnettii
AGAGACTGGCTGCCCTGGAAACACGGAAAACAATCATTGCCACCTTGCCCTGTGGACCTCAAACAGGAGGGATGGAGGCTTCAGTAAGAAACTACGCATTTGCAGAATTCAGAGCCAGGGGACTCAGAGATTCTGCTCTGTTGAACTCCTTGGCAAATGGGATGTATGATGAATCAAAGGCAGCACTGACACAACCCTCGGGCTCCAATTGCAAAACGTAATGAGCAGCTATCAACCCCTTTCAACCAAATCCGTAAGTCTCCCAAGCCTTACAAATATTTATAGCACACTTAAATTACCTTCCTAATAAACCACTTCATGAATCAAAGGGCCCCTACTTCCTTATTCAAATCATTATGTAACCCCAGCAGGCTCTTTTCTCAAGCATGATCCAGAATAAAATGTTCCCCTTCATCAGACAGCGTGGTTCAGAGGTCTGCCACACATGGGCTGTTACTTTGACTCCTTGAATCACAATGGCACAGCCTTTGGGGACATGAAGGCAGGATTCCTTATTAAATGCAACCCCCACACGGTGCTCAGATATGGCCCATTCTGCTCCTCAGCCTTCTGTCTGAGGTGGAACCGTAACACATGGAGCCAGGAACACTCGGGACTTACGGCCAAGGCCCTCAAACAGGAGTTAGCAAACTTTGCAGAAATGGACAGACAATAAATATTTTATGCAGTCTCTTTGCAACTACTCAACTCTACTGATAAAGCACAAAAATAGCCACAGACAATAGTACACAGATGGGTACGGCTGTATCCCAATAAAACTTTATTTATGGAAAAAAAAAAAAAGGTAGTGGGCTGGATAATCTCAAAACTGCTGTTATAGGGAGGTGTTGTGAGCTTTTGTCACCTTCCCCAGGGCAGAGATTACAGGCCTCCACCCTCACGGAAATAGCATAGGCCATTAGGCTGGGGGTAATACCAACACCATTCCCACCACAGCTTTCTGTTTTCGCTTTCTTTGGGAAGGAAAGTGGCCTAAAGCAGGGAATATGCAGACGTAAGTCATTCTCCTTTTACAAATCTAGTTGTATTATGGAAAAAGTCAACTTTGATTGGCAGGATTGGCTTATGAACTACAATCTCAATTTATTACAACAGGGCAGTGCTGGAAGGTCAGGCCCCATTGGGGACTTTCTCCTTATCTACCATGGTAAGTTTGATGGTTGTAAAACAATCTGAATGTACTTAATGCTTCAGGACAATATACTTAAAATAGTTAAAATGATAGGATACCACAAGAAAACAATGATTTTTTTTTAAGTTTTTAAGGCAAAATATTGATAGTGATGGGGGAAATAGTTAATTTGAAGAATTGATCATTGAGGTATTCCAAATGGCAGATGGAATTCCAAATTCCAAAAGCAATGTTTTCTAAACTTTGAAATAGAACATTAAAGAGTCCAAGAAGCTCTGGCCCTCTTTGAAGGCCAAAAATCAAGTTCATCATCTACATTTTCTCTACTGAAACATGTCTCTCCTTTGATGCTAGAGTTTAAGTTAGACCACAACACACTGTTTTACTACAATGAAAACTCTCAATAAAGCTGTCACAGAATGACAGAATTTCAGCACTGAAAGGGACCTTGGAAGATGCACTACCCAACAGCTCTAAGCCTTTCTCTGCTGCATCAGGAATGATGGATGAAGTTCATGAGCATGACGGATGTTACAAGATCCTCTCCATGGTTGGTTCACTCCATTTCCTTCCCCATTGCTCAAGAGAGTATTTCAGATGGTGAGCAAAAGTGGCATTATTACATGAATAACCTTGAGTCTAGTCTAGTTT
>NW_003852397.1:48642743-48647343 GCF_000181295.1 Otolemur garnettii
TATATTTCTCTGTTTGTTGTTTACGAGGTTTCTGTTTCTAGTCCTTATCGTAAACATTGTTATTATTATTAAATTTTAAGCCTGTTTAATTTTGTGAGGGCAAAAAGTGGAAACCTAATAAACACATGTATATGTAAAAAATAAAATAAAATAAAATAATGTTAAGAATTTCTCAAAAAAAGAAAAAGAAAGAAAGAAACACTGATTGACTAGGCAAGAAGAGGAACATAGCAAAATATACACAGGGTGCCAAAAACTGTACACACATTTTAAGAAAAGAAAAAACTGAATTAAAATTATACTGTCCAATACTGGGCATCCATAAAGTTCATGTGCAATTAAAAATGTACAACTCTTTTAAAATTGTACACGAACTTTATGGACACCCAGTATATACCCACAACGTTTGTTATCTTGTATCTCGTATTTCTGGTAATTGCAGAAGTCAAACACGACTTGAGTATTACAATTTTAATACAGTTTTTTCCCTTGCTTAAAATATGCATATATCTTGTGGCACCCTTTCTAGGTCAACAAAACTCTCTGAAATACAGATTTTAATTATTATTGACAAGATGCATTGACTCAATGCAATATGCAATTCTATGCCCTGATTCTGTGATGCCTCTAACCCACCAAAATCTAGCAGAATAGAGGAATTCCCAGATTCTCGGAAAGATAAGATAACCAAACTTAATACAGACTATCACCACCATTTCTTCCCTTTGTTTTTAGGATGAAACATATTAACCCAAACTCAGTTATCTCCCTAGAACAGCATTTCCCTGAGTCATAGAGGTTAGTGAATAAAAGGGTCTATAACTACACTTGTGCTCATGGAACAGAGGAGCAGGTGGCAGGCAGTGTTTCCCAAATTTACAAACCGTAGCCCTCTTTTGAGCAGTATAGCTTATGGGACTGGTCTTCCATGGAACCCACTTTGAGAAATATCACTGCAAAACCATATTTAAGATGGAACTCCGATTTCCCAATATATGGAATCCAGCCTGGAACTCTGGATTTAAGAAAAACTTATTCCAGTTTCCTAGAATGAGGCAATCTAAATATGAAGATTATTAGGACCCATTTGACTCACTACAAGTGTGTAAGTAGTCACTAGTCAGAGGCAGCTATATTAAAATGATTAAAATTAAATACAATTTAAAATTGAGTTCCTCAGTCATGCTAAACACATTTCAAGTGCTCAATAGCCATAGCTGGTTCCTGGCCACTATCCTGGACCGCATAACAATAGATCGTTCCTATCACCACAAAATAGACAGCTGTACACTGGAAGAAAAGCTTGCTGCACTCAAGAATGTGTATACCTTCAGCTGCCTCAAGGAAAAGAACATTATCATAAATAAGACTTGCCCTGATTTATAGTTTCCTAGAGTTTTTCTAACACCTCTTCTTCCCCTCCCAACTTCTGTCCTCAAATTCTCCCGTGACCAACCATACAACACCCCCTAAGCATGAATCTCGCCCCATCTCCAGGAAGTCAATAATTAATGCATAATAAGTATCTATTTATTCTTGACATTGATCAAATTCTGTCCAAAAGGCATACAAACATGGATTCCCCAGTAGTGGGTTCAACTCAAGGGGCCCATTTTCCAGAACATTTCAAACTAAGTCAACGTGCAAAAACCAATGTGCATACTCTGTACAGCTTCCTACCCACATATTTCCCTAATTCTAAAGTAACAAAATGTTCCTTTTTGGTTTGTCTTTCTAACTGGTGATTTACCAGGAGTAGAGTAACCAGGCCACTGCATCTAAAAACAGAGGGATCAAATAGAAAACCAGGTCACAAGCATTCCGATGGCTTTGTTCTCATAAGCAGAGCAGTAGTGAAATATCTTACACCTGCTTTTATACAACCACCTTCCCTCTGAATTGACTTGGTCACTTACCACTATCCCCCCCAAAGTCGTCATTTTCCACAGTCCCTGGCTCATCACTGAGTATGTTAATCAGCTCAATAAAAATGTAAATGTTTGTTCCACTTGATACTCTTAAAGACTGAAGTGGACACTTTCACAGTCACCTCTCCCCCCTAACATAAAAGTCCTATAGATACATGATTAATTCCTTCTCAGGCACCTGTTAATCTCCCTCCCTCTTTCCAATTAACAAAACCAAAATCAGCAGATTTTTCCTTTCTTGCCAAAAAGACCAATTGTGTTGATTCATGCACCTGGGCCTTTCCTGAAAATGACTGGCTATCTCTATATTTGCATCTTTAACTGTCCTATTTAATGAATGTTTTTAATGTAAGCCTCAACTCCTATTAAGAAATATGTAGACTAAATGTAAGTTGTTAAATATGTCTCTTGTGCTATAATATTTAGGTTTCAAAAAATCTATTTCAAACCTCTCCAAAAACAGTTCTAAAAAATGTGAGGCTGTATATCCTTAACATTAAGTAATGCTTAACATTAAGCATTACTTAACTTCCCTCATGCTTGTCAATAACGTGACTCCACGAAGGAGGTCAATGGGACATTGGAGAATACCGGAAGACAAAGCTGGTGTCACCACAGTAGGGTTCAGCATCCCACTAGTACCCACTGGGCCCCACACAGGAAGCCACATGAAAAGTAAAACAACCAAGGGAAGGGGCAACAAAGAACCGGGCAAAGGAATTCAAATACCCGACTACACTTGGAGTCCCAACCAGACGAGCAAGACATTCAATCTTCATAGTGAAAAGCTATTAAGGAGGAGGGTTTTGCTATTTTGTGAAAAATGAAAAGAACAAATCCTTGTTGCTTAACTGCAGAGGAAAAAAAGTAAATTTAAGAACCCCTGTTAATTTACATGGGGGGGAGTTAGGGCAGCTGGCTGCAGAAAAGTGCATCATATGCAAATAAATAACTCCCAGCTGAAGGACTAAACCTCCTCCTACCCACTAGTAAGCTTTGTTTGGAATCGAACAGCCAGCTGTTGAGATCTGCAGCACCTTAGAAGGTACAAAGAGATCAAGGCTGTTGATAAGAATCAATCAATCAATGTGTCAAAACATGTAACCTTGACCGGACTAAAGCACACTTTTTTTTTTTCAGGCATCTGGTATGATGACTACATTCCCTAGAAAAATATAAAAATAAGTCTAAAAATAATACAGAAATAAAATTACATATTCTAAATATTTTTGCTAATGCAAAGAGGTACGTAAGCTCTGAGTTACTTTCTAAACACTTTGAGATGTTTGAAACATTAAAGAAAATCTGTCCTATTAAATGGACATGTTTGATTTATTCATTCCTAAGAGCTGTTGAAATACGGAGGCCAACTTTGCTCCTTGGTTTTGTTATCAGCCTTAAAGTGTTTGAGAGAAAAGATACTTTAAATTTCTGATTATAGTTTAAAGCATTAAAGAATTCTGATTAAATCTGTAAATGGTGCTAACAGCCTCAAGGCCTTTAATTTGTTAAATTTAGAAGCTAAGTGATGTTAATCAATGAATAAACGAAACCATTTTTAACATGAAAATTACTAGTTTATAAATAAAACATCAACAAGTTGAGTTTAAAGTTTAAGAAATACTGGGTTTTAAATTTTACAATTTTAATAAATTGATCATTGAAAAAGAACTAGCTATAAATCTTTCTTTCCAAACATCAAGCTCTACTCAGTTATTAAAAACATGCCAATGATTCACTTAACTTTTATGTTACTATTTTAAATCTTTTTTTGGCTTTAAAAAATAGTAATAATGACAACACTAAAGGACAGAAAGACAAGTCCCCTGAAAAATGAAATAAGCCATTTCATTTTAGAAGACACACCCCAGAGTTTTGTTTTTGTTTCATCTAAAGCATTTGGAGAAAATGTTGGAAAATCACCTAGGGAAGGAAAAGCGTTATGAAGACAGTAAGGTTTTCACCACTGGGACCCCTGCTGACTAAACCGGGTCTAAACAGAAGGAAGTAGGGCCAAACCTGTAAGGACAGGGCAAAGTCCATGCACAGAGCAGGTAAGGTGAGACCACGGTGACAGGGGCCCACACAGCCCATTTCTTATGCCATGTGGAACACAGGCCCACTACTGTAAGCTCACTGAATCTTCCAGAAGATTTTGAGCAGTGATGTTTATGCATATCCAGATTGTTAAGTGAAAGCATTTGACTTTCAAATTGTGACAACTGATAGTTGAAAGTACTTGTACAAGTGAAACAAAACACAAACGAGGGCCACACGTGGCCTATCCAAAGCCCATTTGTGGTTTCTGATCTACAGGGTAACTTCACAGCATGGGACCCTCATACACTGCATCCTGCACACCAGTGCAGCTCCACACTAGTCATCTCCTGTGTCAAACATCCTGCAACTCCTAAAGATGATTCCATTCCCAAACTCTAGGCCAGGTGTCCTCAAAGCCCGCAGGCCACATGCTGCCCGCCTAGGACATTTATCCGGCCCATAGGGTGTTTTTGCCACCACTGCCTGTCCTGCTTAGCAGCGGACTCATCCCGGGGCCCACAGTCCGGCCCTCCAACAGTGAAGGACAGTGAACTGGCCCCGTTTAAAACGTTTGAGGACCCCTGCTCTAGGCTTTTGCTCATACTGTACCTTCTTTTTTTTTTTTTTTTTTT
>NW_003852397.1:48647389-48651732 GCF_000181295.1 Otolemur garnettii
GTAGAATGCCATGGTATCACAGCTCACAGCAACCTCAAACTCTTGGGCTCAAGTGATCCTCTTGCCTCAGCCTCTCAAGTAGCTGGGACTACAGACATGTCGGCGCCACTATGTTACTGGCACCACACGCAAGAAACAGCCAGTACACGAATTGAAATACAAGCTTCCAAGAGGTGAGGCTCCCCAGAGGTGCAGGAGAGCCCTGAGTAACCTCTGAGGTGGCCATTTATTGAAACAATATACAACAGTTGTGTCCCCCCTCCCCCATACAAGGATTGCGTGCTTAATTGCTGCGTGCTCGTTCCCATCCTAATGCACCACAAATGTTCAAGGTCCAACACCTGCTTGCTAATGAGCAATCAGTCTTACCTCATTAGAGTACTAAGTTACTCAAGGGCTTGTCCCACGGCAGCAAAACATCTCCAGGCCAGTCAGGAGACTGTCCTGCTCTCAGCGTTTCCCTCAAGAACTGGTGACTGTCTTCCAAGCATGGTGCTCAGTCTCCTACACAAGTGCCCGCCACAACACTTGGCTATTTTTCGAGAGCAGGTCTCACTCTTGCTCAGGTGCTAAGCCAGCCTCAGCCTCCCAGAGTGCTAGGATGACAGGTGTGAGCCACCTTACCTGGCCCCATATTGTACCCTCTACCCAAAATGCCCCGCCCAGCCCATCTGGCAAGATTACTTCCTTCATGAATTGTGTCCTCCTGCCTTCCTTTGCCCCTTACACGGATTTCTATCACATCCTTTATATGCTTTAGTATTAAATGATATTTACATGTCAACTACACTTAGAATAACACTTGGCAGAGGAAAAGACAAAACTAAAACAAAGATGACCTAGGGAAGACTCCTTCCTTGTAAAAATCAGAAACCAATTTCAATCTGCTTGAGGAAAATAGGGGTGACTTACTGAAAGGGATCAAGGTGTCTGACAAAAGCCAAGAGAGGTGGCCAGGCCTTGATAAGGTCTAAAGCAGAGACTGCAAATTCAACTAACAGAAAAGATGTTTTCTCTCTTTCTGATGCGAACATATTTTTCCAGAAATGAACATAGTTGTTTTAGTTTCCAAGATGGCACCTTCCAGAGTTCCAGGAACATGCCCCCCCAATTGGCTGTCTCACCAATTCAAATCTCTAAGAGAGGATCTGATAAGCTTCTTTTGTTCAATCATATCCCCAGAGGAATAAACACTGTTACCAAGCATCCATGGGAGACAGTTTGCAGAGCAGGAGAAATGGCTTCCAGAAGGTGCCTCCAAAACTGTTCACTGAGTAAATGGCGGTTGCTATCTTGGGCTGAGAAAAACAAGGAAGTACAACACAAGCAGGGCAGGTCTGTGCAACAAACCAGGCTGCCCGGGGAGCCTGGAACAAGTAGACTGTTTTTTTTTGGGGGGGGGAGGTTGTTTTGTTTTGAGACAGAGTCTCACTTTGTCACCCTCAGTAGAGTGCCCTAGCATCATAGTTCAGAGCAACCTCAAACTCTTTGGCTCAAGTGATTCTCTTGCCTCAGCCTCCTGAATAGCTAGGACTACAAGCCCCTGCCACAATGCCTGCCTATTTTTAGAGATGGGGGCTCTCACTCTGGCTTGGGGTGGTACTGAACCCCTGAGCTCAAGCAATCCACCCACCTCGGCAGGCTCCAGAGTGCTAGGATTACAGGTGTGAGCCAGAGTGCCTGACCACAAGTAGACTTCCTATAGGAAGATAAGGGCATCTAGAGTGCAGACTGCAATACGCAGAGATGTTGTCAAGGTAATGCATTTTAGCTATCAACTATCCTCTACTTCATTCCAATGAGAAGTCCAACTTCCTACACCTCCCAAGGAGCAGAATGACTGACAGGCAGTACCCACTGTCACCGGGTACTCAAGAGATTCAACTGTAAAGAATGTTAAAAGTAGAAGACGGTTGGCTCAGTGCTGGTAGCTCAGTGGCTAGGGCGCCAGCCACATACACCAGAGCTGGCGGGTTTGAATCCAGCCCTGGCCCACCAAACAACAATGACAGCTATGACCAAAAATAGCCGGGCATTGTGGCAGGCGCCTGTAGTCCCAGCTACTTGGGAGGCTGAGGCAAGAGGATCGCGTAAGCCCAAGAGTTTGAGGTTGCTGTGAGCAGTGCCACCACAGAACTCTACCAGGGGTGACAGCTTGAGAGTCTGTCTCAAAAAAAAAAAAAAAAAAGTGGAAGATAGAAAAGGGAAAACTACAGAGACGTTAAAAATATTAGTAGATGCCAATGGTTTGGGGGGAAAAGGGAAGGGATAAATAAGTGAAGATGGGGAATTTTTCGGATGGTAGAACTGTTCTATGTGACGCTATAATGGTGGGGATATGGCATACACTCATCAAAACCACAGAACTGTACGATATGGCATACACTCATCAAAACCATACGATATGGCATACACTCATCAAAACCATACAATATGGCATACACTCATCAAAACCACAGAACTGTACGATATGGCCTACACTCATCAAAACCATAGAACTGTATGATATGGCATACACTCATCAAAACCACAGAACTGTACACCACAAAGAGTGAGCCTTGATGTATATGAATTAAAAGAGAAAATCATCCGGGAGATCATGAGACCCCAGGAAGGAATCAAGACTGTGAAAAGAGAATTCAGCTGTACCACAATGTATAAAACAGCCTTACCGAAGGGGGGGAGGGTGCTGACCTAGGCGACTTTGGAAATGAGGGGCGTCTATAAGACGCCAACACCAAAGGGAGCCTGCACATGAGGATGGCACTCTAGATGATAAAGTTGCTTCTATGGGGAGAGGGGTGACAACTCTGATACTGCTATACATGTGTATTGGAACAAAGCCATTTACACAGATGAATGGTAGATGGTAGGAGTCAATTTTCTCACTGATGGAATGGGGGTTTACAGCTCAAACAAGAGGCGGCTAGATTGATTCATGTGGTAATAGGTAGGGATGCAGACATCAGTGTGTCAAACAGGAGTCAAACTCATGACAAACTTCATACAGATTTAGATGGTTACACATAGAAATAGTTACAAAGATGCATATATACAGATTAATATACTCATGTATTTTTCTTCCTATCAATGAGAGATTGGGGTTGCTAATGGCATTCTCCAACACAAGGAAACCAGGGTACA
The DNA here is from genome assembly GCF_000181295.1 of Otolemur garnettii. Classification (NCBI taxonomy): domain Eukaryota; kingdom Metazoa; phylum Chordata; class Mammalia; order Primates; family Galagidae; genus Otolemur; species Otolemur garnettii. Next base: position 48,650,534 of record NW_003852397.1, read on the forward strand.
ATATACGTGTATAAGATGAGTCTGGAGCATCCTGGAGTGCCAGAAAGTGAGAAAGTGCTCAGGCACACAAACAATCCCACAATGATGAGGCTGTGTCAAACTGATGTAGGAGCTAAATGAAAGAGCTTCCACTGGCCAAGAAAAATGGAAAAACTAGAGCAAGAAAATAAAGTAGGGCGGTGCCTGTGGCTCAGTGGGTAGGGGGCCGGCCCCATATACCCAGGGTGGCAGGTTCAAACCCAGCCCTAGCCAAACTGCAACCAAAAAATAGCCAGGCATTGTGGTAGGCACCTGTGGTCCCAGCTACTCAGGAGACTGAGGCAAGAGAATTGCCTAAGCCCAGGAGTTGGAGGTTGCTATGAGCTGTGTGACACCACAGCACTCTACTGAGGGAGATAAAGTGAGACTCTGTCTCTACAAAAAAAAAAAAAAGAAAGAAAGAAAGTAACATTGGACTGTCCCCTAATGTAAAAAATAGACATCTATGATTCCATACTGATATGAATAAATGATTAAATAACTGAATAAATAGAGATGAAACAAATCTCACATGCAGAAAAATTCCAAACAAATTATATGTAAGAAAGAAGAGCAGACATCCCCACCCTTCAAGTGTGGTTTGAACACAGGAACTTTCTCTCAAAGAGCATAGAACAAAAAGGACAGGGGAGGGAAGAGAAACTTCACAGTGGAAGAAACCTGAAATACACCACTTCTATTCAGATGACAGAGGTCAACAGCATCAGTTATAAATCATGTAGAAAATAGTATGTACCCTTGGTACGATAGGATGAAAATGACACTACCTCTGTGATCTTCCTCTCAAAACCTATAACTTCAGTCTCATCGTGAGAAAAACACCAAATTCCAGTAAAGGGCACCCTATAATATACCTGACTAGTCCTCAAAACTGTCAAGGTCATCAAAAGCAAGGGAAGTCTGATAAACTGTCTTCACAGACAAGGGAAGCCTAAGGAGATACGACAACTCAACGTCTTATGGTACCCCGAATGAAATCTTAGGACAAAAAAGGACATTGTGTAAAAACTAAAGAAATCTAAGTAAACACTTTGCTTAAAAATGAGGTGTCAATATTGGTTCATTAGTTGTTATAAATGTCCTACATTAATGCAAAATGTTAATAGGGAAACAGGAGGGCTGGGGAATGTATTTAAAAACTATATCTACTCAATTTTTCT
>NW_003852397.1:48651950-48653029 GCF_000181295.1 Otolemur garnettii
CTAAGATGTAGCCATTGGCACTCAGCACCAAGAACCTTCTAGAACACAAAACAGAAGTTATTTTTAACACCAAGAATTTCCAGAAACATTTCAAGCAATTGAGGTGAGAGTTTCCCAGTGTACAACAATCACTTGGGGGCTTTAAAGGAGCAACTGTAAGATGAAAGAGAAGTCTCAACTGAACACTTCCCAAAGAAAGAACAAGGGGCAAGGTCCAGGAGGATAAAGGACTAGAAAGCATCCGCACCTACAGAGATGGAGACTCTCCAATAAGTAACCACTCTCCTTTTATTGAAGAGTCTCTGTCTCTGTAGGCAAGCGGCCAAATCCTACAACAAGCTGAGCCGACCAGATGGGTTGGAGGAAAAGGTCCAGGCAGGCTAAGCCACCAATTTGGTAATTAACATCGTTCCTGGTTAACATCTTGCTGCGGTCCCTGGCTTTCTCTCCAAAGGTCTAGCTTCTATCCAAACACCAGTGTGCAGCTTGATGCTAATAAGAGTACACATGTGTCTTTGAAAGGGAGTAAACAAATCAATACAGTCCTTAAAATGAAAAGCACCCAGAGCATTATGAGGAGGGGGAAAAAAGCGTCAGGCCAACCAAAAACTGTTTTTCTTCTTGTATTTTTAAAATCTAAAAATATTCTCAAACACACAAATTTGTGGGTTTTTTTAACATTATTTTTCAAAAACTTGAAGTTGTGCAGTATAATTATCCTTTCTGAGTCTTACTATGGAGTTGGAAAAGAGACGCGATGGGGTTAGGCACCAGCCAGGCCTCAAGAGTGGAGAGCGCTCCGCCACGCAGCCTGTCCTGTGAGTCAGTAAATGGATCTAGGGAGTGGATGTAAGACTTCCTAGAAGACAAAAAAGCCAAGTTCTAGAGCTTTTATCTCCCAGGTAAAATCTTGGATAAGACAATCCCTACTGTAAGACTGAACACGTAAGTCCAACTTGGAACAACTACAGATACTCTGAACTCATTTGGTCCTCCTAAAACTTTCTTAACCAGGCTCGGCGCCAATAGCTCAACCGGCTAAGGCACCAGCCACATATACCTAAGGTGGCGGGTTCGAA
>NW_003852397.1:48653261-48662597 GCF_000181295.1 Otolemur garnettii
AAAAAAAAGATATTCTAAAACTTTCTTAACCAAAGATGAGAAAAATACTGTAGCGATCTGATTTGAGTATATTGAATTCAGTTGGATCAGGGATTGACAAACTTTCTCTTTAAAGCCCAGACTGTGGTTTTAGGCCTTGCAGGCCATACGGTATTTGTCACAACTATCCAACTCTGCTGTTGCAGCCCAGAAGCGGCTATAGACAATACATAAATGAATAACTGTGGCCTTGTTCCAATAAAACTTTACTTATAAAAAGAAGCAGCAGGCTGGATTTTACCCACAGGATACACTTTGCCAGCCCCTGAATTAGCTAATTCTATCTTTTCTTCTTAACTAAAATAGTAGCCATCCATTCAATTTTGAGCTAACAGAGCAAAACCTCATGCATTCGTTAAGTCAGGAAGAAAGTCAAAATGAATAGAAGTCTCCCCAACATTCCTCTAAAAAAACTCGGTTGAAAGTAACACAATTGTGAACAGTACCTGGATCTAAACATATAAAACCAAAGCCAAGGAAAACCTCTTGGGGACCTATTTTCTCCAAAAGGAAGTACTTGGGAGAAGCACACACCAGATGGCACAGACTAGAGACTTCTCCGAGGCCTGAAAAGCTTATTTTCTCTGTCACTCTCTTCCCAATACATTCCCCTGCGTGGGAGCTTTTAGTTGGCTCCTAGATTGTCCGGTACAAGTTCAGCCTTCATGATATGGCACACAAGACCCCGAGACCCTCCACAATAGGCCCCAAGCTTGTCTCCAACTATTCTCCCTTCCCACTCCCTAAACCACTCTCTGATAACAGAAGGGGACTCACTGAACCTCAAGCACATCATCTGCCCACAAACTTTCAAGTCACCAGGACTTTATCAGAGTGACCATATAATTGTCATTCAAACCAAAGCATTTTTGGAAGTGAAAAGAGTGCATTAATATTTGCACTGGGACAAGAAGCATAGCCCAAAGCAAACCATCATGCAGAATCATTTAGCCCTTATGATGACTTCACCGTTATGAAGGCCACTCTGGTAAACTCCTACTCATCTCTCAAGGCCCAGGTCAAATATGTCCTCCTTTCCTGGGCTACTGTTGTTATCTTTCAATAGTAACAAGTCCCCCCATATTTTGCCCCCCACCCCTGCAGTATCTGGAGATATTTGGGGGTGTCACAGTTAGAAGAGATGCCACTCAGGCCTCTGGTGGGTAGAGGTCAGCGATGCTGCTAAGCGTTCTACAACACACAGGATTGTCTTCCAAAAACAAAGAATTATCCAGTCCAAAATGCCAACGGTGCTGTGGATGAAAAGCCCTGGAATAAAGTTAAACTTTCAGTTACTTCCTCATGAAATTACTACAAATTCTGCAATATGGAGATAGGAACTCATGGAAGTTTCCAGCACATATGCCACAGACATATTCAGAAAGCCAACACACTTGAGGAGCTGATGTAATACAGGATGAGTAAAAATGGCACAGGCTTATTGTAGATTCCTGAACTGGCCTGAAAAGAGCATGGATGTTCAATGTTACACAGAGTGCTGTGAATGTTATTCTCATGCAGAGTATTAATTTGACTTATGAATCGTATAGAACTTATGCAGCAGAAGTACACAAATGGTATATCTTCAACTGTGTACAAAAATCAGAGGTAAAGTAAAAGCTACAAACTCTGAACCCTTCCCCAAGCCACTGACATTTAGAATCTAACGTAGACGAAAATTATAATCATTACAACAGTTGAATGTGAAATGTTTTCAGCTACCAATAGAATCAAATGGCCCTGTTATATGTAAAATAAACTCTAGAACAGCAGTTCTCAACCTGTGGGTCACGAACTGTATTAAAAGGCCGCAGCATCAGGAAGGTTGAGAACCACTGCTCTAGAATATTTAGAGGGTATTTCCAGCCACATCATCTTATACAACTAATTTCTAAGGAAAAACTTGGGCATCAACTACTTAACTGCTTCCATTAAAACAAATCTTTTAAACTTCCTTCTGCACTCTTTACCAACCTTTGCTTGGTAAATTTTCCAGATAACTGATTCTAAATCACATCAGAAATTTCTTTGCCTTCTTAAACAGAACAACCTGTACCAAGTTAACCTTTCCTGGGTCCCCAAAGTGCTATACTGAGAGAAACTTCACAGCCTGGGAAAAAGGGAAAAAGGCTTGTCCCATCACTAAATGGCCCCAAATGGCCCCAAGTGGCCATGTTTTGGAGATCCTGTTTTCTCCTGTTAGGGTCACCCAATAAGCTGCAAAACTCTCATTCCTTGTTGCAATCAGTGTACATAGCTCTGGACTTTGTGGCTAGTTTCTCCTATTTATAATTTGGCTCTTTAGGAATTTAATGTAATTAACCAGAAAGGTCTTATGTAAAACACAGGTGAAGAGGCAGAGGGGATGAGTGATTATGGAGTTCTTCTATCAAGCAAAGAACGTTATAGCCCATGAATTCTCATAGGGGTCTATGTCAAGGCTGAGTTCTTCTCCTCCCCCATTTGTTAATAGGGAGGTTGCCATACAGATAAGCAGTAAAAAAGGCCAGAAAAGGATAGGCCGCATGGACAGAATGAAGAACAAGAAGCAAGAGAAAATTAAACAGGAGCCAAATCAGTAAAAATAAGGTCGATAATCTCTCAAGGGTTGAGTTCAGGTTAGTTACATTTACGATAATCACCTTCTACTCCTACAGCACAAATACCTTTAAGAAAAATAACTGAGATTTGCAGATGTTATTTAAAACTCTGTGGAAAAGGAGCACTTAGGCCTAACAAAACTTTAATTCAGAGGTATTGATTTTTTTAAAACAGGTAATACACAACCAAAATATCCGGTCCATTTGGCTTCTATCTTAACCTGCCTTGGGGGAAAAAAACCACTAATTGAGAGTTTGGGGAATGACTCATAGATCAAGGTGACTTTTAAAAGTATATCTGTACGCTCTCAGACAATAATCACTGCATGTGCTACCCCCAAATATCCCACTCTTGATCCAGAAGACACAGCCCCTCACATCTACCTCAGACGTCCATAGCTACGAAGGCCCAGAATACACATTTTAACCTCATCTGGACTAGGGGTTTAACTTGAAGCTACCAAAAGGTACTGACAAAGGAAAGGAGAAATATAAAAATCGCTGCCCAAAGTAAATTTATCATCAAGTCTATGTTTGTTAAATATTGATAGCACTTAATAAAAGAGTAGATCTGCACGATAGCATCACAGAGACATCCAGCCCTGAACTAGATAATTCCCAAGCCTGCATCTCCTTCATATCCAGTTAGAATGAAAAAGCAATCGTTTAGATGGTGGGTCATACCTCATTGCCACAAGCATCAAAAAGGCATCTGATGCTATTCAACATCCCTTCTTGGAAGAAAAAAGAAAGAGATAGATACTTTTCTAAAACCAGAAAATGTATCTCGATATGAAAGTCAGCATCATGCTTACCAGAGAAATTCTACTTAGGAACAAAATAAGAATTTCATCACTAGTATTTTTTTTTTGTAGCTATAATAATTCTTTAATGAATACACAATGTAAAACGATGTAAGTTGTGACATTAAAAACAAAGTGTGAGTGGGACCACACCTACAGTGCATCTTACAAGGGTACATGTGAAATTCACCAGGTGTAGAATATAAATGTCTCAACACAAAAACCAAGAAAATGCCATGAAGTCTATGTCAACCAGATTTTTTTTTTATTAAATCATTGCTGTGTACATTAATGCAGTTATGGGGTACAATGTGCTGGTTTTATATACAATTTGAAATACTTTCATCAAGCTGGTTAACATAGCCTTCATGGCATTTTCTTAGTTATTGTGTTAAGACATTGATATTCTACATCCAGCAAGTTTCACCTTGTAAGATGCACCATAGGTGAGGTGCCACCAATTACCCTCCCTCCACCCATCTCCTACCTCCCCACCCCTCCCTTTCCCCTTTCCCCATATTCTTGGGCTATAATTGGGTTATAGCTTTTATATGAAAGCTATAAATTAGTTTCATAGTAGGACTGAGGACATTGGATACTTTTTCTTCCATTCTTGAGATACTTTGTTAAGATGTTCCAGCTCCACCCATGTAAACATGAAAGAGGTAAAGTCTTCATTTTCTTTAAGGCTGCATAATATTCCATGGACTAGTATTTTTTTGTTGTTAATTAGGCCCAGGAGAGGTTCAACCTTGCCACCCCTAGCTTGCAGGGACAACACACTAACCATTTAGCTACACTGCCCAACTCACCATCAGTATGTTTTAACACGGATCTGGAGTTTTTAGTCAATGAAATGAGACAATAAAAAGATTATTAATAAAAAAATTAGCATATAAAATAATACCTTTAATAAAGACAAAAAATAACTATAAAATATAATCAAAGAAAATATTTCACTCAAGATGGCTATAAAATGAAAAGTAAAATTTATGCAATAAACTGAATACGAAATGTGAGAGTCTTATATGAAGAAAACTTCAAAACACTCCACAGCATCACTAAAAAATACTGTAATAAAAGAAAGACATCGTATGTCTTAGATATCAATTTTACATCAGGAAGATGTTAATTCTCCCTAAATCTATAAACCCAGCATGACTTCAATAAACATACTCTGAAATCTTCTAGGGGATTTTTGGCATTGAATAACCACATTCTAAAATTCATACGGGAAAACTAATAAAGAAGAACAGGCAAGAAAATTCTGAAAACAAAGGTAATAAGAAAAAAGCTCTACCAAATATTCAAACAGATTATAAAGCTACAACAATTAATACAGAAAGGAATTAGTAGTACATGAGCAGTGAGTCAGAGCGGTCTAGAAATAGACCCCAATGCATGTGAAAATTGAGTGTCATGAAAGTAGCATCTCATATCAGGGAGGGACATGTGGCTTATTCAGCAAATGCTATGAAGGCCAGCCATCGTGGCTCTCACCTGTCATTCCAGGGCTTTGGGACGCTGAGGCAGGAGAACTGCTTGAAGCCAGGAGTTCAAGATGTGCCTGGGCAACATAGCAAGACCCCTGTCTCTACAAAAAAAAAAAAAAAAAAAAACTTTAAAAATAAGCCAGCATGGTGCTCTCTGTGCCTGTAGTCCCAGCTACCTAGGAGACTAAGGCAGAGGGATCACTTGCACCCAGGAATTTGAGGCTACAGTGAGCTATGATTGCACCATGGCACTCCAGCCTGGGCAACAGAGTGAGAACCTATCTCTGAAAGAAATTCAAATTAAAATAATTAAAATGTAAAGAATAACTGCTAGGCGGTCAATCAGGAAGCTCTCTGAAAAATAATAACAATAATAATAAAGCTGAGTTCCTGTCCCTTACCTGGCAAATACCTAGTTACACATCAGGATAACATCATGAGAAATTCTAAGTGAATCAAACGTTTAAACATCAAAAAATAAAAGTACAAAGAGGTCTCACGCTTTCTTCTAACAAAATCAAAGTGGAGAGGGCTTTTCTCACTATAACAAAGATTCTAAGAAATGCAATTACCCAGAAATTAAAAGTTCTGGGTGATTAGAAAAAAAAAACACAAAAGCAAAGTCAGAAACAAATAACAAAATACGAAAACTATCTAGGACTTCTACCACAGATACAGGATAAGTATTCCCCATATATAAAGCTCATGCTAAGGCTGGGTACAGGGGCTCAAGCCTATATAATCCTAGCACTCTGGGAGGCCGAGGCAGGTGGAGGGGCAGAGCTCAGGCATTCAAGACCAGCAGCCTGAGCAAGAATGAGACCCTGTTTCTACTAGAAAAAAAACAAAAAAAAAGGCTGAGCCTTGTGGAGGGCATGTGTAGTCCCAGCTACTCCAGGAGGCTGAGGCAAGAGGATTGCTCAAGCCCAAGAATCTGAGGTTGCTATGATGTCTGACGCCACCACACTCTACCAAAGGCGACAAAGTGAGACTCTGTCTCAAAAAAAAAAAAAAAAAGCTTGTGCTAAGGTAAAAATGACAATCTAACAGAAACATGGTCAAGGGATATAAAGATAGTTTATAGATAAGAAAATATAAATGGCCCTTTAATGTACAAAGACTGGTTCAACTTCATTCACAATAAGCTAAATGCAAATTAAAACCGATCTTTTAAAATAACTCCCAAAAGCTTGACAACACACCCTGTCGATATACATTCTATTTTGCTGATGGAAGTATACAAGCTTTATGAGGGGCAATTAGGCCACTACATCAGAATAAAAAACGCACATTCTCTCTGCTTAGCTATTTCCATTCTCAACATCTACCCCACAGAAATGGGTACACATGCAAGAAATGGCATGTGTACAGGTACTACATTGTGTATTATTGTAATAGTAAAGACTGGAACCTAAATAGTCATTGACAGGGGAATGATGACCAAATTACAGTAAATTCATATTATCGTAAATCCACAATGTACTACCCCTACATAGTCGTAACAAAAAAACAAGGAAGTCTTTTATCTACTATTATGGAATGATCTTAAAAAATACTGAGTGAAAAACAAATTGCTATTGGGTAGAATAAAGAATAAATATAAATATAAATATAAAGAATAAAAGGATGGGCTCAAAGGAGTAGGGCGCTGGCCCCATATACCGGAGGTGGCGGGTTCAAACCTGGCCTCAGCCAAAAAAAAAAGAATACTCACACACATGTGACTATCTCTGGGGGTTACACTGAGAGGCAGGCAAGAGGGAAATGGTTCATGGCACACCCTTTTCAATTACAATCATGTGAATATAATACCTACTAAAAAATGAATTCAAATTAAACTTTTTAGAAACCTTAGTAGCACTTAAAACACTCACCATCTCCAACCACCAACCACTTAATAAATTCTGACAATTCCCTCTCCAAAACATCTCTTGTTTACCTATCTCCTTCTCAACTCTGTTGTCATAATTCAACTTCAACTTCTTGGGTGATCATCAGGGGTTTCCTAGCTGGTCTCTGCTTCCCCTCCTTCCCCATGAAGAGTGTACCTATTCCCTACCTGCAGAAGCATCTGTTTAAGGAGACTGGTGGCCTTGGATCTGACAGGGTCGCTCCGTCATGCATTCGTGGATGTTTGCTGCCTACAGAAGTCCACATGCCTCATCTTGGCATTCAGATCTTAGCTATCTTTCCAGCTCTATTCCCCTAAGGTGTTCTGTGCTTATTTTTTAACTTTCCAACCATACGAGAAGTGTCTTAAAGGATAATCACTGTCTAATGCATTTTTTTTCATTCTCAAAAACACTTAGCATGGTGTCTTGCCCATAGAAGGTGCTCAAGAAATGTTCTCTAAATACATGAACACACAATAAATCATCATATAATCTACAGAATTTAAACATCTGATCGTATCATACTAAAAAACATGAGTGAAAACTGGGAAGTGTGATCTCTTACTCAAGGAACATGAGGAAAAAGAACTTTAAGAAACCCAAACGTTGGGTGGCACCTGTGGCTCAGTGGGTAGGGTGCAGGCCCCATATCCCGAGGGTGGCAGGTTCAAACCCAGCCCCGGCCAAATTGCAACCAAAAAATAGCCGGGCATTGTGCCGGGTGCCTATAGTCCCAGCTACTCGGGAGGCTAAGGCAAGAGAATCACCTAAGTCCAGGAGTTGGAGGTTGCTGTGAGCCATGACACTACATCTCTCTACGGAGGGCGATAAAGTAAGACTCTATCTCTACAAAAATAAATAAATAAAAATTTAAAAAAAAAAAAAAAACCAAATGGTTTTTTTTACCAAGAATAAAAGTTATGCTGTAAAGTTTTCAGCTGCAAACATGTTCTCACTCCCATCTCCATCCCTACTTCCCAGTCTCCCCACTTAGTTTGGGCACTTTCCTCACCTCCAAGATGATACAGCCTCAAATTCAACATCCTAAGTAATTTTACTTCCTTCATTTGAAATGGGATACAAATGGTCTAACTACCTTAATGCTGCTTGTTCTGAAAACGGCCTTAACAATAACAATGTAAGAAAAAAATAATGTAAGAAGTTATACAATTTATTTCATTGATCTGGGCTTCAGTTTCCCTATGATTTAAACCTAAAAAACACTTTGTCTCCCCAGACTCACAGAAAATTTTGTAATGTTTTACATTGCATAAAATAAAAATAAGTCAATCTACTTACTGTATTCCTACCGATCACTTTTTCCTTCCTGTATTAAAGAAATTGCTCATGGTCAGCACCTGTGGCTCAGTGAGCAGGGCATTGGCCCCATATACCAAGGGTGGCGGGTTCAAACCTGGCCCTGGCCAAACTGCAACAAAAAAATAGCTGGACATTGTGGTGGGTGCCTGTGAGGCAAGAGGTTGCTATGAGCTGTGACACCATGGCACCCTACTGAGGGCCACAAAGTGAGACTCTGTCTCTAAAAAAAAAGAAGTTGCTCTGAATATCAAAAAGAGGTTTTTGACACCATTTTAAAGACATTTTCATCATTGCTGTCATCATCTTATTCTTTTTGGTGTCATCAATGGTGTCCCGCTTTACGAATGTTAAAATCTGGTCACCTTAGTGAAAGAACTTCAGAAAATTCATATATACAGGGAAAAAAGGCTAAATATATGACTCTTTCTACTCATATCCTTTAAGGCAACTCTGTACAGTTTAAAGACAAAACAAAACAAAAACAGGTGTGCACGGTATGGGTTAGGATTGCATTCAGCTGCATATAATGAAAACTCAACTACAATGGTTGAACCAAGCAGGGTTTTATTTTTCTACGAGAACAATCAGTCCAAAGATGGTGACTGCAAGGCGGGTAATTCTGAGAAGCCATCAAGCAAGCTTTTCATCTTTCTGATTTGCAACTCTTAGCACATGTGGCTTCTGTTTTCCTGCTGCAGGATGGCTACAGCCCCTTCAGGAAGGTAGAAAGGGTAATGGCAAAGATGTGTGCCAGCCTCCTAGATCCTGTTTATCAAGAAACCAGGAGCTTTCCTGGAAGCCCCCGCCCTCCAAGGACTTCTACTTATATTTCATTGGCAGGGACTGGGTCACCTCTAGCAGCAAGGGTATCTCAGGAGGTGAGAATTTTTAATCAGCTACATTCCCACCTAGGGCAAAATTAGAATCCCATTAAAAGATAAGAGAGAGATTTGGTCAGTAATTAAAAAGGTTCATCTCATTTGTCTTAGAAATTCTAAATGCATATTTGATGTTAAGGACTCTAAGAAATTGTGCAATAAATAAACCTATTTAACTTTTTAAAAAAACAGTACTTCTCAGTAACCATAGCACAGTGGTTACGGCACCAGCCACATACACCAAGGCTGGCAGGTTGGAACCCGGCCCGGGCCAGCTAAAACAACAACGACAACTGCAACAAAAAATAGCC
>NW_003852397.1:48663339-48689832 GCF_000181295.1 Otolemur garnettii
TTGCAGCTGTCATTGTTGTTTGGCGGGCCCGGGCTGGATTCGAACCCGTCACCTTAGGTGTATATGGCTGGCACCTTAGCCACTTGAGCCACAGGCGCCGAGCCTGCATTCTGGTTTTTAACTGTACATTTCCAGATTTCTCCAAGGTTTCACACATGCTTTAGTTCAGCTTCTCAGTCTTTAGTTATAACATGCTATTTCTTCTCCCATGTCTCATAATATGTACTACTGAACACATTGAGGCTTTGCATTTATTTGCTGAGTCAGTCCTTTCTGCACATTGTGTATTAAGTCTGCATAAAACAACCATCATTTAATATCTCATGGAGGCTGCTATTAGTTAAATACTGTAACCAACAGATTCCAGCATCATAACACTTGCAAGAAGTGTTCATATTTTTAAGAAAAATAGGGAGAAAAAATCCAAACATCATTTTTCATTCCGATACTAAATCTTTCTAAAGAAAGCCATTCATCACAATCCATTAAAATATTTGCTTCTTTTAATCTACCTCAATGGTTAGAAAGAAAAAGTAATTTTTGTCTGTCACATTTCCAGACACCATCCACTTCCCCGGCAAGGTATTTCCTTGCCAAAAAAAACCCAATGGTTCTCTGTTTTGGAAGGGAAGTAAGAAAAAGCCACCTTTTATTTCCAGAAGAAAAAAATTAAATAGGTCAAATACATAAAAATTGCATGGAAAAAAAAAAAGCAACCCTGCATTTAATCCATTAAAGAAAAATGTGTTTAAATTCCCCAGCGGAATTCCATGCTCTACGCCGGGAAAGGTTTATTCACTGCTGACTTTAAAGAACCAGACGTCGATTATCACACCATTTAATAAAGGAATTGAATGGAACTGAACCCCAAGGAGTCTTCTTATCTAACCGCTTTCTAAAAATCAGAAAAAAAAAAAAAGGCAGTTTAGACTATTCACTCCTGGGCCTCTAGAAAGTTAAAGGAACATGAAACATTCAAAAGCCATAAAGATCCTTTTAGGGCCAGGTCTTGGCTACACGGAGTCTCCACACTTTTTAGGGGCTGAAATCACTCTCAAAAGAATCGACTTGCTCCAAGGCATAAATCTGGACAGCATCAATTTGGGTCCCGCAGAACACTTCCCAGATTGCTTGCCAAGAGAAGACTGGGTCCTCTCGAGTACCAGGGGCGCTAAAAGAACCAGAAAGCCGCTCACTCCCTTCACCTTCAGCCCTGTCCACAGCTGGTGTCTCCTCGCCCCCAGCCATCCTCTCCGATAAGCTCACACTCGCCCTCCCCAATCTCCCTCTGATCCCCACCCTCCTATACCTTTCCTGTACCCCTGGGAACCACTCCTCGCCCCAGCCTCTCTTCCTGTCTTGGCTGAAACCTAGAACTTTTCATGGAAGTATATTGTAGCTTCTTTTCATTCTCCACAGCTGGTTCCAAAATCAGACTCCTCCATGCTTGGGTAAAACTTCCCTCTACCTCTTCCAAACATACTCTCTCATTCACTGAAGACCTTGTCCCTGATTCAGTCCTCCCCAAGCCACCATGTCCAGCAGGGGTCATTCTCAAGGACCTTTAGAATTCACCAAGCACATTGCCTAGTTCGTTCCTTGAACTCATTCTGGACTCTCCCTCTCTGGTGACTGTCTTCCTCCCAAAGACACATCCTGGGCTTTGCCATCCCTACTCAGAACTGCTCCACCTCCAGCAGTCCCTCCGAATATCCCCTCTACATCCTCGTATCCTCTGTGAACTCCTCAGCCTTCAGATCTCTCTTGCAGCTTCTCCCAAAACATCCACTTTTTCATTTCATCTGATGCTCCAATTTGCTGACCCTTCTATTTTCTTCTCTGACACATCCCTTCTGTCTTCACCTCCTTCTCCACCATCCTCCATCAACTGCCCCCTAGCCAGTGATCTCAGCTCCCTTGCCTTTTCCTACACACCCACCCAACCAACCCCAACCCAGATGCTTCCATCTACCTGTCACTTATGTCTTTCCAGGATGCCCAATGCCAAGGAAAAAAACCACTAAAGCCCGCAGCATACCAGATTTAGGGTCTCCACTCTGCAGAGACCCTCAGCGCTGCCCAACAAACTCATTGAGCACTCCTCCTCCCACTCCCCTCAGAGGCAAGTTCAAACCTCCACTTGACCCAAGCCTCGGAGCCCACCCTCTCCCCCTCCTTCCACTCCACTCTCAGAAAATGACCTCACCTCCTGCTTTACAGGGAACGAAGGAGGAACGCCTTTGCCTTCCTGCCCACTCCCAAACTCACCTTCGCCTCACAGCCTCCATCACTGCCTTGGCTCCCCTTCAGTAGAGAAATGTCCTTTCTCCCACTCCTCCTTCAAGCCAACATGCATCCTGCTCCTGCCTGCTCAGAACTCCATCCACACCTGCTGCCAAGGCACCGGCTCCACTAACTTAACTCTCTCTTATGCCTTCACGTACTGTCTTTCATCATCTTTTTAATGTGCCATCTTAGAAAAATACCCTCCCTCAAACCTAAGACCTACTCTAGCTATTCCTCTTCTCTTCTCCTCAGCCAAGCTTCTTGAGACGTCTCTCCCACCTTTCCTCCCAGCCCACTGAATCGGGCTTCCTACCCCAAACCTAGGGCCCCCCACTGGCTACAGCCCCCAGCACACCTGCACCTTCCCAGAGGCAGCTCCATACCATTCAGACCACACTGCGCCCGGCTCCTCCACAACATCCTCTCACAGTGTGCCCCTGCTGCATGCGCTCCTGGGCTTCGGTGGCACCCAATAGCCTGTCTTTGTCCCCAGCCTGCCTTTTACATCACTACTTTTCAAATTATCGATCTTGCACCTATGTCTGGAGATCAACTCAGAGTAGGGTCTCTCAGTCTTGGTATCACTAGACGCTCTGGTCTGGGGGATTCTTTTGGTTGTAGGGGGTGGTTCTGTGCTTTGTAAGCTGTTGAGCAGCCTCCCTGACCTCAATTCAATAGATACCAGTCATGACCATCAATAATACCTCCAGACATTGCCAAGGTCCTCCCTGGTGAGGGAGGCGAGGTCACCCCAAGTGGAAAACCACTGACTTACAGGTTGCAACCGCTATACTTATTAAATGAAATAAAATAATAGCTACCAGAGTCTATCTCCTAAGAAAAGATAAAGAATTTCCATGAACTGTGAATTTCCATGTCTCAGTGGTATAGATGTATCAATGTGTAATCTAAAATATTTCTTTTTGTGGGTCAGGGTCAAAACATTTTAAAACCCACTGCTTTACATGCTGGTGTTCACAAGTCCCCATCCTTAGCTCTCTCCCTTTTTAAAAAATTCAACAAGGCAAAAAGGCATAAAGAGAAACGCAGTGCTCACTCTGTGCCCAAGAAACAAAGCACCATCGACCAGAGGAAAGACACCCTGCCCCCCCACCCTCACAGAGAAAACCATAAGTCTAATTTTGCACTTTTTTCCTATTTCTACTATGTTTGGATTTGAGTCTTTAAACAATATATAATACTATTTTGCTGGGCTTAAAATGTTTTAAGAGCATATCATCTTATGCAGTTCTACAGTTTTCCTATCTTCTTAACATTCTGTTTATGAGATTCATCCATTTTGACACCTGCTAGTCTAGCACATTTTTCACCGCTGTCTAATATTCCACGGGATGATGGCACCACAATTTATTCATTATTCATTCTTCTGTCGATAGACACTTGGGTCGTCTCTATGCCTGTGTGCTATAAACAGTGCTGCAATAAACCTTTGTGTGTATCTTCTAATGCACATGTGTGACAGATCTACTTGGATATATGCTCAGGACTAGAATTCTTACCCTCCAATGGAGTATGTTGTTTTATTATTAATACTGCATACAACAGATTGTTTTCTGTATCACTGGTACCCACCTGCCTCCTGTCCGCACTGTATGAGAGTCTCCATTGCTTCACATCCCCGCCATCCCATGTTGTCAGAGCTTTTTGTCTTTGTCAACCTAAGGGTATGACATAGTCTGCCATTATGGCTTTAACTGTATTCTCTGATGACTATGTCTTGATTTCTATTCTTGTCTTTTATCAGTGGACCATTTTCTATTTGATAGATTACCTTTGTCATTGATGTTAGTAGTTCTTTAATAGACTCTGAAATCAAATCTGTCCTGACATATCATAAGTATCTCCTCCCAATCTATGCATCTCTCTCCCCTCCCTCCCTTCCTGGTGATCTCCACCCCTCCCACAGCCTCTGATACTTTCCCTATGGTGACTGCCTCCTGCTCCGTACCTGCAGGCCAGCTCTCTTTTATAGCTTCTATAGCCTCTGTTTCCATTTTGTCCTTTACCTAGTCTTGCTGATTCAACTTCCTGAATAAAGGAACTTTTTTCACCTCCTCTCCCCCACCAATGTTAAATCATCTTCCTCTGAATGCCTTGGATGGTGCACCACGGTTTCCCTGCCCCCCTTCAGTCCATCCTGTAACAGACAGCCAGACCTAGCAATCCTACTGTTAAGTAGTTACCCAAGAGAAACGAACATACACGTCCACCAAAAAGACTTGCACAAGAAATGTTCATAACTATTTTATTCATCAAAACCAAAAACTAGAATCAACCCAAATGTCCATCAAGAGAAGAATGGAAAAACAAACGGGGCTGAATCCACACGATGGGAAACTACTCAGCAATGAAAAGGAGCTCCCACTGATAAAGACAACAGTGTGAAGGAACTTCAGTTATTAAGTTATAGAAAAAACCAGACACAACACAAGGCCTACTGTATGACACCATTGTCACAATATCCAAGAAAGACAAAATTAGAGATGAAAGCCAGAATTCAAAGTTAAAGAACAGGTAACATTCCAACTGAGTGGAATGGGAATGGGGGAATTCTTGGGGTGACAGCCATGTCCTGTATCTAGTTTGGGGTGGTAACAAATGAATACATACTTGTAAACTCATTTCCCCACTTACATTTTTTTTTCAGAGAGCACCAGGACCTCATGACTCAGGGCTTTGGAATGGAGTACCTACTTCCCCCTTCAAAGCCCACTCTTCCCCTCCCTCCCCGACCTTCTCTCACACACTACACTGCTCTGACTCTGAAATGCTTATATTTCCCTCCAATGATGTTCACCTTCACCTCCAGCCCCTCTGCTAGGGCAGCCCCACAGCCCTTAACATGGCTTACTCCTACTATCTTTCAAGACACAATACAGATATCATCTCCTCCAGGAAGTCTTCCTAATTCCCCAAAGCTGGATTAGGTGTTCCCCTGGGGCTCCTGCAACTCCCTGTGCTTGCTGATATCACGACTGCTTTAACTCTGAAATGTGTTCCTCCATCTGTACCATCTGCCCCCTCCCCGAATGAAAACACACGGAGGACAAGTCTGCAAGATATACACTGCTAAACATGCCGGGTGGTAAACGTATTCAATTAATGTTCATTCACTGGGTAAATGAAACATTCAAAAAATACTTTCTCCTCAAGCTAAACACACAGAGAGAGAGCGAGAGAGAAAACTTGCCATATCAGTATTTAAGGAAATAACTTCAAAAGACAAAAAAGTAAATATTTTATATTTAATATTTCAGCAACCCTGTATACACAGGCAACCGTATTGTATCAAGATCCGGTGCAAACAAAAAGGGAAAGTCAGACAAACAGACTCTAAGAGGAAAATGGAAGTCGTCGTGAGTAAATAAATAAATCCTGAGACAGGCATACTGAGCAAAGAGAAGACTCTTTGACGGATATAAAAGTGGTCACTTTTTCAGTTGATTTAAGCAGAGCTGAGAGTTAATCCAACAAACCTCTCTGAACTGTGTAAATTCCAACAGAAGCAACTCGGAGCCAAACAATCACCTGGAAATGTACCAAGAGCTCAGAAGCCTCAAGTCTAAACACCTCAAACTCCTCCCGGAGAGCTCTGGCAGCCTGCCTGTTGCCAAAAACCCTGCTGACCTCAATTTCTTGCGTTCCATAATCATTTTTAGACGGATTGCTAAAAAGTAACTTTGAGAGAAGCAGTCTCAGCCACCTGCCATCTTTCACATCTCAGAGAAACACCGTCTTTCCTTTGGAAGGGAAAGAAAATGGACTAGTGTTAAATTGCAAGTGAAATAAATTCCTTAAATATCAGGAAGCAGAGAATATAAGTAAAGATCTTCCTTTAGCACTTCTTGCTGCCAAATGAATCTTCAGAGCAAAAAAGTGCTGGCTGTATTTCTTCAAGTGCTATCTGATTTGCCAGAATACTTCTAAACATTCCAGAGCTATTACAGGCTGCTGGTTACCACCAAGCTTCCATTTCTTCCTTCTCCTACCAGTCAAGAATTCTGTGTATGACTTAATATTAAAAAAGATATATTTCCCCTTATTAAATTTTTTAGCCCTCCCAGATGTCTCATTAGCCCCCTGCTCCACTGTCAGTATCTGAGTCTGGCATCTGAAGCCTTCAAAATAACAAATGCACTTAAAGCACAGGCGTGTCTGGGTAAAAAGACAAAAATTAAAATAAATGAACTCAAGAGTGACAGCTGCTGTCATTCAAAGCAAGCACAATACCATTGGCTAACACAGTTGTGTTTTGTTTAGCATCTCATCATGGTAACACATATGTAACACAACTTGCCACCTAATTGTTTTTAGAAGCATAATTCAGTGGCATTCGTTATATTTATAATTCTTGCACAACCATCACTAATGTGTCCAAACCTTTTCATCACCCCAAATAGATATTCTGCAACTGCTCAGCAATAACTCCCCATTCCTCTCTCTCCTCACCTTTTCATATCCTCTGATCTCTGTTCTGTCTCTGTGAATTTGCCTATTCTATACATTTCATAGAAGTAAAATCATAAAATACTATCCTTTGGTGACAGGCTTATTTGATTTACTAATGGAATGTTTTCAAGATCCCTCCATGTTGCACCATGTAACAGGCCTTCATTCTTTTTGATGGCTAAGTAATATTCCATTATGTTTATATGCCAGTTTTTACTTATCCATTCAGCTGTGGGTGGACATTTGGGTTGTTTTTGTGGAACTTGTGAGTAATGCCCCCAAGGAACGCTGGCATACAAGCATGTATTCAAATCCCTGTCTTCAGTTGTTTTACACATATACTTGGGAATGGAATTGCCATGTCATATACTACCCAGGGTTTTTTTTTTAATCAAGCACATTCAATAATTTAAAATAAAAAAAAATGAATACTTTTCTGATGAAAAAGCAATATAAGTGTGTTGTGGGAAATCTGAAAAATAATGACACTACCCCATGAAAACCACTGTTAATATTTTTGGAATATCCACTTACAATCCTACTGTCCAGTGACAAACATTCAGAGACAGACACCAATGAATATTTTCATCACAACCAGCTTTTTTTCACTTAGCATTGTATCAAGAGTATTTCCACTTTCGTAAAATGTTCTTCAGAAGGATCACTTAATATCTGAATAATATTTAATGAGGCAGAGACAGTGTAACTTTCTTAACCTCTTAAGGCTGTTGCATATATTTCATAGTCATAAATAACACAGCAATGTACCTTATTTCTTGAGCATTTTTCTGATCACAATCTCAAGATGTCTTACAATAAGCATAATTACTGGGTCAAAAAACGAACATACTTAAGGCTCATGATAAATATTACGCATTTAACTTTCATAAAGTCACATCAATCTATATTCCTACCAGCAAAGTTAAATAGCTTTTTTAAAATTCTTCTGAGACAGGGTTTTGCTCTATTGCTCAGGCTAGAGTGCAGTGGTATCACCATAACTCACTGCAGCCTCAAACGCTCAGGCTCAAGCAATCCTCCCGCCTCAGCTTCCGCAGTTAGCTGGGACTACAGGCATCAGCCACAGAGCTGGGCCCTAAGCAACTTTTTTGAATGTAAAATAAATCAATTATATAATTATAAAGTAAAGTCATATAAAAGAACTGCTTCCAAACTCGCAAACCAAGTGGTAGAATTTTCCTTTCTATTAGATGATCTGATGTTTTAGACATTTAAAACAATGTCAAGTATTCAAATGGCAATTCACATTATAAACAACTGCTAAAGCATTACTATATTTTCATGTAGACATGTGCAGAGAAAGATTTATATTACTATAAAACCACCACCTTCCTGATGGCTACCTGCACCCCCAAATTTCCCCACTGTCCTCATTCAAGCCTGAACAGACTAAACCAGAGGTAGATCCTACAGCCTTATGGCCACATATGGGCTTCTGGGTCCTTATGCAACCTTTTGACTAAATCCAGATTTCACAGAACAAAATCCTTATATTTTTACTAGTACATTTTTGTTTACCTTTTACATTTTTATTTTTAAAATGAATGTATTTAAAATACCAAAGAATGCTATAAAATAAGTTTCAATGATACAATTCTCCCAGACTGACCAGCACAATTAGAACATGAGTAGAACATGAGTAAACACGGCTGCTATGTTCATAATGTCATTCTGAGTCCCCCTCCCCCGTCCCCAACCTTCCCCACCAAACTATCACACAAGGCTGGTTGGCAAGAGTTCATAGGGTTTGAGTATGCCAGTCTGTGATCTGCTGTTGACAATGGTATACTGTGTCTCTGTTTGAAGTGGAATTCCTGAAAAGTTGCAGAGCTCAATAGTATTTTTCAATCCTGTTTGCTTAACAGCCCATCATGTCAAAGATGTCCAGGGAAAACTGAAAGAAGAAAACATTTTTTAATGAAGACGGGGAATAACAATATTATCTTGTTTCTTTCTGCTAAAGATGAATCGTTTGCTTTATGATACTGCAATATCAACATTAAAAAATCCAATGCTTATCAATATTATAACACTCATAAGAATGACAAATATATGGCCGGGTGCAGTGGTTCACGCCTGTAATCCCAGCATTCTGGGAAGCCGAGGTGGGTGGATTGCCTGAGCCTCACAGATTCAAAATCGAGAACCAAAAATATTTTAAATTAGAGGGAGAAGTAGAAAAGGTTGTTTTGCAGAAATGAAAAGATGAAAAGCAAAAGCAAAGACAATTCTTACAAGCAGCAATAAGACCAGAAAATAATGCCACTGAAGCAACTTATAAAGAAGCTTATATAAGGGGGTAGGGGCATTTAGTGATGTAGAAATTGTAAAAGAATGCATGGTTCAAGGTGTAAGATGCTTAGACCCTGGTAACACTGCAAAGAATAAGCAACTGCCTCTTTCAAGAAGGCATACCTGATAGGCATCATGAACTCACCTTAACAGAACAACTTCATGCAATACTTCAAAAGGAAACATATATTATTCTATCACTCTGGATGAATCAACTGATATGACTCAGGTCATAACCAGCTTTTCTTTTTACAAAGAGTTACTTACTTTGAGGGCACTCTGGCAAACAGAACACAGAGAATAGATATCTTCAACAACTTTCAAGACAAATGTCATGAAGTTGGACTAAATTTAATAAATTTAGTGAGTTTATGTACAGTGCGCCTTCCATGACAGGAAAACATGAAGGGGTTATTGCACAGATTAAAAAAAAAGTATTAACGGATCAAGATGCTCTCATTTCTTAAATCAATCTTGCATCAGCAAAATGTCTGCGATCGAGTTAGTATTTTAAGTGACATTCTGCAGCAAGTTGTAAGCATTGCTAACCATATTTTTTCAAATGCAACATGGTATGGTTAGTTTCATAACATGCTTAAGTTGAACAATGAGACAGGTATTCAGTGTGGATTTGCCATACCACTCTAAAGTATGTAGACAGGGGTTAGCCAAGGGACAGGGGTTAGCCAAAATTTTATCTCTGCAAGAAGAGATAGTTAAATTTTATGAAGAACAGAATCAGAAACGTGAATTATCGAAAGAGTATTTCTATAGGAACACAGCATTTCTTTATGATACATCAAATCAAAACAACTTGAATTTTTTTTTTGCAGGGTAAAATTAAGTCTATATATGATAGGTGGCAAAAAAAAAAAAAATCCAAGAATTTTGAAAAAAACTTGGTTCAAAAGCTTTCTTCTTCAAAAGAAAATGTCAGATGAGCATTTTCCCAGTTAGCAAAGGTCACTTATGAGCAGGATGATGTATGTGAATCATCTGAGGAATGTGCAGCTGTTAGAGACCTATTAATTGGAGGATACCTTGAAAGGTTCATTGACTTTGAGAACCATGACTTCACACTCCAGGTACCTAAAGAACTACATATGGAATTGATTGAGCACTCAGTAGATGACATTTTAAAGTCATTGTTTGGGGGGGGGGGTTGGTGAGTCAAACAACTTTTATTGACAGTACTCTTTTTTTTTATTAAATGATAGCTGTGTACATTGATGCAATTACGGGGTACAATGTGATGGTTTTATACACCATTTGAAATATTTTCATCAAACTGGTTAGCATAGCCTTCACCCCATTTTCTTAGTTATTGTGTTAAGACATTTATACTCTACACTTAGTAAATTTAACATGGACCCTTGTAAAATGCACCGTAGTTGTGTTCCCACCAATTACCTTTCCTCTACCCATCCTCCCCCCTCCCCTCCTCTCCTTCTCCTCTTTCCCCTTCTTCTTGGTCTATAGTTGGGTTATAGCTTTCATATGAAAGGTATAAATTGATTTCATAGTAGGGCTGAGTACATCAGATACTTTTTGTTCCATTCTTGAGATACTTTGCTAAGAAGAATATGTTCCAGCTCTATCCATGCAAACATGAAATATTCCATGGGTCTTTTTTAAGGCTGCATAATATTCTACGGTGTACATATACCACAATTTATTGATCCATTCATGTGTCAATGGGTAAAGTCATTGTTTGATGCTAAGAAGGATCCAACTAAAATATGGGGAAAGGCAGTAGAATACCCCTACCTTCAGCAACTTGCCCCCAAAATGCTTTCTTGCTTTTGAACCACTTATTGCTGGGAATCTACCTTCTGCTACCTAATCCAAATTAAGACACCCTTCCGGTCACAAATGACAGACAGCCATTTAGAGGACTGACTGAAACTTCGGACCTCCGTGCTGCAACCAAATATTCAAATGCTTCATAACAAAAAGAAGACACAAACGAGTCATTAAAAGTTAGCTAACTTTAAATTTTACAAATAGTTTTCATTTTTTGAAATTATTAAGTACATAGTAGTTAGATTTTTATAAAATAATGTCCATTTTTAAGTATATCTAATAGAAGTTTCTTGAATGTGGTCTTAGTTGATGAGAGCTAAATCAATGCAGCCTTCCCACACCCCGTTCTAAACAGCAACTTTAACGCCCAGAACACATTTCCTTAGGAGAGATCCAGTACTTGGGTTTTATTAGGAACAGCAGGTTTTCCCTCTACAACCTCACTAGTGAACATGTTTTTTTAAAAATGGTGATTAAAAACAAAAATTCCACCTGTGACCCTGACTTGTCCCCTTGGAGTCACCCTGATCCCAGCACATCAGACAGCCAATTTGGTTGCTTCTCGTGAAAAGCAGGGACAAGCCGCAAAGTGTCCCAGGCTCACGTTGGGAGGAGGGAATGACCTAAATTCCCTCCCGCCTCAGGCAATGCAGTATCAAGTCTCCACCACCAGGACTTCTGGTCCAATGTGACAGTCCCCACTCTCAGCACCAGCAACCACAGGTCTCCAGTGTCATCACCACAGACATGATTAAGGACATCATCCAGACCAGAAGCCTCAACATGACAGTCAGTGGTGACACAGAATCCAGCCCTCAAGTCCACCTGGTTTGATCAGAACAGGATGTGGGGGTTTGGAGGGGGTTCTGTTGTAGAGACAGAGTCTCACTTTATCACCTTTGGTAGAGTGCCATGGCATCACAGCTCACAGCAACCTCCAACTCCTGCGCTTACGCGATTCTCTTGCCTCAGCCTCCCAAGTAGCTGGGACTACAGGCGCCTGTCACAATGCCCAGCTATTTTGTTGTTGTTGTTGTTGCAGTTTGGTCAGGGCCGGTATATGCCCTACCCACTGAGCCACAGGCACTGCCCGACCAGAACAGGTTTTTGGTTTGTTATATTTTTAACTTTAGTCTTGACAAAAATTTTTAATCAAATATGAATCCTTAAAAATTAAGATAGCTTCTCATAAAAATCCACATCTCTGCTTGCTCTTGGATTACCTGAGGATTTCAACATTGGGCCCATTCACCACATGGCAACCACAGGTCTGGGAAGCAGGTGGCCCTGTCTGCTGCCACGTGCTCGCAGGTCTCCACCACACCATGTTCCCCAGATGCTCAGGACCTGAGACAGAGGTCAGCAGCCTGTGACCAAAAGGCCTGTACTGTCCTCCTGACACCTTTGTTACTATGACTCAGCCCGAGCCCTGCAGAGCATCAGAGCTTGTGACCCTTGGTGTGAAGTGAATAATGTGTTATGCACACAAACAGGGCTACTGGTCAAGCATCTGCAGGTCCTATTATGACTAAGAAAACCCAAAATACGTACAGAATAACTGATTTCGGAACACCTGCTGCTATTAGGTGTTACCTGAAACAACAGACACTAGCTAGTATTATTAAGTAGAAAGGTGGAACTCAAAATCTTTACTTTTTTGATAACAAAAAAGATAAAAAAAAAAAAAAAACTACTTAGTTAAGAATTTTTTTCAGTTCTTTTCTTTTCCTTTTATTCTTTTTCTTTTTTTTTTTTTTCTTTTGCAGTTTTTGGCCAGGGCTGGGTTTGAACCCGCCACCTCTGGCTGATAGGGCCGGCGCCCTACTCCTTTGAGCCACAGGCGCTGCCCCCTTTCCTTTTTTTTAACATCCTAACTCCTGGGTATAAAATATTAGGTTTGCATTGAAGTCATGACGTGATGGTGACAGACCCTGCCGCAGCCCTCTCAGGCAGACGCAGGGAGTAGTGTGTGCAAGGAGCTATGGCTGGAGGTGCGGCACAGGAGTCCTCCCAGGGTGACAAGAAATCAGTATTGAAGGACAAGGCATCTGCCCGGCTACGGTGAGGGAAGAGGAAGCAAGGTTATATCACAAGGTGACAGCAGAACAGGGCATTGGTCCTACTCTTCCAGAGCTTGGATTTGATTTGGAGCTCACAGAAAGTTGTCTATGGGTCTAATGTGTCACATGCTTTAGGAAGATTGCCATGGAGATGGTGCAGAAGTGTCTGGAAGGGGAGGAGTTGGGCTCAGTGAGGGCAGTGAGAAGACCGCTGGGAGTTGAGGCCAGGGGCGGGAGAGGCAGATGAGAACGGCAGTCGTGGTTCAGTGGCTGGTTAGGTACTGGAGACAGAATGAGACAGAGCAGGAATCTGAATCATTCGCAGAATTTCTAGTTTTGGCAAATCCGTGGACATCAGAATCATATAGCCAAGGCAAGAAATACAGGAGGCAGGGGCAAGTGAATGGGGCAGGGGCTAGATGCAGAGACCAGCGCTCTATCTGCAGGAGCGCGGCAGCTCTGGATCCAGCCATGGCGGAGACCACTCTTCCAACCCTAGCCGTGGGGCCAGGCTGTCTGTGAGCACATGGCACAGCACCAAAGCTGGAGGCCGAGAGGCCAAGTCCACCATCCAACCCAGCTGCCAACAGCAGCTTCCACAGCATCACTAAAAGAAATCAAATGTTGTCTTCCTCACAGCAGCAGAAGCATGCTTTGTCCCCTGCCACTTACATGGAGCTGTCCGAATTACCAACGCCAGATCTGACAGCTATATCCCTCCCAACCCCTCCCGTCTGTGTGCATGCCACCTTCCCTCACTTGGTTGTTCCTTTGACAAGCCCTAAGAAGGTACTAGAGCAGACATGGTGTTAGGGGGTTTGACAGAAATCTAAAGATTAGGAGCACATGAAACCAACCCTCAAAAGACCCTCCCCAAGCAAGGAAGATCTGTACAGAAACTCAATATACTGAGCAAGATGTACCAGGCCAGGGAAGAAAAACAGAGAAAGTCTGTGTTAGGTCAGGCACCCAGAAGCAGAGGCTGATGTGCGGATTCGTGGGCAAGTGAGTGCCTGACAAATGCCTGGAGGCAAAGGGCATTTCCCTGGCTTTTTACACTTCCAAGCATTGACATCACTCAATAAGGTCAGTCCCTGGGAACAAGGGTACCCACCCCAGGGTGGGAGATGGGGTGCTTCCTCCCAGTCATCTCCAGGCTAGAAGGCTCCTATCCTGCAAGGCAGAATCTTCCAGTGAAAGGTACAGATGTGAGGTGTTGGTTGCAACTAACTCTACAAGTAATCAAGGGCCTGGTGCACTGACCTGGTGCACCAGGAAATCAGGGCAGGGCACCAACAATATCTACTACAGAGTCTGTTCCTGAAGTCCATAAGAACAATACATATGCAGGCAGGAGAATGTCTGGAACCCAGGAGTTTGAGGTTCTGGTGAGCTAGGGTGATGCCACGCCATGGCACTCTAGCCTGGGCAACAGAGCAATTCTTTTTTGTCTACAAAAGAATAAAAAGAAGAACAATATATGTGTGGAAAGAGAAAGGTCACTCATCAGCACGAATGGCTCATCTTTCCACTTCCCTAGAAACTGTTCCGGGATGAACAGTCAACAAACTCATCTCTACAAGGTGGCGAAGCATCTCTGAAAAGCCTTGAGCATGAAGTGTAATTTCACAACCCAGACCAAAGGCTTACCTCCCAGGTAATGAGTTTATTGTTCCCTATTACAAACAGCAGCCTGAAGTTCCTCCTACCTTTTGCTTAAGACAGCTTTAGCCTCAGAGTGAATCTCCATGACCACACTTGAGCAATAAATGGGCAGTCATCCTCAGCCATATAACTAACGACTTTCCGCCAATTTTTATGGTGCCTTTTATGCTCACTTTATAAAGTTTCATGTTTTACTTTCCAGATTTCATCATGTGCACTCAGTGCGCCCCAGGAGTGTTGCTAAGCAGTTTTAATTTTCCAAGAAGTATTTCTCAGCCTCTCCTTTCCACTAAAGCATAGCTGAGAAATTGAGAAAGGCCCCCAAAGCAAGTTTGCTGTGCAGCGTGTACAATCTGGTGTGAAACAGTCAAGAAGAAATGGACTTAATGAGAATTTCAGAATCGTGGCTGGAGTCCCCACCACCCTTGATTTATTTATGGGTTACATCTACGGTAATATGGGACAAGTAAATAAACTTCAAAGTAACAAAATCCCCCTTGTAGTAAAAAACTATCTGATTATTCAGAGTGAAGGGAATAGGTATTTGGTAAGATGCCAGATAACTTCCTGAATCACCAGCCAAGTCCAAAAGGAAATAAATGCCCAAACCAATTAACTCATTAATTATTTCTCATTAAACTTACAGAACAAGCTTCTGACAATACTCAGGGAAGGCTGGGGGAACAGTGGATACCAGGTTGGTTTCTCAACCAATGCCAGTCTGTCTAGACTGTCTTTCCTAAAATGCACACATAATTATTTCATGAAGGAATGTACCCATCACCTGAAAAAAACAAGAGACAAAAAAGACAGCCACAGTTAACCTTCACAGAGTATTGCCCATGAGCTGGGTGCACGCACCATCGCTCCCCAACCCCATGAAAACATTGTGCAGTACAAGAAATATAAAAAGATATTGGGTCCCCACCTCACACTATAGACACAAAAGTCCAGACAAATTAAGCACCTAATTGAGAAAGGTAAACTTCTGAAACTTAGCTGAATATATAGAAAAATACCATGCCAGTTAGCAATAAAAGAAGATACTAAAGTTCTACCATATTAAAATTAAGACTATCTTGACCTGACACGCTTGTATGTGTACTAACGTAGTCGGGATCAGAGCTGGGAGCTGCTCTCAATGAAAAATCTGAGTTGGCAGTTCTGCCATCCACTGAAGCAGTAAACTGCGAGTCAGCAAGAATGTTTAAAGTAGGTGTCTGCAGCAAACCTACTTATATATGCTTGTGTTAGCTTCCCAGGTATCTGAGAAGGGCGCGTCAGGAGGGAGGGCTATTTCTGTCAGTAAATGGAGGAATGGGCAGCATAATTAAGATAATATGAAAAGGAGGTAAAAATGTGTTTTTCAAAAAACATCACAATGTAAAAAGACAAGCTGTGAACAAAGATATTCATAACACACAGAGGTCAGACAATTAAGTTCACAAACTCCTCCTAGAAAAAGTGCTACATACCTCACTGCTGATATCACGAGGGTCACCTTCCAGGTACTCTCCTTGGGAAGCTCTGCACTGATGTCAGCACCTACCCCACCTTTCAAAGCAATTTTGAAACTCTTTTTCTAGAATGACTATCAGAGCTGCCCTCATGTGAAGTCT
Source organism: Otolemur garnettii (assembly GCF_000181295.1). Taxonomy (NCBI): domain Eukaryota; kingdom Metazoa; phylum Chordata; class Mammalia; order Primates; family Galagidae; genus Otolemur; species Otolemur garnettii. The sequence goes on from NW_003852397.1 coordinate 48,679,556, forward strand.
GACAATTAAATTCACAAACTTGCCACCATGCATTTACATTAGCGGCACCATGCAGACAACTTGGTAAGATTTCATAACCTGGGTATAAGTGTCTCACAGCTGTGTTCATGTTGATGGGTAACACTACCTTGGTGGCATTTATTATTGTTGTTCTTTATTTTTGCATGCCACACGACAACACCTCTGATGGCCATTCTAGAGAAAGAATTTCAAAGTTGCTACGAGGGTGACTAGGAGCTGGCATCTGTGCATAGCTTCCAAAGGGGAGCACTTCCAAGGTGACCACCGCGACATTTGCCAATTAGGTATGTAGCATTTTTTCCTAGGATGAGTTTGAGAACTTAATTGTCAAACTTCATATATCCAACAAGGGGTAAGTATGCAGAATATTTAAAGGCCTCCTATAAACCACTGTGAAGAAGACAATCTAGTAACTGAGCAAAAGTCCCAACCTAGAATTCCACAAATAAGGAAGAAAAAATGGCCCTGAAGCCCAGGAAGAGTTACTCTCTTTCCAATAATCAGGGAGACACAAATTAAGACACCAATGAGACAGCATTTATACCTATCGATTTGGCAAAAATAAGTTTTACAATACTGAAAACTGGAACAGCCATGGAACAGTAGGAACACTCATACTCTGCTGGTAGACATTAAAGTCATGCTCACTCTTTAGAAAACAATGTAGCTTTATCTTATGAAGCTGAGTATCCAGATACCCTAAAGCACACCACTTCCACTCCTATGTATACATCACAAGGAAATCTTCATATGCACGTACTGAGAGACACCCACAAACTTGGGTGTAGCAGCTGTATGGCCCACAGAGGAAGAAATGGTGAACAACCTAAATGCCCACCACCAGGACAAAAACTGGTGGCACAGCCACACCAATGACTGTTCTATACCATTGAAAACAAATGCACCATAGCAAAAAAAAAAAAAAAAAAAAAATTGCTTGAGTAACACTACAACATGCTTTTTAAAAAAAAAAAAAACCATATAACTGGCTCTGCGCCTGTAGCTCAGCAGCTAGGGCGCCACCCACATGCACCAGAGCTGGCAGGTTCAAACCCATCCTGGGCCTACCAAACAACAATGACAACTACAACCAAAAAATAGCCAGGCATTGTGGAGGCTGCCTGTAGTCCCAGCTACCTGGGAGGCTGAGGCAAGAGAATCGCTTAAGCCCAAGAGTTGGAGGTTGCTGTGAGCTGTGACATCACAGTACCCTATTTTTTTTTTTTTTTGAAACAGAGCCTCAAGCTATCCCCCCTGGGTAGAGAGTGCCGTGGCATCTCGCTCACAGCCACCTCCAACTCCTGGGCTCAAGCAAGTCTCCTGCCTCAGCCTCCCAAGTAGCTGGGACCACAGGCTCCCGCCACAACGTCTGGCCATTTTTTGGTTGCAGCCATCATTGTTGTTTGGTGGGCCCGGGCTGGGGATTCAAACCCGCCACCTTAGGTGTATGTGGCTGGCGCCTTAGCCACTTGAGCCACAGGCGCCGAGCCACGTCACAGCACTCTATAGAGGGCAACATAGTGAGACTATCTCAAAAAAAAATACATGAAACTAAAAAATAAAACCAAATCATGAGATAAGGCATTATTTCTTTAAAATATTTATTATAAAAATACTTTGTATTATGTGCAAAAAGGCAAAGGAATGATGAACTCAAAGGTTAGTGCAATGATTTCCAACTGGTAGGCCATGGCACATTGGTATACCATGAGAGGATTTTAGGTATGCTGTGAAAATTGTTAAAGATCATTAATTAGATTATTTTCAAAAGAAGTTCAAAGCACAGTAAGTATATTCTTTCTTTTACTTTTTGTAATCAACATAATTTAAGGGTGCCACAGAAGTTTCACTACAGGCTCCAGTGTGCCATGAGATGAAAATGGTTGAAAAACACCAGGTTGGTAGATACCTACAAGGGAGAAGGAAGGGACCGGGTTTCAAATGGCTAAATTATCCTTCCTAGATTGAATGGTGCACTCCTGCCTGTTCATTTTCTTATTTTGCTTTATAAGATATATAATTGCATATATTGTTTTTTGGGTTTTTGGTTTTTTTGCAGTTTTTGGCCAGGTCAGAGTTTGAACCCTCCACCTCCGGTATATGGGGCCAGCGCCCTACTCCTTTGAGCCACAGGTGCCACACTGCATATATTGTTTTATATAAACCAAATTTTTTCTTTTCAAATGATAAGAAAAAAGTATTAGATCATTAATTTTTCTATGACAGAAAAATTACAAAAGTTGATACAGGTGAATATATGGTCATTTAAATTATATGGAGTATTTATTCTTAATCCCATGTTACTGATGCAGAAACTGAGGTTTAGTGAAGTAGGGTAGGCAAGGCTTGGTGGCTTATGCCTGTAATCCAAGCAAGCACTCTGGGAGGCCAAGGCAGGAGAATCACTTGAGGCCAGGAAGTGGAAACCAGCCTGAGTAAGAGCAAGATCCTGTTTCTACAAAAAATACAAAATTATCCAGGCATGGTGGAGGGTGTCTGCAGTCCCAACTACCTAGGAGGCTGAGGCAAGAGGATTATTTGAGCACAGGAGTTTGAAATTACAATGAGCTATGGTAATGCCACTGCACTCCAGCCTGGGCAACAAAGCAAGACTCTTGTCTCAAAAAAAAAAAAAAAGTAGCGTAATTTTACATATCCAGTTAAGTGAAAGTGACAAAGAAATGTTTTTTAAAATCCATGCTGTTAGCATTATGCTACACTATCTAGGTTTCCAACGGGAAGGAAACAATTAGAGGGTACCAAAAAAATGTACGCACATTTTAAGAAAGGAAAAACCGTGTTAAATGTGTTACATTCCCTGGGTGAGGGGCTCTTCTACAAATGGAACTTTGCCCTGGAAGTGAGAACAATGTAACCTAAATATTGTACCCTCATATTAATTTGAATAGAGTTTGAATGGGTAATACTGAAGTCACGTTGACTTCTACAATTACAAGAGCTGCTCAGAGTGACTTGTATTCATCTTTTGTTATTGTATTTATTGAGTTTTTATAATTTTAATATAGTTTCTTCCTTTCTTAAAATGTGTATACATTTTTTTGGCACCCTCTGTATATATAATTCACAAGATTCACGAATCCCTGCGAAAGACCCCTTTGGTGTGTGACTCTTCTTACAGAGCTCCTTCTGTCATCTAGACTCTCCATGAAGGGTGGGAAATGAACATTACTTATTCAGGATTTCTTAGCTCTAAAGGCATAACTTTATTTGCATCTTAACTTATATACAGCCATATTTAACCAAAAAAAAAAAAAATCCCCAAGATACTTTTTTTTCTTAGATTATTTATTGTCTGCCATACACAGCAGATCATAGACTTCATCAGGCCAGAAACCAAGGCCATGTTTTTCAATGGCACAAAGTCAAAATGTGGCATAGCATCCACGTGGCATGGATTTCAAAATTTTTGTCTAATTTTTTGGTCTCTGATAGCCTTTACTGCCACCTTAGTTTTTTTTATTATTATTATTAAATCATAGCTGTGTACATTAATGCAGATACTTTTTTTTTTTTTGAAACAGCCTCAAGCTATCACCCTGGGTGAAGTGCTGTGGCATTACAGCTCACAGCAACCTCCAACTCCTGGGCTCACGCGAGTCTCCTGCCTCCACTTCCCAAGTAGCTGGGACTACAGGCGCCCGCCACAATGCCTGGCTATTTTTTGGTTGCAGCTGTCGTTGTTGTTTGGCAGGCCCGGGCTGGATTCGAACCCACCAGCTTAGGTGTATGTGGCTGGCACCTTAGCCACTTGAGTCACAGGCACCAAGCCATCAGATACTTTTAAGTTCAATGAAATTTGCAATTTATACAAAAGCTATGATAAAACATTTTGTTTTATTTAGTAAACGCAAATAAAGAATCCCAGTGCAAAGTGGAAAAACCACGCCTTGATGCACATTGGGTGGGCTGAAAAATTTTATTGAGTGTGGCACATCTATTCAGGTGATAAAGTAATCCGTCTCCAGGTTCTTCTCTTTCCTGCTTTCACCTTCTCAGCTTCTTTCACTGCCCCCAGAGCACCGTATTCCTCTTCTCTTACTGGAAGGGAGGCACTGACTGGCAGAGATCTCACAGACCACCAAGGCTTGTACGAAAGGTCTTTATTGGCAGGGGAGGGAGGCTGCAGAGTAGCACCAAGGAGGAGAGGAAAAGAGAAGAGAAGAGAGGAGAGAATGGGGAGAGAGAGAGAGCAGAGGAGAAAGGGGGGAGAGAGAGAGGAGAGAACCGTACCCTTATATAGGGAAGTCTCAGAATGGTGACGGGATGGTGGGATAACCAATAAGGAGTTACTGCTTTGGTGGAAAGAGTCATTTGGGGCGGGCAGCAGGAAATTGGAACAGAGCGATGAGGTAAGCGGGCCACTCCCTGTGCTTGGGGAGGAGTTGTAAGTTTAAGAGTAGGAAGGGGCTTTGGGGGAAGGGACTTTCTGAAGCAATTATCTAACATTTACACCTCCAGGTCGTCACTCAGCAGCACTTCTTCCAGGAGCTCCCCACCCTAAGTCCGGGCTGGGAACCCTCATCGCCCTCCACGCGAGAGCTCCCTTTACGCTGCAGCTCAGCTGCCACCCATCGTGTATCTCCCTCCTAGCCCACCTGCTCCCTGGGGTCGCCCCACTGTACTTACAGGCACAGCACCACAGATGGCAATCAGCGAATGAATGAACAACCAAACAAAGGAACGAACTGCGTGAAGTCCATTCACGTAAAGGGATCAGTGGGAATGAGCCATAATGGGGAAAAGGTGGCACTTGTGATCAGACCAGCGTGGCTGCCCCAACATCAGTCTGCTCCACCAAAATATTACCAAAACCTGCCTGCCTTGTAGGGTTATTGGGATTAGTGGTGATAAGGCTGGGTACTAAATTCATGATTTTAAACTATGGCTGCACATTGGAACTGCTCTAGGCAGGGACCCATACTCTGGTTCACTAGTCCGGGGGGTGGGGGGAGCTGGTGGTGTAGTTTTGTACAATCTTCCTAGATACTGTTAACGTACAGGTAGGTTCCAGAGCCTTTTCAAAGGACAGAAACAGGAAGGAAGTAACACCTACAGCCCTCACTGTGTCCAACACTCATCTGCCACACTCTGTATTGTGTAATAACCTCCCCCTTAGAGTGAATGTCACCTCCCCATTACTAAGCAGATGTGTTCTGTTTCAACCCTCTTCCTTCTCCCCTTCAAATATCAACTACCTTCAAAAAAGAGCAAGCTAAACTTTCAGACAAGTCACTGTACATAAATATGTTCAAAACCTCTGTGTCTGCAAGAAAGAGAGAGAAGTGAAGGAGGGGGCGGAAAGGAATGAAGACAGGAGGCAAGAGAATGACTCCTTGTCTCCCTTCCCCACCAAAGAGGTCAGCAGCTTCAGTATCCTGGTTAAATCCTTAACAGAAAAGCTAAGTAGGAACCTGTTCCTCATTGCAGCTGTTGCAGGCCACTAGTCCTATAATTACTAGGCAGTACAAAGCTTAACAAAATCCCAACAACAAAAATCATTAAGGGAAGGCTGGATTCATTCCTGGCTTAACCCTAAAACAATTAAATTCCGAGGTGCCCATGCCTTGACCCATTCACTCTTCCTGCTCATGAATTCCTGCTAACATTGATCCCAAGAGGGAGGAAAAGGGGTCAAGAAAGATGGCTGCTGCCCTGGCTGACATGTCATAGGCCAGGAGGAAGGACTGAGTTAGATGACCTCTAAGCCCCTCAGTGCTAATCCTCCACAAAGAGCCTCTGTGTGTTGCTAACACCAGGCTGGAAAGAAGATACATCTCCAGGGTCTATGAAGAGAGCTTACATTTTTTTCTTCTGGCAGCAACCAGGCAAAATTGTAAAGCTACCTGTCTCAGCAATAAAAAGGAATCCGCGAGGACCTCGACGAATCTCACCATGCTGTGCTGACTAGGAAGGCAGACGCAGTGAGTACATCCTGTGTGATGCCATTGATAGGAAATGCTAGAGTGGGCAAAACCGATCTACCGTGGGGGGTGTGGGATTAGGATGGTGGCTGCCTGGGATGGGGTGGGGGGTAGAGGCATGAGAGAGTCTTCTAGGGAGATGGAAATGTCCTATACCTTGATAGGGGTTGGGATCAGAGGTGCATGCAGTTGTCAAAATTCAGCAAATGTGCACTTACGATTTGTGCATTTCACTGTGAAATTTTACATCAAGAGAAAAAATTGCAAAGAAATAACAGTTAATGACATTTGTTAATGACATGCATACTGGAATATTTATAAGGAAGCATACCAACATCAACAACTTACTCTGAAGTATATAAAGAAATAAAAAGGGGCTGGTGGATGGATACAGGGATGGACAGATATGTGGTGAAGTAGATATAATAAAACGTTGGCTGCAGAATCCAGGTGGTAGATACACATGTGCCCACTGTACAGTTCTTTCAACTTCTCAGTATGTTTGAAGTTTTTCATACTAAAAGTTAGCCACAGGGGATGGAAAAGGTAAGCTAATTGCTAAGAAAAATCACCAACATTGCTGGCATCCACTGGGATTTTAAGGCAGCTGTGAATTGCTCAGACTACAGGAAAAGGAAAAGAAAGATGGCAGAGTTGAGGATAACAGTTATAACTTACTGAGCAACAACTATACACCAGAGGTGTGTGCTAAGCAGTCGTGTGATACCTGATTTTACCATCACAACCTCCCTGCAAGGTAGGAATATCACTATTTTATAGGCAAGCAGACTAAAAATCAGAAGGGTATGGTAACTTATCTGAGGTCACAGAGGCTGGAATCTGAAACTAGTTCTGCCAGCTCCACCAGGAAAAGAACCATGAGCCCCACACTGCTTTCTTCTTGCAAAGGGCAGAACCGTGCCAAGGGCTCAGGCACAGCAGCCAGACCTACCCAGCAACGCCACCCACCGTGCACTAAGACACCACTTTCCTGATGAAAGTATTGTCACTTGTACTGACCCTTCTTGCTTCATTCTCCCAAGAAACCTGTTGCATCTCCTACCTCGTCCATCCTTTCTTCACAAGGAGAATCTATCCCCAGAGGTTAAGCTCCCAGCTCCATGCACACACCCTTAGTAACAAATAATGGAAAGCAGCTTATTCAGTACCACCCAGCAGATTTCTACCCCACCTTCCGGGTCTATAGAGGCTAGAAAACTAAAAACTACATTTCCCTGATTCCCTTCAAGCTAGATTCTTCCAAACAGACATCCCCATGCAAGATTTGAAAGGCAAAGGGGAACAGCAGAAGGTATAGCCATAACTGGAAGGTCAGCACTCCTGGTCAGTGACAGGTGTCTTTGATTCCCTGGGGCAGATGCAGCAGATGTTTCAATGTTCTGCCTCTGGTGTTACCAGTACTAAAGCAGAAGGAGGTTAGGACCACGCTACTGGGAATTGTTGGAGACAGGCTATGTTGCTCTTGAACCTGCCATAGTATTGAACTTGGTTCTCCCAGAAATACTATAAAACCCCCTAATAAATCTAGGTTGCTTAAACTACTTAGGAGGCATCTATTGTCTGCAACTGAGATCCTAACCAGGACTTCTTTTAATTGCCCAGACACCACCTCCTACATTTTGAGCCTAAATGCCTGTTAGAAAGTATAACTCCCTAGTACAGGACATTCCCACTTTCCACATTAGAGGGAGCATGAGGGAGGAGGACAAGGGGAGTTGGAAGAACATCTGATTCTATCAACACAGACAGGCTGTCCCAGAAAAGCAAACCTAGAGCAGCTTTTCAAATGTTACACATAACAGGGGCAACAGAGCACCTGAAAATGAGGGCCTTTCAGGGACCCCGGCCTTGCTCCCTCGAGTGGGATTTGGAATAAAGCACACCAGTCTTAGAGAACACTTAGTGGAGGATTGATCTCGTCCAAAAGTCATATTGGAGTCTATAATCTCTTGGCTTTGGCGGGCGAAGGTGGAAAGATCACTTGAGGATAGGAGTTTGAGAACAGCCTAGGCAATACACCAAGATCCCCATCTCTACAAAAATTTTCAAAAGAAAAAAGCATTAGCTTACCATGGTGACTACACCTGTAGTCCTAGCTCTTTAGGAGGCTGAGGTAGGAAGATTGCTTGAACTCATGAGTTTGAGCCTACAGTGAGCTATGATCGTGTCACTGCACTCTAGCCTGGGTGACAGAGTAACACTCTGTCTCTCCAAAAAATAAAAGAAATGTTGGCATAGTGTTCTGGGACCAGCCTACTGATGTACAGAGGTATAATTTTTTTTTTTTTGAGACAGTCTCACTTTGTCACCCTCAGTAGAGTGCCGTAGCATCACAGTTCACAGCAACCTCAAAATCCTGGGCTCAAGCGATTCTCTTGTCTCATCCTCGCAAGCAGCTGAGACTACAGGTGCCTGCCACAACGCCCGGCTATTTTTTAAAGATGGAGTCTCGCACTTGTTCAGGCTGGTCTCGAACCTATGAGCTCAGGCAATCCACCCTCCTCAGCCTCAGTGTTGAGATTATGGGTGTGAGCTACCGCGCCTGGCCCCATAACTTTTTTTTTGAACTATCACAGCAACCACATAAAACAGTTTTGTTCCTTCCAAAGAAACACCCTCAGAGGCTCTTGATGTATCGCCATTACCCACAACCTTTAGCTCAGCTCTGATAAATCCATCTCCTCCGAGCATGGTTATAAGACTGAGAAGAAATGAAAGCCATGCAGAGTCACGGTGGTGGCCAAGGTGAGGGAGTTGCTCTGGCTAACACCATTTTTAGTCAAAACTGAGGAAAGATTATGAAGCTATAACTTATTCTGAAGGCCATTCTACAAAAGGAGCTTCAAGAAGCACTGTTGTAAAGAACAAAAGTTGGCCTTCTTGGAGATACATATTTGGAAATTCCCATTTGGAAAAAATCCATCTGTAGAGTCACGTTGTGTAGAGCGACACTGAAGTATGGCCATTTGTTTCTTTGTTTATTGTGTGCTCACCAGTTAAGAAGGAAGAAAACAATTTAAACATCTGCTATGGTTTAGTCTCTGTGGCCACTGAGAGTTGCTGCCAGGAAGGAAGCAGTGACTGTCCAACCACCACAACACCCTGGTGACCACAAAGCGAACTCAGAGCTAAAGGGTGACTCTGGCACTGACCATACTTTCACCTCTGAATAGTCAATTACCTGATTTATCTTAGCCCCAGCCGATACCAATCCTATGGGTAAGACTGAAGTGAAGAGTGAATTATGCTGGTACCCTGGCTCACCTCTACAATCTCAGCACTTTCAGAGGCCAAAGTGGGAAGATCACTTGAGGCCAGGAGTTCAAGACCACCCCAAGCAACATAGCAAGACCCCATTTCTACAAAATATAAGGAAAAAATAGCTGGGCTTGGTAGCACTCGCCCATAGTCCTTATTATTTGGCAGGCTGAGGTGGGAGGATTGTTTGATCCAGGAGTTCAAGGCACTGAGGAATGATCACACCATTGCACTCCACCCTGGGTAACCAAGAGACCCTGTCTCTAAAAAAAAAAAATTAAGAAAATAAAGTTTACAATTTCTTAAATAGTAAATTGCCTGTAATCCTTGCACTTGGGGAGGCTGAGGCAGAAAGAAGAGGTTGAGGCCAGGAGTTTGGGACCAACAAGATAATGAGACCCTGTCTCTATAAAAAAAATTTAAAATTAGCCGTGTGTGATGGCAGGTTCCTGTAGTCCCAGCTATTTAGGAGGCTGAGGCAAGAGGATTGCTTGAACTCAAGAGTCTGAGGTTGCAATGAGCTATGACATCACTGTACTTTAGCCTGGGCAACAGAAAAAGATCTTGTTCCTCCCAACCCCCCCCCAAAAAAGGAGAGAGAGAATTATAACTCTACTATTGAAAAAGTAAAAAACATAAGAAATGACAGTGCACCTCACAAATTAATCCTTAAAAATACCTCCCCTGCCAAATTTAGTTTGTATCCTTTAGGCCTCGCTAGATCCAATATGCTAATAACTGTTAAGATATATTGGGTACCTTATGCTTTGTAATAATACTAACTGGTATATACACACATCAGAACTTCACAAAAGTACATATGCAGAAGGTCAGGAGTCAAAAGAAATGTACAAAATTGAATATACAGTTACATTTAAAGTGGTGTGTTGTCTCTCTCACTTATTCTCATTCATGAGGACCCACTACTAATTCTCTTTGCAAGTGCTCTAAGCTTTCTCTTTGTTCGTAAACAAAATTTCTCTTTGTTATACTGAAAAAAAGTAGTAGGATTAGACCCCCTTTTTTTTTTTTTTT
>NW_003852397.1:48689852-48696734 GCF_000181295.1 Otolemur garnettii
GTTTTATTTAGTAAACGCAAATAAAGAATCCCAGTGCAAAGTGGAAAAACCACGCCTTGATGCACATTGGGTGGGCTGAAAAATTTTATTGAGTGTGGCACATCTATTCAGGTGATAAAGTAATCCGTCTCCAGGTTCTTCTCTTTCCTGCTTTCACCTTCTCAGCTTCTTTCACTGCCCCCAGAGCACCGTATTCCTCTTCTCTTACTGGAAGGGAGGCACTGACTGGCAGAGATCTCACAGACCACCAAGGCTTGTACGAAAGGTCTTTATTGGCAGGGGAGGGAGGCTGCAGAGTAGCACCAAGGAGGAGAGGAAAAGAGAAGAGAAGAGAGGAGAGAATGGGGAGAGAGAGAGAGCAGAGGAGAAAGGGGGGAGAGAGAGAGGAGAGAACCGTACCCTTATATAGGGAAGTCTCAGAATGGTGACGGGATGGTGGGATAACCAATAAGGAGTTACTGCTTTGGTGGAAAGAGTCATTTGGGGCGGGCAGCAGGAAATTGGAACAGAGCGATGAGGTAAGCGGGCCACTCCCTGTGCTTGGGGAGGAGTTGTAAGTTTAAGAGTAGGAAGGGGCTTTGGGGGAAGGGACTTTCTGAAGCAATTATCTAACATTTACACCTCCAGGTCGTCACTCAGCAGCACTTCTTCCAGGAGCTCCCCACCCTAAGTCCGGGCTGGGAACCCTCATCGCCCTCCACGCGAGAGCTCCCTTTACGCTGCAGCTCAGCTGCCACCCATCGTGTATCTCCCTCCTAGCCCACCTGCTCCCTGGGGTCGCCCCACTGTACTTACAGGCACAGCACCACAGATGGCAATCAGCGAATGAATGAACAACCAAACAAAGGAACGAACTGCGTGAAGTCCATTCACGTAAAGGGATCAGTGGGAATGAGCCATAATGGGGAAAAGGTGGCACTTGTGATCAGACCAGCGTGGCTGCCCCAACATCAGTCTGCTCCACCAAAATATTACCAAAACCTGCCTGCCTTGTAGGGTTATTGGGATTAGTGGTGATAAGGCTGGGTACTAAATTCATGATTTTAAACTATGGCTGCACATTGGAACTGCTCTAGGCAGGGACCCATACTCTGGTTCACTAGTCCGGGGGGTGGGGGGAGCTGGTGGTGTAGTTTTGTACAATCTTCCTAGATACTGTTAACGTACAGGTAGGTTCCAGAGCCTTTTCAAAGGACAGAAACAGGAAGGAAGTAACACCTACAGCCCTCACTGTGTCCAACACTCATCTGCCACACTCTGTATTGTGTAATAACCTCCCCCTTAGAGTGAATGTCACCTCCCCATTACTAAGCAGATGTGTTCTGTTTCAACCCTCTTCCTTCTCCCCTTCAAATATCAACTACCTTCAAAAAAGAGCAAGCTAAACTTTCAGACAAGTCACTGTACATAAATATGTTCAAAACCTCTGTGTCTGCAAGAAAGAGAGAGAAGTGAAGGAGGGGGCGGAAAGGAATGAAGACAGGAGGCAAGAGAATGACTCCTTGTCTCCCTTCCCCACCAAAGAGGTCAGCAGCTTCAGTATCCTGGTTAAATCCTTAACAGAAAAGCTAAGTAGGAACCTGTTCCTCATTGCAGCTGTTGCAGGCCACTAGTCCTATAATTACTAGGCAGTACAAAGCTTAACAAAATCCCAACAACAAAAATCATTAAGGGAAGGCTGGATTCATTCCTGGCTTAACCCTAAAACAATTAAATTCCGAGGTGCCCATGCCTTGACCCATTCACTCTTCCTGCTCATGAATTCCTGCTAACATTGATCCCAAGAGGGAGGAAAAGGGGTCAAGAAAGATGGCTGCTGCCCTGGCTGACATGTCATAGGCCAGGAGGAAGGACTGAGTTAGATGACCTCTAAGCCCCTCAGTGCTAATCCTCCACAAAGAGCCTCTGTGTGTTGCTAACACCAGGCTGGAAAGAAGATACATCTCCAGGGTCTATGAAGAGAGCTTACATTTTTTTCTTCTGGCAGCAACCAGGCAAAATTGTAAAGCTACCTGTCTCAGCAATAAAAAGGAATCCGCGAGGACCTCGACGAATCTCACCATGCTGTGCTGACTAGGAAGGCAGACGCAGTGAGTACATCCTGTGTGATGCCATTGATAGGAAATGCTAGAGTGGGCAAAACCGATCTACCGTGGGGGGTGTGGGATTAGGATGGTGGCTGCCTGGGATGGGGTGGGGGGTAGAGGCATGAGAGAGTCTTCTAGGGAGATGGAAATGTCCTATACCTTGATAGGGGTTGGGATCAGAGGTGCATGCAGTTGTCAAAATTCAGCAAATGTGCACTTACGATTTGTGCATTTCACTGTGAAATTTTACATCAAGAGAAAAAATTGCAAAGAAATAACAGTTAATGACATTTGTTAATGACATGCATACTGGAATATTTATAAGGAAGCATACCAACATCAACAACTTACTCTGAAGTATATAAAGAAATAAAAAGGGGCTGGTGGATGGATACAGGGATGGACAGATATGTGGTGAAGTAGATATAATAAAACGTTGGCTGCAGAATCCAGGTGGTAGATACACATGTGCCCACTGTACAGTTCTTTCAACTTCTCAGTATGTTTGAAGTTTTTCATACTAAAAGTTAGCCACAGGGGATGGAAAAGGTAAGCTAATTGCTAAGAAAAATCACCAACATTGCTGGCATCCACTGGGATTTTAAGGCAGCTGTGAATTGCTCAGACTACAGGAAAAGGAAAAGAAAGATGGCAGAGTTGAGGATAACAGTTATAACTTACTGAGCAACAACTATACACCAGAGGTGTGTGCTAAGCAGTCGTGTGATACCTGATTTTACCATCACAACCTCCCTGCAAGGTAGGAATATCACTATTTTATAGGCAAGCAGACTAAAAATCAGAAGGGTATGGTAACTTATCTGAGGTCACAGAGGCTGGAATCTGAAACTAGTTCTGCCAGCTCCACCAGGAAAAGAACCATGAGCCCCACACTGCTTTCTTCTTGCAAAGGGCAGAACCGTGCCAAGGGCTCAGGCACAGCAGCCAGACCTACCCAGCAACGCCACCCACCGTGCACTAAGACACCACTTTCCTGATGAAAGTATTGTCACTTGTACTGACCCTTCTTGCTTCATTCTCCCAAGAAACCTGTTGCATCTCCTACCTCGTCCATCCTTTCTTCACAAGGAGAATCTATCCCCAGAGGTTAAGCTCCCAGCTCCATGCACACACCCTTAGTAACAAATAATGGAAAGCAGCTTATTCAGTACCACCCAGCAGATTTCTACCCCACCTTCCGGGTCTATAGAGGCTAGAAAACTAAAAACTACATTTCCCTGATTCCCTTCAAGCTAGATTCTTCCAAACAGACATCCCCATGCAAGATTTGAAAGGCAAAGGGGAACAGCAGAAGGTATAGCCATAACTGGAAGGTCAGCACTCCTGGTCAGTGACAGGTGTCTTTGATTCCCTGGGGCAGATGCAGCAGATGTTTCAATGTTCTGCCTCTGGTGTTACCAGTACTAAAGCAGAAGGAGGTTAGGACCACGCTACTGGGAATTGTTGGAGACAGGCTATGTTGCTCTTGAACCTGCCATAGTATTGAACTTGGTTCTCCCAGAAATACTATAAAACCCCCTAATAAATCTAGGTTGCTTAAACTACTTAGGAGGCATCTATTGTCTGCAACTGAGATCCTAACCAGGACTTCTTTTAATTGCCCAGACACCACCTCCTACATTTTGAGCCTAAATGCCTGTTAGAAAGTATAACTCCCTAGTACAGGACATTCCCACTTTCCACATTAGAGGGAGCATGAGGGAGGAGGACAAGGGGAGTTGGAAGAACATCTGATTCTATCAACACAGACAGGCTGTCCCAGAAAAGCAAACCTAGAGCAGCTTTTCAAATGTTACACATAACAGGGGCAACAGAGCACCTGAAAATGAGGGCCTTTCAGGGACCCCGGCCTTGCTCCCTCGAGTGGGATTTGGAATAAAGCACACCAGTCTTAGAGAACACTTAGTGGAGGATTGATCTCGTCCAAAAGTCATATTGGAGTCTATAATCTCTTGGCTTTGGCGGGCGAAGGTGGAAAGATCACTTGAGGATAGGAGTTTGAGAACAGCCTAGGCAATACACCAAGATCCCCATCTCTACAAAAATTTTCAAAAGAAAAAAGCATTAGCTTACCATGGTGACTACACCTGTAGTCCTAGCTCTTTAGGAGGCTGAGGTAGGAAGATTGCTTGAACTCATGAGTTTGAGCCTACAGTGAGCTATGATCGTGTCACTGCACTCTAGCCTGGGTGACAGAGTAACACTCTGTCTCTCCAAAAAATAAAAGAAATGTTGGCATAGTGTTCTGGGACCAGCCTACTGATGTACAGAGGTATAATTTTTTTTTTTTTGAGACAGTCTCACTTTGTCACCCTCAGTAGAGTGCCGTAGCATCACAGTTCACAGCAACCTCAAAATCCTGGGCTCAAGCGATTCTCTTGTCTCATCCTCGCAAGCAGCTGAGACTACAGGTGCCTGCCACAACGCCCGGCTATTTTTTAAAGATGGAGTCTCGCACTTGTTCAGGCTGGTCTCGAACCTATGAGCTCAGGCAATCCACCCTCCTCAGCCTCAGTGTTGAGATTATGGGTGTGAGCTACCGCGCCTGGCCCCATAACTTTTTTTTTGAACTATCACAGCAACCACATAAAACAGTTTTGTTCCTTCCAAAGAAACACCCTCAGAGGCTCTTGATGTATCGCCATTACCCACAACCTTTAGCTCAGCTCTGATAAATCCATCTCCTCCGAGCATGGTTATAAGACTGAGAAGAAATGAAAGCCATGCAGAGTCACGGTGGTGGCCAAGGTGAGGGAGTTGCTCTGGCTAACACCATTTTTAGTCAAAACTGAGGAAAGATTATGAAGCTATAACTTATTCTGAAGGCCATTCTACAAAAGGAGCTTCAAGAAGCACTGTTGTAAAGAACAAAAGTTGGCCTTCTTGGAGATACATATTTGGAAATTCCCATTTGGAAAAAATCCATCTGTAGAGTCACGTTGTGTAGAGCGACACTGAAGTATGGCCATTTGTTTCTTTGTTTATTGTGTGCTCACCAGTTAAGAAGGAAGAAAACAATTTAAACATCTGCTATGGTTTAGTCTCTGTGGCCACTGAGAGTTGCTGCCAGGAAGGAAGCAGTGACTGTCCAACCACCACAACACCCTGGTGACCACAAAGCGAACTCAGAGCTAAAGGGTGACTCTGGCACTGACCATACTTTCACCTCTGAATAGTCAATTACCTGATTTATCTTAGCCCCAGCCAATACCAATCCTATGGGTAAGACTGAAGTGAAGAGTGAATTATGCTGGTACCCTGGCTCACCTCTACAATCTCAGCACTTTCAGAGGCCATCGTGGGAAGATCATTTGAGGCCAGGAGTTCAAGACCACCCCAAGCAACATAGCAAGACCCCATTTCTACAAAATATAAGGAAAAAATAGCCGGGCTTGGTAGCCCTTGCCCATAGTCCTTATTACTTGGCAGGCTGAGGTGGGAGGATTGTTTGATCCAGGAGTTCAAGGCACTGAGGAATGATCACACCATTACCCTCCACCCTGGGTAACCAAGAGACCCTGTCTCTAAAAAAAAAAAAAAAAATTAAGAAAATAAAGTTTATAATTTCTTAAATAGTAAATTGCCTGTAGTCCTAGCACTTGGGGAGGCTGAGGCAGAAAGAGGAGGTTGAGGCCAGGAGTTCGGGACCAACAAGATAATGAGACCCTGTCTATAAAAAAAATTTTAAATTAGCCATGTGTGATGGCAGGCGCCTGTAGTCCCAGCTACTTGGGAGGCTGAGGCAAGAGGATTGCTTGAACCCAAGAGTTTGAGGTTGCAATGAGCTATGACATCACTGTACTTTAGCCTGGGCAACAGAAAAAGATCTTGTTCCTCCCACCCCCCAAAAAAAGGGAGAGAGAGAATTATAACTCTATTATTGAAAAAGTAAAAAACATAAGAAATGACAGTGCACCTCACAAATTAATCCCTAAAAATACCTCCCCTGCCAAATTTAGTTTGTATCCTTTAGGCCTCGCTAGATCCAATATGCTAATAACTGTTAAGATATATTGGGTGCCTTATGCTTTGTAATAATACTAACTAGTATATACGCACATCAGAACTTCACAAAAGTACATATGTAGAAGGTCAGGAGTCAAAAGAAATGTACAAAATTGAATATACAGTTACATTTAAAGTGGTGTGTTGTCTCTCTCACCTCTTCTCATTCATGAGGACCCACTACTAATTCTCTTTGCAAGTGCTCTAAGCTTTCTCTTTGTTCTTAAACAAAATTTCTCTTTGTTATACTGAAAAAAAGTAGTAGGATTAGACCCCATTTTTTTTCCAAAAAGAAGTCTGTATTTCTGTTGTATCAACTTCTCAGTAAGACAAAAGGATCTTTCTCACCATGGATGCTGAAACTCAACTGAGATGTTTATGTTTTAAGTACTGAATTCTTCTCTTCCTTACTACAAGAATCAAGGGTTTTTCAACCTTGTTTTCCTAAAAGTTTCCAAAAATTAGAGGTCAGCAAGCAAAGACCCATCCACCAAATCCAACCCACCTCTTATTTTTGTAAAAAAGGGTTTTACTGAAACACAGCCATGCCTATGTGTTTACATATTGTCTATGATTGCTTTCATGCTATGGAGTTGAATTTTTTTTGTTATCTGGCCCTTGACAAAAAAAATTTGCAGACCCCTACACTAAACCAAAGGGTAAGCACTCCAGCACATGGAAAGCTCATTAATGCCCTATTGGAAGTGACCCCCACCCCAAAGGTCAAATACCATCTCTAAAGAGTCAGGGTCAGAGAAGACACTTTCAG
>NW_003852397.1:48697538-48702853 GCF_000181295.1 Otolemur garnettii
TGCTATCTACTTATTGATAGGTTGGAAGCAGTACTGAAGGCTAGTTCTTTGTTCATAATCTGAAAAATAAAATAAAAGCAACCTTGGCTACAGAAAGCCACTATTAAACACAGTTCTCTTTGCTATATATTAGAGGAAATTAGCATCAGACTCAGAGATAAGCTATCCCAGACACAATCTTTTAATACCCAGGATCACAAGGTTCCAGAAAAAGCTCTCCACGCATTTTGAAGTTTTCGCCATCACTCAGAACAGTTAATATATAAACCGGAAGATCAGATCAGCCTGGGCATCAGCTAGATAATGAGAAGCCAGTGGGTATTCTTTGCTACATAACAAAACCACAGATCAAAAAGACCATTTTTAGCATCCCCTTTCTGGAGCTTTTCCAAAACTGTCTGAGAGGCAGAGATCTAGTTTCTTGTTCTAACTCTGCCATAAACTCTGTGTACAACTTTGAATTAAATGTCATCTCTTTGGGGCTGTTTCCTCCAAAGGTTGCGCAAGTTCATCTAAGGGCCTTCGAGGCCCAGAAAAATGCCCTGTGAAAGAAGACATTGGCTTCCTCCTCCCTTGGACTGTTATTTGGGTTTATTTTGAAAAACGCTTCTAGAAAAAGCATATAGAGAAAAATGCCAGGATTATTCCTGGGTTGTGACATACAGAAAAGCTTTCATAAGCAACAAGCAGCTCAAGAGTCTGGGATCCTGCAAGCAAATACGGGGCCTCCGAGATCCCTCCCTGAACTTTCACAGCCCCCCAATAAAGTACCCTGTGCCCCTGAGTGCCAGAGGAGTCACTCAAAATAAGAATGGCATCAGCTTGTCATCCAGACCCTCAGCCACCCTCACCAAGGTCAATAATATGATGCAAAATTCAACAAACTAGAACCCTGCATTCACATTCACAATAACAAGAACATTTGCATCAATTAGGATTATAAACAAACTGTGGAAATGAGATGCAGTAGGGGACCCAGTTTAAATATTCTGTTGTCTGGCCAAATTCCTTATTCAGACCCAATTGACCTAAATGAGAAAGCAAGGCTAAAATGGACACCAAAAGATTGCAGGCCAGTTTACATAACGCAGGCCCTCCAGGCTTAAAACTACCCATTTCCAAGTCAGAGTGGAAGTTAACTCTTCCCCTCCCTTTGGTTTCCCCTTCACAAGCTCAAAACCAATTGAGCAAACCTTCCCTCCTGACTCCAGGAAACTGTCACAAAAGACTGTGAAAGCCACTTCTCCCTCCAGAGCATCAGTCACGTGCCATCTACTCCCCTGTCCCCCAGGGTGGCTTACCACCTGGGAAGGAATTCCCTGCTCTCTCTCTCTCTCTCTTTTACAGAAAAATTATCCTTTTTAATCCTTATTCCTCCTTTGAAAGAGAAAGTAGATTCCAAGGTTTAAAAAATTCAACTCCAAAGAGATCACCACCAAATTGAACATCAAATCTGCCTGAAAACAGTACAATCCACCTAGCAGTTCATAAACACCCAAGGGACCTTCCTCTATTGTTGTTTAATCAAGAAGCCACAGCTTTATTTTTATGTTTTGGCATGGCCATTGTACATCAAATATTCTTCATGTCCAACCCACCCCATAAAGAGTACTTCCAAGCAATTCTGTTATAATCCAAGTTCTAACACTCTGCATATCTGCTCCTTGGCTCAACAATCAAACACTGAGTGACAGGTGGAAGTAGTGGTGCCAGGACAGAGGAGTTCAGGTTTGTTGAAAAGGGGCTTCAATCCACTTGGGCAGAGCAAAGATGGACTCTTCACCAGGGGACAGTTAAAGACCCCTTTTATGTGGGGCCATGGGAGTGGGCAAATTCCACAGCTTGCCCAGAGGGCTTTGATGCATTAGGGTCCTTTGGTGAGAATTGCTTTAGGGGTGGGGCTAACTAGGTCCTTCGTGTTGTTTGAGGAGGAGGAGGAGAAGGGTTCGTGTGGGGCCACGTTAGGCTTCCCAACACTAAGAGCCACCTAAGCAAACACCAGCCCCTTGGCTGCCCTTGTAGTATGACTATGTCACAAGCCACCAAACAAGATGGTGATGGGAGAACCTAAGTGCAAAGGATCTGCAGCAGCCAGGAAGCCAAGGAATGGTTCAGGAGAAAGTGACCTCTGAGAGCTAGCATCTCTGAATTTTATTTTTGCACACAGATACTTTATTTTTTTAAGACATGGTCTCACTGTGTCGCCCAGGCTAAAGTACAGAAGCATCATCATAGCTCACTGCAATCCTCGGTGCCTCAGTCTCCTGAGTGCACCACCAGGCCCAGATAATTTTTTCTATTATTTTGTAGAGATGGAGTCTCATTATGTTGCTCAGGCTGGTCTCAAACTCCAGGCCTCAAACAATCCTCCCATCTCAGCCTCCCAAAATGCTAGGATTATATATAGGCACGAGCCACTGGGGGCCCAGTCTAATATTATTTTTTTTAATGAAAATATATTTAACTACAAAATATTTATAATAAAATACACATAAAATATAGGTAGCTGTGCATGGATTAAGGTAGGGGGAAATCTCTGTACTTTCCCCACAATTTTCCTATGAGCCTAAAACTGCTCTAAAATGTAAATAATCCTATTAAACAGGAGGTGGGGGAACACTAATAATGTTTTGCGGGGAGAACTGGGTAATTACTGATGTGTTTTGTTTTCCCTTTAATATTTTCTGAATTTTCTATTTATTCTCTAAGAAGCACATAATGCCTTCATAACCAGAAAAATATAAGCCACGAAAACAGGGAATAACCCCCCCCAAAAGGCGGCAATGGTATTTATGATAGGAAAAAATGTCATCAAACTATACATTGAAAACTGGTACATTTGTCTGTGAATTATGCCTCCATAAAGTTAGTATTAGGAAGGTGTAAGGAAAGCTTTAAGACTCTTCTATTTAGTTTAAAATAGCATATATTTTAATGTATAAGTTATAATCTTCATGGAAATTAATTCATATACACTAGCAGTAGATATTCGTATTAATTCTAAGGGTTCCCTTTCAAGACAGTTACTAATAATTCAATTTAAATCTTTAGCCTACTACAATTGTAATTCTGTTGAGTAGTTTGAATAAATACTTTGCTAAGCAAATAATAATAACAAAGTTATTGTTTAATGGCTATAGAGTTTCAATTTCGATAACGAAAAATTTTGGGGAGATGGATACTGGTGATGGTTTTTATACCAGTGTGAATATATCTACTGCCACTAAACTGTACACTTAAAATGGTTAAAATGGCTAAGTTTTATACATATTTCACCATAATAAAAGTAACTAGAACTTTTTTTATTTTGAAATTTCATCCTTTTTAAATAAGAACCCATATAGGAGAAATGTCATAAACGGTCCATCTGATTCCTCGGGGTGCCTGAAGTCTGCGGTCAGATTACCTGTAGTGCCCGCTGCCTGAGACAAAGCTTCTCACACAGTCCACGGGCATGTTTGGGGGAGCAAATCCAAACCTCCTGGGTGGGTGCAAGGCACACGAACGATGGAAAAAGCCAACTTCCAACTCACCGGTTCTTTGCTTTCATTCACTAAACAAATATTTATTTAGTGCCTACTATGTGCCAAGCACTGTGCCAGAACTTAGGTCTAGCGTCTATGCTCCTAAATCTTGCAATTTAATGACTTGCTTTCAGTGAAAACGCTTCATTTATTCTGGCAATATCAAATAACTTTAGAGGACATGGTGTGGCTCCTGTTTCTCAAAGGAGCCCTGTGTTTTCTTGTGTCCTTTTTTTCTCCTTGTACTTTGAAATGATTCAAACTTACAGAAAAGTTACACGAGTATCACAAGGAACTCCTCTATATCCCTTTAGGCAGATTCAGCAGTTACTGACCACTGGGCACATGTGCTTTGTCATGTGCCCCGACTTCTCTCCCCTCCCTTCTCCCCCTTTCCTTCCATCCTTTCTTCTCCTCCATTTGCACCCACTCCTCTCCTCTCCCCTTCCCTCCTCCTCTCTGCCTCCCCCACTATTCCCCTCCCCCTCATCTCCTTGTACCCTTAAATATTTCATTAGTATTCACCAAGAATAAGGACTTAACAACAGTACAATGACCAATTTCTGGCAGTTTAATATTAATTCGTTAATGTTACCTAATGAACACTCCTATACTCAAACGCTGCCGATTATCCAGCAGCATAATGAGAGGCAGAGTGGGGCACGGATTTTAAAATACTAACCGGAAGGCTCACTCCCCAACCACCAAATGGACCTAAAATACATGCACTTGAAAAGAAATCTGAAGAGACGGTGGCTCAATCACTCACTCACTGGCTACAGAACCTTTCCTAAAGGACTCCGGGAAGAAGGAAATTGTCATCATTTTAAAACTCTTTCCTGATTCCTCAATGAAGCTCTCGAACAGGAGCAACTGCCTCACATTTCAATTGATTTCTCCACAACACAGCTTAGCCCTATTTACTTTTGTTCCATAATTACTGAAAGTCTCTGGCTACAAATACTTTCCTATAATAAAAGTGAGTCGCAGCACCTTCCACACTCTCAGCTAGACATGTTCTAATCTCAGTAGCCTCTCTGCGCAGCACCTCTCTCAGCAGACTAAGTATCAAAGCAGTATTTCCAAAGCACATCAAACCAAGACTGGACGTCTTGGAAGGTAACAGGTAAGTCTCCCTCTTATGAAGCAGGTGGCTGAGCCCTGATTGTCCAATGGTTCCTTCAGCAGATCTGACACCTATCTCGCCAATGACTCTGTTTCAGCACTCTCAATGGGTAAGCAGTAGTTTCAGAAACTCTTTAATCACCATCCATCCACTTATTAGAACCAACATATATTTCCCCAGATCCACCTTTACTTGATAAGATAAACAACACATTTACATTAAGTCCGAGTTGGAGTTATCTGTCTCAAAAAGCATCTCTGGGAGGCTTTGACACTGATTTTTGGGTATTTACCTAAAATAATGGTAGGGGCCAGGTAGTCAGAGTACCTCATAAAATGAAATTAACAGCACCCCGACCTAAATATTTGTGTGCTTTCATAAAAAAAAAGAACAAACATCATGTTCTCTTCACCCATCATTTGATTGACTTCATGTAGTGATACTCAGGAAAATTAAATGTAAAAATAAGGGAGTCTATAAAAGTATACAGATTCAGGCAAAAATTTGAAGACCAATGACTTATTAAGAGCAGAGATTTCAGTTTCTTTTCAGATCACAGCTCTAAAATGATAATATAAAAATTTCAAGTTTGGCTTGGCACCGGTAGCTCAACCGGCTAAGGCGCCAGCCACATACACCAGAGCTGGCGGGTTCAAATCCAACCC
>NW_003852397.1:48704128-48714121 GCF_000181295.1 Otolemur garnettii
AAAAAAAATTTTAAGAAATGGACCGATTCCTTCTTCTTAGAAGAAAACTCTTAAAACTCAATAATAAGAAAACAATCCAATTAAAACCAAATTAACAGGCACAATGGCTCGTGCCTATAATCCTAGCAGTTTGAGAGCCAAGATTTCAAGGCTACCATGGGCAACATAGGGAGACCCCTCCATCTCTACAAAAAAAATTTTTAAATATTACCCAGGTATGGTGGTATGCACCTGTAGTCCCGGCTACTTGAGAGACTAGTGCAGGAAGATGGCCTGAGCCCAGGAGTTCAAGGCTGGAGTGAATTATAATTATATAATTTTAAGAAACACTCTAGACTGTTCTGAAAAAAAGATAAAAGACTTAGCAGGGGCAGCACCCGTGGCTCAAAGGAGTGGGGCACCAGCCTCACATGCCAGAGGTGGCAGGTTCAAACCCAGCCTCAGCCAAAAACTGCAAAAGACTTAGCAGACATTTTATTAAAGAATATATCCAGATGAAAAATAAGCCCATGAAAAGATACTCAACATCATTAGCTATTAAGGAGTTACAAATGAAAACCATGAGATACCACCATACACTTACTAAAAGGGCTAAAATAAAAAATTCCAGGACGGTGCCTGTGGCTCAAGGGAGTAGGGCATCGGTCCCATATGCCGGAGGTGGCAGGTTCAAACCCAGCCCTGGCCAAAAGAAAAAAGAAAAAATTCCAGTAATACCAAGTGCTGGTGAAGATCTGGAACAACTGGAACTTACCCTTGAGTATGAGAAATTTCATGAGCCATTTGTTTGTTTGTTTTAGAGACAGGGTCTCACTCTTTGGCCTAGGCTGGAATGCAGTGGCACAATGATAGCTCACTGCAGCCTTGAACTCCTGGGCTCCCCCTCCTGCCTCGGCCTCCTCAGTAGCTAGAACCACAGGTACATGCCATCATACCTGGCTTTCCTTTTCCATATTGACAGGGTTTCACTATGTTGCCCAGGCTTGTCTCAAAGCCCTTGGCCTCAACTGATCCTCCTGCTCAGCCTCCCAAAGTGCTGGGATTATAGGCACGGGCCACTGCATCTGGGCAATGGGCCAGCTTTGAAAAGGCATATTTTTTAAAATAAGTAGTTAAAACACATTTTATTACCAACACCAAGAGTTAAACTGGATCTTCTAAGCATAAATAGCATGCTTCATGAGCTATCATAAGACAAATCAAATCAACCTTGCACATCAAGACCAAGGACAAGGGAAAAAGAATCTCATTCCCCCACTGAGCTATCTTTTCAGCTCTGGGTAGGAATACAGAGACTTCATGCTGCTCTGTTTTTATTTTATTTTTAACACTT
Organism: Otolemur garnettii; assembly: GCF_000181295.1. Lineage (NCBI taxonomy): Eukaryota > Metazoa > Chordata > Mammalia > Primates > Galagidae > Otolemur > Otolemur garnettii. The sequence continues at coordinate 48,705,462 of NW_003852397.1, forward strand.
ACATAGTGCTAGGTGCCAGGTACAGGTCTTTATACTTCACTAATCTGGACTCCTTTAACTTAATCCTTACAGCAACTCCTTAAGGCAAGTGTTCTCTTTAGTCCCATTTTATGAATGAGAAAACTGAGGCACAGAGAAGGTAATAAGTAAAATGGCATGGTTCCTTTGCTTTCCTCAGCGGACCATCTCAGCAGGCATGATGCTGGATGGGCTGTGCCAGCCTGCTCAGAGCAGAAGGAGGAAAACTCCATCACTTGCCAAACTTGATGGTCTTCACAACCTTGGAAGCCAGAGTTTTCTTTAATTTGCTCTTCACAGCTCAGCACCTGTGGCTCAAGTGGCTAAGGCACCAGCCACATACACCTAAGGTGGCGGGTTTGAATCCAGCCAAGGACCGCCAAACAACAATGACAGCTGCAACCAAAAAATAGCTGGGCTTTGTGGTGGGCACCTGTGGTCCCAGCTACTTGGGAGGCTGAGGCAGGAGGCTCGCTTGAGCCCAGGAGTTGGAGCTTGCTGTGAGCTGTGATGCCACAGCACTCTACCCAGAGGGATAGCTTGAGGCTCCGTCTCAAAAAAGAAAAAAAAAATTTGCTCTTTACTTTGACTTATTACAATTCAGAGAGGCCAGAATAAAAACAGCATCAGGGTCAGGTTTAAGAAATGCCGCCTCTTAAGGTTATAAAACAAAAGCCTTTCTGACGACACACCTGTAGTCACTTACGGGAAGGCACTCTTGTGTGCTGACAGCTCCCAAGCCTGGCTCCACGAAGGCCACACAACTAACTGATGTATCAGAGCACAAAGAAATGATTCATTTTTTAAAAAGAAAGAGTAAAATGCCTCATAACTGCTGAAACTGCAGACAGCAAGGACCTCCACAAGGAGAAAGCCCCATGAACCCTGGACTCCAAGCGACAGCTAAATTATGCGTCAACTACCAACATCTGCCAGCTTGACATTGAAGTAACCTCAGCCCCAAAGTTGATGTCTATAGGGCCATTAAGGCAAGGGCACAAAAATTCCAAAGATACATTCTGTTTTCCCTCTTTATTCAAGAAATGTTTTACAAGAAATTTTAAAACAAGTGTTTGTTGCTCAGTGAGTAGGGTGCCAGCCCCATATACCAAAGGAGAGTGGTGGGTTTGAACCCAGCCCTGGCCAAACTGCCACAAAAAATAGCCAGGTATTGTGCTGGACACCTGTAGTCCCAGCTACTGGGGAGGCTGAGGAAAGAGAATCACCTATGTCCTAAGCCCAAGAGCTGGAGGTTGCTGTGAGCTATGATGCCAAGGCACTCTACCAAGGGTAACAAAGTGAGACTCTGTCTCCAAAAAGAAAAAGAAAAACAGACAATTTCCTTAAGAAAGAAATACAAATGGTTAATAAACATTTAAAAAAAAAAAGTGGGCTCAGCGCCTATGGCTCAAGTGGCTAAGGTGCCAGCCACATATGCCTAAGGTGGCAGGTTCGAATCCAGCCTGGGCTCGTCAAACAACACTGACAGCTGCAACCAAAAAATAGCTGAGCGTTGTGGTGGGCACCTGTGGTCCCAGCTACTTGGGAGGCTGAGGCAGGAGACTCACTTGAGCCCAGGAGTTGGAGGTTGCTGTGAGCTGTAATGCCACGGCACTCTACCCAGGCGGACAGCTTGAGGCTCTGTCTCAAAAAAAAAAAAAAAAAAAAAGGTGTCACCACAATTTTAGATAATAGAATTATATGATAAAGTTGAAGATTTAAAAGTGCTTAGAAATGTTAATTCATTCTAATTTTCCTGTGTTGGACTAATGGAGAAATAAGCAGTATGTTTCCCACTCATCCCAGCACGGATGAAAAAAAAAACTAGTTGACATTTATATAAGATGAAAGAACTAAACAGGGAAGGGATAAAAACACAAATCTCCCAAGCCTCTGGTTTAATGGTCCTTTCATAAGCTGCAAATATGCTGGCTTTACCTAGTTTAATGGACAATTGCTCATAGGCTCTAATAAATTCAGTCAATTTCATTGTACTTCATGTCTGGAATTGTCTAAGAATCTTTTTTACCACACCTGGGCATTTTCCAAAGCATCTGATGAAGCCTACAGAATGGCTGGCTCAGTGGCCGCTTCAGTAGACTAGAACCAAGGTGACCTGGATAATTTTTATTAGATATATGCTAAATTCATCCTGGAAGTACATACCACATGCCCCACAGCCTTTGTTTTTAACAGGCCAAATGATATTTTTTTTTTTTGCAGTTTATGGCCGGGGCAGGGTTTGAACCCGCCACCTCCGGTATATGGGGCTGGCGCCCTACTCCTTGAGCCACAGGTGCCACCCCGAAATGAATTTTTGTTAACTTTTCGATATAACTCCAAAGTTATAGAGAAGTTACAAGAATAATACAAAGAACCACTTGCTACTAAAGAACTATAAACATTTTAGCTCTGTTGCGATATACATTTTTTTGAGTCATTTGTAAGTTTGCGGCACAATGCCCCTTAACTCCTAAATACCTCGGTGTACTTATGTTAAAATCAAATATTTAACATGGACATGGTCTCTTATCTATAGGCTTTATACAAATTTTTCCTTTTTTTTTTAATAAACAGTCTCACTTTGTCGTCCTCAGTAGAGTGCTGTGACGTCATAGCTCACAGTAACCTCCAATTCTTGGGCTCAAGTGATCCTCTTGCCTCAGTTTTTCTATTTTTAGTAGAGATGGAGGGTGGGGGGGTCTCACTTTTGCTTAGGCTGGTCTTGAACTCATGAGCTCAGCTACCCAGAGTGCTAGAATTACAGAGGTGGGCCACCTCGCCTGGCCTAAATTTCAACTTTTAAACTAAGAAACGAGGCAAAAATGAAGAAGGAAACAAACAAAACAAACTATACTAAAAATATCAATAACACTACAATACCTAAAAGGAAAAGGAAATAAGCCTTTAGATAAACAGAAATTCAGACAATTCCATGACATGAATAACTATAATTCAGTTTCATCCAAGTTAGGTCATGTTTTGCTTTCATTAAAAAAAAAAAAGAAAGAAAAAAAACCTTCATCCAAATTTAAACTTGAGTTTAGTAACCTTTCTTTGATACAGAGATTTTTCTAAAGCACATCTTTACATCTAATCCAGAAAAATAGCCTTCACTGTTACTCCACATGAGTAAAAAACATGGAGTTTGGCTTTTCAACTCATTTTCCTGCGTTTCAGCTGACTTCGAAGGCATCACAAAAACTGATGTTTGACAGAGAAATTTCAGTTACAGGAAATTCCAAATTAACTCAGCGACTGTAATGGTGTTAGGATGTACTTTGAGCCAAGGTATCAGCTGGAGACGTCTCATAAAAAGAAAAAGGCCCACACTAGCCAAGCTAATGAAAATGACCACAAAGAAATTTGCTCCAGCAAAGAAAGACACCAATATGAAACGGGACACAGCACACGTACAGCAGTGTTCGCTCAACAGCACTTACCAGCACGTACTGGCTTTCCTTCTGTTGAGTTTTTCAGGGATAAAAACACTAAGTGAGTCAGCACAGAACTTTTCTGGGCTGTGTGGTCAGCCAAGGGGGTCAGGAGGCCCATTTTTATGATATTAGTAATAGGGTGGAACTCAGACACATCAGAATCCCCAAAGCAAAGTGTATTCTGCAAACACATGACCCTATTTCAGTCAAAGTCCACACTCTGAGGTTAACGAATTAGGCAGCCTCTGAGTCAATCAAGATTCATCTGTCAGTCCTTACCAACAGTCACGGAGCCAAAGAGCTCCCTCACCCTGCCCAAACCTCCCAAGTGCAGAAAGGACACACAGGCAAGGAAAGTCATCACTGAGGACCAGCCAGAGGTGGCAAGAGTTGGCAAGGTCATCTAAGGAGAACGCTCTAAACACACAGCCCTGTAGCAGTTAGAGTTTCTAACCAGACAAAAACCACCAAACACAACCTACTCTCAGAAAAAGATTCTGCCCAAGGGAGGGCTACGGCATCACTAATTAAAATAACAGGGCTCCTTCTCTGAGAAGGCCATGGCTGGAGAGAAAGAGGAGGAAAAAACTGAATAATGATTATTGCGCAGTGGAATAAGCTGGTCCTGGTTTGTCCTGAGGCAAAGCGCTCAGTGAGCTCATCTATAAAATGAAAGGGCAGAAAATCTCCAAGTTCTTCCCAAGGTAGTAAAATGAAAATCTGCTTGGGAGTCAAATCCTGGCTCCACAATTTATGAACATGCAAATTATGTCACTCTATGCCTCAGTTTCTTCATCTGTTAAATAGGGATTCTATCTGTATCAACTGGGGTTAGATCTGGCTGGGAATAGTGAGTTACAAAAGCTTATCCCTCCTCCCAGAAAATTCCAGAAGTTTCAGCCCAGGATGTATGTGAGGTGGCTCTGATCCACAAAGTCCTCTGAGGCCAGGTTTCCTCTATCTTCTATTCTCTTTTTTTTTTTATTTTGAGATAGAGTCTCACTATGTCACCCTGGGTACAGTGCCGTGGCATCACAGCTCACAGCAACCTCCAACTCTTGGGCTTAAGTGATTATTTTGCCTCAGCCTCCCAATTAGCTGGGACCTCAAGCACCTGCCACAATGCCCAGCTATTTTTTGGTTGTAGTTGTCATTATTATTGGGCAGGCCCGGGCTGGGCTGGGTTCAAACCTGCCAGCTCCAGTGTATGTGGTAAGTGCCCTAACCACTGAGCTACAGGCGCTGAGCTGGTTTCTTCTGTCTTAATGGCCTGCATCCCAGTCACCTCAGGGTTCAAGATGGCTGCTGGATTTCAGCTATCATGTCTGTATTCCAGTTTCAGAAATCGTGTCTATATTGCAAGAGAAAAGTAAAAAGTAGGAAGAATACAAAGAAGGTTCCAGGAAATTATCATGTGACACCTCTGTTTTTGTCTAGATTACAATCTCATGGCCATCCCTAGCTGCAAATGGATGCAAATATGGTTTTATTTTGGATGGCATGAATGTAGTTAAAACTGGAGTTCTCTGACTATAGAAGAAGTAGAGAATGGATAAATCTGTGACACCCCAGGTCATTTTAAAGATTAAACTGAATAATCTACATACAGCGTTTGATGCTTCTTGGGTCTGCAAATAGTCACAGGGCCAGTGTTCCTCTTGTGGTAACACAAACATTTTGTAACTTGTGGTGTCAGTGGCCTAAGAGGTCCTTCAGGAAGGGGCCTTTTATAGCCTGGTGGTGTATGTTTCCCAGTCTTATCTCTGGACAACCCCCATATGCAACCTGCATTCCAGCCACAACAAATCTACTCCTTTCGTGCTGCCAAAGCTTCAAACTCACAGAGGCTGTGACCAGGGAAGCCCTACTCAAGCCCTTGTCTGCATGAGAAACTCTCTTTAACATTCTAGAAGACCTTCCTTCAACTCCACTCCTATACCCCCAGTTAAGCTGGTGCTCCCTCTCGCAGGTACTTCCTCTACAGTGGCACCCACCACTCTGATGGCAACAGCAGCTGGCATCTAACGGTGCTTCCTACTGCCATCCATTGCCTAAGCCCTCTACACACAGCTTCTCAGTTGATCTCCAAAACTCTAACTTTGACACAGCTAACTATATCATCCCCAGTTTCAAGATAAAGAAACTGGTTAAATAGCTTGTCCAAGGTCACACAGGTAGTAAAGAGCAGAGCCAGCATTCAAACACAGGCTGTCTCAGAGTCTACACTCTCAGCACGAGGCTGCCTCAACTACTTGTATAAGGGATCCGGGTATTATTTTAGACTAGGGATGGTCAAACTACATCCTGAAAACTATGTCTTATCCATTGCTCATTTTATAAATAAAGTTTTATTGGAACATAGACACACTCAGGTGTTTACAATGAGAGAGCCGGTTAATTGCTACGGAGACAATATAGCCCACACTATCTGGTCCTCTACAGAAGACATATTCCTACCCCTATTACAGACTGACAGCTCCTTAAGACAGGGCCTATGCATTTTCTCTGCTGTCTCCTGCTTCTCCTGTGGTATTTGGCATATACACACAAAATGCTCAACAAATACTTGGGCTATAACCATTCCCCTAGGCCTAATTACATGCAAAGAGGAGCATGTCTGCGGGATGATGTTGCCAGCTCATTCAGGCTTTGAGAAGTTTCCAGATTCTGCCCAGACTCAACCAAAAATCCCAGGTAAACTGTTACAGTGTTGTCAGTGGCCCACATAGCTCTGGTGGAGCAACAACTGTAGAGGCAAGTGGAGGGTCATTTGTATCTGTCACCTAACGTACTTGACTCCCCTGAACACAGGGCCCAGGCAGAGCTAGGGTACTCACACAGGGGGATCCTGAACCCCACCCCATCCCAGGAGGCTCCCCAACCCTGCACACACGCTTGATCCCATCACTGACCACATGACTGGCCTTGCGGATAAATGCTTAGAACATCCTAGAAAAGAGTTACGAGAAACTGATGCTGAGTGCCTTTCAACTCTTCATATTTTCATCAATGTATTTATAGAAAGCGACCAAACCACACAAAAACATAAATAGTCCCCTAAAAACTACAACGCAGGAAGAAAGAATTATTCATGGCTCAGCTGCCTTCTTTGACCTTCAGAGAATAGACTTGTAACAAAAGGCGGTGGATAATGTTTCTTACTTTTATCATTATTATTGATACCATTGCATGAGGCACAAATAAAGCACTTTATTTCTGGGCTGTGACCATATTCAATCCAGTCTGGCTTATCAAAATTCAAATTCTGGATGGCTTTCTTTTTAATTTTGCCTTGGCCAGACCCCAAATCACATCAGTAGGAGCCAGGCAGAACTGCAAAAAGCCTCCCACGTTTCCGGCACTATCATTTCACCCTTTCCTTCAGGACACCAAGGCCCACATGGCTTCTTCCTTCCCTCAGTCCTCACACAACTGTCCACAGACTGTGAGGAACCACAAGATAAGCAGCAGATGTAGACTGCAATCCACCGGGAGAATCAAATCCTTTAAGTCAACCAGGTCCTGATGCCAGGGGAAGAAAGACTAAGACACACCTGCTTAGCAGATCTGCTAACCAGCCACCAGCACACGCTCCAGATTCTGGGAAGCTACTCATTGGTCTGTGTAAATAAAATACAAAACTCCCAGGCCACAAACTTCTGCTGAGGACCCTCTGTGCACTGTTCTGAGACTAGTGCCTCTAGTAGCCTCATAGCAACACTACAGGGTCAGTATCACATCACAGACAAAAAAACTGAGGCCCAAAGAGTTAAATAACTCGCTCTAGTTCACTTGGCAAAAGGGAGGCGAAGTTGGAAAGGTAAGGAAGGCTACCTAACGTCACCAGCCTGTAGTCCTACCAACTGCCCTCTCAGATCGAATGCCGCTCACTTCAGGAAAAGGCAGTCCCTGCTTACCAAAGTTCTCCAGGTAGCAACACAAAGTTGGCCAGGATGGGGAGCAGTCCGTCCACCTCCACACTGTTGGTAAGAATGTGAAGTGGTTCAACCACTCTGGAGAACAGTTTAAGACCTTCTCTATAGGATTCGCCTATCCTATGGCCCAGCAATTCTAATCCTAGGTATTTACCCGAGAGAAATGGAAGCACATATCCACACAAAGACTTGCACCCAAATAGCAGCTTTATCTGTACTAGTAAAACCTGGAAACAGCCCCAGTGGCCATCTCTATGTGAATGGATAAATGAATTGTGATGTACTCGCAGGATATAATACCACCCAACAACAAAAAGAAATGAATTATAAATGATAGGCACAACAACATGTATGCATCTCAGAACATTATGCTGAGCTAAATACACCAAATTCCAAAAAGGCCATCTTGTATGGTTCCATTTATATGAAACCCAAGAACACACAAAACTATTTCATGGTAAAAGACAGAAATGAGGGAGGAATTACAGCAGAAGGGTAATCGGCTGGAATGAAGCACAAGGAAACTTCGGAGGAGGGGAAGAGAATGTTTTGTACCTTTTAGAGCCATGGTTATATAGTATCAAAATTGTCAAAACCCATCAGACAGATCACCTAAGAACTGCGCATTTATTTCAAGTTAATTATACCCTTTTTTAAAAAGTCTTCGGGCTAACGAGTCATTCTGATAATAAATGGAAACCACAGATTATTACGTGCATGCTTTGCATTGCTCAAAAGTAGTTAAAGACACCCCAGAGAAACTCTGCTTTACTCGCTAAAGGAAATTAGGTTTACTTATGGGCATTAGAAACAATTTCCCTCACAATATTACCTACCTTACATTTGCCAGAGAGGTCTGTCAAGGAGGCAGAAATGAATGAGTCCACCAACCCTTCCTAACAAGCCCACTTACAATCATGACAGTAACCTGGGCCCTCCAGGAATGAGACAGATGCCTGTCACCATGGTAACCACTGAAGGGTGGGAAAGGTGGATGGAGAAGGGACCATCTCAGAACTATGTATGGGAGTCTGAATAAGGCACTCCCCTTACCCCAAGACGCCCCCACACTAATCCCTCGTACCTCTGAATGTTGATTGACACGTCAAAGACTTTGACTTGGCTCGGCGCCTGTGGCTCAAGTGGCTAAGGTGCCAGCCACATACACCTGAGCTGGCGGGTTTGAATCCAGCCTGGGCCTGCCAAACAACAATGATGGCTGCAACCAAAAAAAATAGTCAGGCATTGTGGTGGGCGCCTGTAGTCCCAG
>NW_003852397.1:48714242-48728562 GCF_000181295.1 Otolemur garnettii
AAAAAAAAAAAAGACTTTGACTTGTAGCAAATACGATTAAGTTAAGGATCTTGAGATGGGAAAATTATCCTAGATTATCTGGCAATCACAGGAGTTCTAAGAGGGAGGTGGAAGGAGACTTGACATACACAGAAGGCAGTGATCTAAAGACAGAAGCAAAGACTGAAGTGATGCAGGTAAGCCAAGGAATGCTGCCAGCCACCAGAAGCTGCAAAAAGTAAGAAATGATTTTCCCTTCGAGTCCCCAGAGATAGCGCCAACACCTTGTCCTGCCATCACCTTGATTTTGGCCCAGTGAAACTAATTTGAAACCTCTGGCCTCCAGAACTTTGGGAGAATAAATGTGCGCTGTTTTAAGCCATCAAGTTTATAGTAATTTGTTATAAGGGCCATAGGAAACAAATACAGACAGAAAGCTTTAAATCTAGCATTGCTTCCACCAGCCATCCTTGTTCCCCTGATAGCAACTCAAACTGATCATAAACATTCAAATTAAGAAAAGCCCTTTTTTTTTGTCTTAAGGAAAACATCAGAAAATATCTCCGTTACCAGCAGTAGGCAAAGATTTCCTAAACAGAAGTCAAAAAGAACTAACCATAAAAGGCAAAAACCTGCAACATGCGACCACATTAAAGCTATCAGTTCAGGTTCACCAAGACACTAGCAAGAGATGAAATGGCAAACCACAGAGAGAAAGAAGGTGTCTCCTTCCACACTTCTGGTTCCCATGCATGTGTGTACACATACATGTACTCATCAAAGGTCTTGCACGCAGAAAATAGGTAAAGATGTCTTCAAAGTGAACAAGAAAAAGGCAGACACCCAACAGTTAAATAGGCAAAGAACTTGATTTGCAACTCACAGAACATGACATTGAAATGGTTAGTAAACACCTGCAAAGGAGTTCAACTTCATTAGTCATCAGGAAAAAAGCAAATTAAAATCACCAGGGTGGCTAACATAAAAGCAGGAGACTCTACCAAGTGTGGATGAGAACGGGGAGCACCCAGAGCCCTCATGTATTTCCTAAGGGAGTGTTAACAGATACACCACTATGGAAACTCTCTGCCTATATCTAATAAGCCAGACACTTGCAAACAAAATATCCCCATATTCCCACTTCTATGCATAACTCCAGAAATGTGTACAGACAATCTCCAAAACACATGTGCTAGAATGTTCACAGCAGCTCTACTGGAAAGAGTCAAAAACCTTAAAGAACTCAAATATTGGCTCAGTGCCCATAGCTCAATGGTTAAAACTCAAATATTGGCTCAGTGGCCATAGCTCAAGGGCACTGGCCACATAAACTGGGACTGGCAGGTTCAAACCCAGCCTGGGCCTGCTAAACAACAACAACAACAAATAGTGGAGAGTTGGGGTGGGCACCTGTAGTCCTAGCTAGTTGGGAGGCTGAGGCAAGAGAGTTAAGCCCAAGGGTTTGAAGTTGCTGTGAGCTGTGACTCCATAGCACTCTACTGAGGGCGACAAAGTGAGACTCTGTCTCATACAACAGATATTGACACAGTGGAAGACCAAGCAGTAGTGAAAACAAACAGATCTCAACTATGCACAGACATAGGAACAAGCCTCACAAACAACGTTAAGAGAAAGAAGCCCCCACCCAAAGAAAGATCACAAGGATCACATACCGTACAATAGAAAGTTCAAAGAAGGAGTTTACTACTCCGTGGTGTTGAGGTCAGAACACAGATATTCTACATGGGTAGGGGGATAGGGGAAGGGGTGGGGGTGGCTGCTTTTCTTGATCTTGGTATGTCTGTTTGTGAAAACTTATTCAACTGTGTACCCTTAAGATTTGCTTTTTTCAAAGTCTGATAGACTGGCTTGGTGCCTGTGACTCAAGTGGCTAAGGTGCCAGCCACGTACACCTAAGGTGGTGGGTTCAAATCCAGCCTGGGCCCACCTAACAACAATAACAGCTGCAACCAAAAAATAGCTGGGCATTGTGGCGGGTGCCTGTGGTCCCAGCTACTTGGGAGGCTGAGGCAGGAGACTTGCTTGAGCCCAGGAGTTGGAGGTTCCTGTAAGTTGTGATGCCATAGCACTCTACCCAGGGGGATAGCTTGAGGCTCTGTCTCAAAAAAAAAAAAAAAAAAAAAACAAAGACTTCAAATTTACCACCCCACTGAATCATTACTCAGCGATTACATGAAAAGGCACGGGCAGACTCCCTTTTTCTCAACTACTTTTTCAAACTGCAAAACAGATTCAACACCTTAGGAAACAAGAAAGAGAAGAAAATAAAAATTACCCATAATCCCACCAACCAAAGAAAACCACAGTAGCTATTTTGGTGTAAATGTCAAATACACATATACGAGGTCTGACAATGAGGTACTCAAACTCATCCTAGAAAAAGTGCTACATACCTCATTGCTGAATAACAGTACAGTCACCTTCAAAGTACTCCCCTTGGGAAGCACAGCACTGATGCCAACACCTGGTCCACCTTACAAAGCAATTTTGGAACTCTTTTTAGTGAATAGCCATCTGTCACTTACTACCTTTGTTGTCCTGAATATCATCAAAATATCTTCCTTTCAATATTTCTTTATTCTTCCGGTAAAGAAAAAAGTCCTTGGGGGGGGCAGGTGGGATGAGCAGGGAAGGTGTTTGAATACGGTTATTTGTTTATTGGCTATAAACTCCCTCATAGACAGTGCAAGTGAGTGCACTGTCGTGATGCAGGAGCCACACCTTTCTCATGCCAAGAATTTCAATGAAATTTCCTATTTCTCTATCAGTGCTTCCGTGGTCTGCTATGCTTCCCATAGTCAGTCAACAATTTTGATGCGCAATTCAGTGGATTTTTCCAATGTTTGCATCAGTTCTGCTCATACTGGCCACCCTGACATCTCTTCATCAGTGACACTTTCTCTCCCCTCAGAAAAACATTTAATCCATTTGTACACTGCTTTTTCCTTTACATGTCCCCGATTTCACTTCCACTCTTGCCAAGTTTAACAAGAAATTTCATGTTTATTTGTTGCTGTAGTTAAAGCACCAACTTTCTGCAACGGGACACGAAACCACACAAACCACTCAGCAGGACACCACCACACATCAACACAAACACAGGTTTGACAAGGTTATGAAACAGTTCCAAGCTGTTTGTACAGTGCTGCTGATGTAAGCGCACAGTCGCAAGTACATGAACTTAATGGTCAGACCTTATACTTTAAAAGGATGAAAAGCCTAGACCCTGCAAAGAGTGGTTAATGCAAAGCAGGTGCACAAAAAATAGTTTGACCCATAAGTGAATAGATCACATTATGCACTGTTTTGTAACCTAGACAACCATCCCTCCATTACTACTGTCAGTGAAGCAATCTAGTGTCCCTAAAGGATTTTAGTGCGCAGTCTCTGGTAGACTAGACAACAAGATGTGCAAACACATTTCCTAAGCTCATGCCGGCAAGAATATAAAACCGAGAACAGTGGTTTTCAACTCAAATATCACCAATTAGCCTTTAAAATTATTGGAAGGCTCAAAAACACCCATTTTAATTGTGTGAATATAAATTCCTTTAGAATTTATATGCCCAAGTGACTTTGTTAAATGAGACAAGTGGCCCAAAATATTGTAGGCTAAACACCTGCATCCTCAAAATATGTTATTAATCCAGATAGAGTCAAAAGCAAGCCCAGGATTTGGGTTGCTAACAGCCCAGCTTGCTGGAATGAGGTAGACCCCACATCCGGATATGAATGTCACAAGAAAAATCAGATTCCCAGACCCTGAAGACCAAGAGTGGTAGCCACAGAGAACAGGGAGAATTATAAACGTTATCACAAGGACCTCGTAAGGACCAGGGACAGAACCAAGAATGATAATATTAATAATGATTAACATTCACCAAACTAGAACGAAGCCTTTGATTTCTTCTCGGTCATTTATTTATTTTCTTATTCATTCAGTAATACTTACTTCACCCTTATGGTACGCCAGACTGTGCTCCTGACACTGGGCATACAGCAGTGACCAAGACAGACTGAATTCTCTGTCCTCACAAAGCTTACCTTCTAGTGCAGAGGGATTAAAAAAAAAAAAAAAGGTAAAACCTTGAGGATGTCAGAGGTAGCAAGGAATGTGGAGAGGAAAAAAGCCAAAATGGAAAAGAGGGACTAGAGGCTGGAGAGGAAAGTTTAAATGTTAAACTTAAATGGATCCTTCCAAGTCAGGTATGAAAGCACATACCTGTAGTCCCAGCCATTTGGGAGACTGATGCAGAGGATCACTTGAGCCCAGGATTTCAAGACCAACCTGGACACCATAGCCAGACCCCCATGTCTAATAAAAATAAAAATAAAATAAGATAAATTGATCCCTTCAAAATTAAGTCAATGTCTTCTCCCCAAAGAACTCTGAAATAATTATGTTACTGTGGTCCCAGGGTAACCACAGCACTCAAAAATAAAAACCAAAAAAAAAAATTTTTTTTTTTGTAGCAACAGAGGCTCTCTTTAGGAGAGTAGCAACAGAGTCTCTCCTTGGTAGAATGCCGTGGCATCACACAGCTCACAGCAACCTCCAGTTCCTGGGTTTATGCGATTCTCTTGCCTCAGCCTCCCAAGTTGCTGGCACCACAGGTGCCTGCCATAATACTGGGCTGTTTTTTTGTTGCAGTTTGGCCAGGGCCGGGTTTGAACCCGCCACCCTCCATATGTGGGGCCAGTGCCCTACCTAGTGAGCCACAGGCACCAACCTGAAAACCAAAAATTTTATGGGAGAGAAAGGGTCCATTTAAGAAGGAAAATGTTAATAGCACTAATAGCAACCATTTCTCAGTATCCTACTGGCTCTAGTCTCTGTCCCTTATACACCAGTACTCTCAAATGAGCACCTTGAACTAATAAGAAGAGTAATATTGTTTTCCCTATTTAACCAAAAAGAAAACTGAAGCCCAGACCAATTAAGAAACTGACCCAAGGTCACACCTATGCTAATTGTTGATATCAGGTTGTGAACCCAAAGTCCTCTCTATTCTTGCTCCCCAAATAAACATCCACCAGTGGCCTGAGGTTTTGCTTTTGCAAACACTTTTCTTCCTCACCAAAATCAAGATTTCCTTTCAATGTTTTACTGAGTTCTTACAACCCCACCAAAAAAAAGAACTGGAGGTGGGTTCCATATTTCCAGCGTCCTCTTTTCTCCAGATAATAAAAAGTCAATGGCAATGTTGACCTTCAAATATTTAAATATAATAATTACTAGGTCCCATTAGAAATTATTTTCTCTAACACATAATGTTCTGAGCAACCCCAAAGCAGTTCCATTTTGGTTTTAGAATAAGATTAGCCTTAGGCCAAATGAGAATTCAAACAACCAGTTTCTTGCTAGGGATGGGCATTTCAAACTGAACACGGCCCAGACAGAACTCTGGGCTCTGTCTCAGCCCAGCCACAAACACATTCCTCTCCTGTGATCATCAATTTCCAGCCTCTGAGGCCTAAACTCAAGAGTTATCCTTGGCCCCTCCCTTTCCCTCCCCTCCACATGCACTCCATTAGCAATATTCATCCTTTCCACACCAGATCTATTCCTTCTCTCAATTCCCCTTCCCTCCCAAGTCAAGCCCTCAGCATCCCCTAACTGGGACGGTCTCCTAACTGGAGACCATCTTCACGCTCTGGTCCCTTGAAGATCTCATCTCTACACAGTAGCCAGAGTGAACTGATCAGACTGTGTCACCTCTCCACCTAACATACTTCCGGGGAACCAGAACACAGTCTGAAATTCTTATCCTAGCCCACAAGGTGTTACATGATCTGCTTCCCCAAATTCTTGGGGTTCACTCTTCCCTGGTTCATTCTGTATAAAAACCAAAAACATGAGTGATAACATAGTGCTCTAGATTAAAAGTACATAGCAAGCTCAGTGCCTATGGCTTAAGCAGCTAAGGCGCCAGCCACATACACCTGAGCTGGCGGGTTCGAATCCAGCCCAGGCCCGCCAACAACAATGACGGCTGCAACCAAAAAACAGCCAGGTGTTGTGGCGGGCACCTGTAGTCCCAGCTACTCGGGAGGCAGAGGCAGGAGAATAGCTTGAGCCCAGCAGTTGGAGGTTGCTGTGAGCTGTGATGCCACAGCGCTCTACCCAGGGCGACAGCTTGAGGCTCTGTCTCAAAAACAAAAAAAAGTACATAGCAATAAAATCATTAGATGTACACTTAAAATTGTTCCTATAAGGACTTGCCTTCATCTCATCACCCTTTTTTTAATCTTCATGGCACTTGACACTTTCTAAAGTATTTTTTTGTTCATTGGTTTAGATGCATTTACTCTTCAATGTCATCCTATACATCTATAAAATGCTATTAGGTCTAAAATATTGTCTTTAAATGTCTATAATAATGAATTGTTAGATAAAACCCTTAATGCATGTTTTCCTCATACTCTGATTATTTCACAAGCCCATCCAATGAATGTGATCAGAGGCCTGGTCTTCCTCTCTCCATGAGCTCTCTTTGTGTTATTTATTTTGTATTCTGGCCCCAAACTGCCTTGCTAACAGTGTGGTAATGGGGCTGAGGGTGCTACAAATAAAGGCAGAATATGATGCTGGATGTTTAAATATAAGCTTTACAGCAACTTGAGGACATGCAAGAAAACAGCAGAGTAAAAACCATTAGAGGGTAATTGGTGTCAAGTCCTGGGAGCTGTGAAGAGTATTACCAATAGCACAGCAGCCTGGGAAGATGCACTAAGAATTTGACGGCTGGAGATTTATCATTAACTGCAGGCAACTGAGGTGGGGAGGAGGGGCTGCCAAAAGAAGATGATATGAGGCCCAAAAAGAAAGACAACATGAACCAGTTAGCCCACCTATTTATACCCACCTATTTATACCAGAGCATTTCCTGGGACTAGGGAAGGACAGGTTCATTCTACTCTTTAATCCTAAGTTTCTCCACTACTTCATGAAATATCACTCATGGGATTTTTTTGTTTACTGTAGTAGCTCCAGCTCCTAGAATAGGGCCTGGCACATAGTAGGTGCTCAATAAATTATCTCTGAATAAATAAATTAATTGAACGAATAAATACATTTTCCGGATATCTATTTTTATCCTCTCCTCGCTTCCTTTTCTCTGGTCTGGCTTTCCCTTTATAAGACCCCAGAGAAGA
Organism: Otolemur garnettii; assembly: GCF_000181295.1. Lineage (NCBI taxonomy): Eukaryota > Metazoa > Chordata > Mammalia > Primates > Galagidae > Otolemur > Otolemur garnettii. The sequence goes on from NW_003852397.1 coordinate 48,721,398, forward strand.
GAGAAATGGGCAATCACAGAGTCACCATAAATCCTCTCCAGACCACTAATGGGCCGTGGGACATGGTTCAGGGAACGCAGTATGGGAAATATAAACCCTGACACTGAGACATTAACTATTACAGACAATGCTTTTGGAGTCAGTGGTAAACCTGGAAAACAGCGAGTCTACTGTGGTCAGAATAAACATCAGCAGAGGCAGACAGCTATAAATCACAGCACACAAACTCAATAGAGAGGAGATCTCACTTAGCCACGCTCAGGAGCATACACAGCACTGCCTCTCACCGAGGGACCCTGCAATCACGTGTGCACTGTTACTACTCTTAACTTGGCCTCTTCTCAAACTTGCCACCAATCTAAACTACACAGTGGGTTTAAAATTACGCCAGAGAATGTTACTCCAATTCCTCCTAACTCCACTCACAAAGAACAAATCCTTTAATACACATTTCAGGTAAAATACTATTCCCAAGCAAGTAGAATAACTACAACTAAAAGCTCTGTTGGCCTCATAAGCTACTTGAAGAAAAAGCATTAAAAGTGACTGACGGACACACCCACAAAATGCTGTCACTGACAGGACACCTGGAGTCTTCATTAACAAGACACAGGAACTGAAATCAGATTTAGTCAGCTCCTACCTTTCTTGTCCTACACACTCTGCCCATTCTCTTTCCACTTTCACAAACTGAGGGAAAGGGAGAGGCAACAGCAGGCACTGGGCTATTTTGAGAAATAAAAAGATTCAACAGTGAAGCCCCACTTCCACTAACAGAATAACAGACTTTCAGGGAAACCCAGGTGACTGGGAAAGTTCTAGATCTAGAATCTCAGTACAGAAACAACTCGGTTTCCCTACTTCAAAAGACACGTCCCTCCAAGTTAAGTTCCCCATAAATAACTGCCAAATACGCTTCAGATGGAAGCAATCCGAAGCTTCCAAACAACCAACAGGAAGAGTCTACCCAGCAGAGACAAGCAGGGCTTTCCAGGGTGAGACCCAAATCTCATAAACTTCATTAGGAGCCCACATCTACAAAGATCCAAAGGGTAATAAAGACAGGACAAAGGATCCCACCCAAGGATTGTTCTCCTGGCACAGGCATTGGTATGTCCCTCTGGCTTGTTTTTGAAAAACAAATTGAAAAAACCAAAAAGCAAACAGCAGTGCCACATCTGTTCCTGTCTTCTTCACTGCGCTAGTCCCCACACAGGCCGCACCCCCAAGCGCCTGGGAACTTCTTTCCTGGACATCCCATCCTTGCACGTGTCCATACTTAGTCTTCCCCACTCTGAGGGGAAAGTGAGCAGGGAACTTCGAAACGCACCTGAAGAGGAAATAATAATTTAAATAGCAAACTGTCCATTTTGAAGGAGAGGGTCTCTCTCTCTCTCTCTTTCTCTCTCTCTGTCCTCTCTCTCTTTTTCACTCTCTCTCTCTCCTCCCTCCCCTTCCCTTACAAACACTGGAGACTGCAAACCACAATCTGGGGAGGTGGAGTGTGTACGCACGCTGGAGGGCTCTGAGGACGAGACGTGGCAGGCTTTCTGTTAGTTGTGGTGATGTTTTTAAACACCAAAGTTTAAAATGAACTGTGTTACAGAGACAACTGCGGTCATCGGCCCAGACAGGCTAACGCTTTCTCAGCCGGCACAAGCACGCCTCCTGTGCCTCCCTCTCCCAGTCATTCTTCAGGGGTGCGAGAAACAGCGCAGACAGAGCACAGGGTCCAGCACGCTCCTCCTGCCACTCCAGTCTGTGCAGGTGCCCACACAGAAGAAAACCAGGACTCCTGCCTCCCTCCTCGCCACTGCGGTGCGCTCTCAGGACGGGGCCACCGCGCGCCCCTCCCGGAGCACCCCACCTGGACCGGAGCAGGGACGAAGGAAGGACACCGTGCGGAAGCAGCATCCCGTTCGCTGGAGGCAGCAGCGCGCGCGCGCACACACACGCACAAATACACAGAGACACACAGCCCGGCGCGGGGAGGGGCGCGCGGTGGCGCAGGCGGCGGGCGCGTTACCTGTTCTGCCAACCCTGGAGGAGGTTAGTGTATTTGCTGAGCACGCCCTCGAGCGCCAGCTCCCTCCGGCGGCCGCCTCCCCCGGACGGGCTAGCGGCCACCGAGCCTGGGCTGCTGCGGCTTCCCCCGCCTCCAAGCCCGGCCGCCACCGACCGGCTGGAGACCCCCCGGCCCGCCAGGGAGCAGGAGGGCGAGGAGCCCGCCGAGGTGGCGCGGCTGCTGCTGCGGCTGCTGCTGTTTGCGCCCTGGGCCGCCTTCTCCATGGTCCGTGAGCGCCCGGGACGCGGGTGCCCGCCGCGGCGGCTGTGCTGCTGCTGCTGCTACAGCTCCGGGCGCCCGGGCCGCGCGTGGCTGCTCCAAATCCCCGGGAAATGCCTGACTCATACAGGAGGAAGAGGAGGAGGAGGCAAAGGAGAGCTGGGAAGGAAGCCAACGGGGCTGGATGCAGCTGCGGCCGCCCCTCCTCTTGCTGCGGCCAGGGCCCGGCCCCTCCCTCCGCACTAGTTTCCCCGGCAAGTTCGGAGCGGGTGGCTGGTTAGGCGAGCCCTCCTTGGGTTCCTTCTCCTCCTTTTTCGTGTCCCCGCCGCGGCTCAGGCCCGTTGGCCGGGGCACTCCCGGGTGCCGATCTGCAAGGTGGGCACGCCCTAAATCCACGCCCTGTCACTCTCGCTTTCCTTCTGCCCCGACCCTTCTTGGATCCGAAGGGGCGAAAGGGAATCTCTGCGCGTCACTCCCCACCCCCAACACACCTCGGGACCTGGAGGGGGGGCGGCCCCACCCACCCGGTCCACCCGGATATGGACCCGCCCGCCTGACACAGGCACACACGCACACTCCCTCTCTCGGTCTTCCGCACACAAGCCTGGGCCAGACTCTCGTACACAGTAACCTGGACCTTCGCCTCACCGGCGGAGCAAAGTCACAAGGCCGAGAGGCCCTCAGCGTTCTTCTACATGTCAGCAGGGGGAGGGGGGAGCAGGTGATTCTCCCAGGTGAGCTTGTCTGGGACATTTTCAAGCAGCGGAGTTATGATAAATGCGTAATGGGCACCGGGCCTGGATGGAGTGAGGCGAGCGAACTCTCAGATTCGTGCCTCTTTCAGTCGAGTGTCCTGGACGAATCATTGGCTTCACCCTATGATGGACATGCATAATCCTAGCCAGTCAAAACCCACCCATTTAATCATACAGCACCGTGCACTTGGGAACCTGAGGCTCTGAAACCCCCAAGGCTGCACAAGGGCAAGGGACACTTAACAAACACGGTGAAGGATTCTCTGTGTTAGCTGTAACTACTGCACAGCCCCTCTCATCTCCGAGATTCTCTGCTCTTTTACTCACTGTCTCAATTTAAAAGTGGCCAAAGCAGGTGAGTTATACTCTCCATCCCACTAATAATGTTTGTGAATATAAATATCCAGGGCAATCTAGAAGTTTCAAAAATGTCTTTGACAAAAAGCTGAGGAACTCAGACACAAACACACAAGAAAACAGAAGGTAACAGATGATAGGTGATCCCTGTTGAAAGGATCTACAAACCGATAAAGCAGATAAATAATTCAACAGTTTAAAAAAATTACTAGATGGACTAGCGTCAGCTCTCATGGGGGCAGTTCCCCAAGCCTGACCCCTTTCTGGCTTTACATCCTTCCAGGAAGATTTCAAAAGTGATTTAGCTCTAGAAATTTTCATGAAGAATTTCCTGGAGCTGATGAGAAGTCATTGTGACTTGGAATAAATAATAATTCTAGGTGCCTACACCATGTTTAAAAAATTCTCAAAAAGAGACTACATGAACCGACTTTGAAACCAGACAGAGCTGAGTTCTAATCTCTAACACTGATGAAGTTAACCTCTTCTGGTCTTCATTTTCTCACCTGCAAAATGGGACTAATGATACTGGCTGTGGTGAACTCTGGAAGAATGTTTGTTTGTTTAAAATATTTAACCCATCTTCCTATGAGAGGAGAGTCCTTTCTCCATGTTGAGCTCAGGATTGGCCATGGGATTGCTTTTCCCACTGTGAAAAGCATGCCCCTTCGCAAGAGCTTTCAGAGACATCATATGGTTCCACCATTTTTCTCTTTTCCTTATACCAGGCAAGCAGTAAGTCTCAGGTAAGGGCTCTCCTTAACTTTCCAGGACATGCCAAAGATGGCAGAGCTGATGCCAGTTAGCATTGGTTATGTAACATGCATAATATTTTAAGCCAATGAGATTCTAGCATTAGTTTTTACCCTTTGCCTAAGCTGATCATTGATGAGTATGTGAGTGTTCATCATGTCCTTCGTTGACATAAACACTGAGAATAACCAAGTTCTGTGGCTCAAGCTGGCCATGTCAGCACCTCAAGAGGCTTGAGAATCACTTGAGCCCACGAGTTCCAGGCTGCAATGAGCTATGATTGTGCTACTATACTCCAGGCTGGGTGACAGGGTAATATCCTAACTCTAAAAACTAAAAGGGGTGGCGCCCATAGCTCAGTGAGTAAGGCACCGGCCACATACACCAAGGCTGGCAGGTCTGAGTCCAGCCTGGGCCTGCTGAAAAACAATAACAACTGCAACCAGAAAATAGCCAATCCTGAGCTCAACATGGAGAAAGGACCCTCCTCTCATAGGAAGATGGGTTAAATATTTTAAACAAACATTCTTCCAGAGTTCATCACAGCCAGTATCATTAGTCCCATTCTGCAAGTGAGAAAACTAAGACTAGAAGAGGTTAACTTCACCAATGTTAGAGATTAGAACAGCAGGTACCTGTCGTCCCAGCTACCTGGGAGGCTGAGGCAAGAGAATCGCTTAAGCCCAAGAATTTGAGGTTGCTGTGAGCTGTGACGCTGTGTCATTCTACTGAGGGCAACATAGTGAAACTCTACCTCAAAAAATAAATTGATTAAATAAATAAATAAAGACTGAGAAGGTGTGTACATAGAAAACTATAAATGACAGAAAACACCCCTTTTTATTGGAGCCTGCTACCCTAAGTTCTTGCTTTAAAAAACAAGGGTCAAAAAAAAAAAAGGGTCATCACTTTATTTGATAGTAAAGTGTCATCACTTTATTTGATAGTATCTAATCTATGACACCATCCCTCCACCCTACTCAGCCAACCTATGACTGAATGAGCTAGCCTGGCAAATTCTCACCTCGGACTGAAAAACTGTAGCCAGGAAATCGTCACTATGGACCAGTTGAAAGGGAGAGGGAGCTAAGCTGAAGGAAATAGTCAAGGTGAGCATGAGGCAGGAGCCAGCCAGAGGTGTGGGAGCGAAAATGGCCAAAGGAGGAAAAAAAATAGCCACGGAAGCCAGTCAGCAGCAAAAGGTGGGTGGAGCAGAGGCACCCACAGATACCCTGAAAGACAGATGGAGCACGTGCTGCTCCTCCTGCTGCGACTCTCTTTCCTGCTCCTTTCACCTGATTGGTGCTTCTCACTTATGGAGTTTTGAATCAAAAGTCACTTCTTCCAGAAAACTTTCTTGACCTGTAATAGCAAGTAGGGAAAAGGTACCTGCAGAATTCTCTTTGAAGAGGAAAATGTCTTTATGTTAGAAAAACAAATTGAGAACAAATACATAAAGAACTGGCAAATGATATTTGGAATACATATGATTAAAAATATTTGCAAAAGGGCCATTTCCTGGCATGGCATCCATAGTTCAGTGGTTAGTGCGCTGGCCACAAACACTGAAGCTAGCAGGTTCGAACCCAGCCCAGGGCCTGCTAAACAACAATGGCAACTGCAAAAAGAGGTGGGGGGCATTTCCTTAATTTACCCAGGTTGCATAAATCATTAAGAAAAAAAAATTTTTTTTTGAGACAGAGTGTCCCTCTGTTGCACAGGCTAGAGTGCCATGGGGTCAGCCCAGCTCATAGCAAACTCAGACTCCTCGGTTCAAGTCATCCTCCTGTCTGCCTCTACCTCCTGAGTAGCTGTGACTACAGGTGCCCACCAATACACCTGGCTAATTTTTTCTATTTTTAGTAGAGAGAGGGTTCCACTCTAGCTCAAGCTGGTTTGGAACTCCTGAGTTCAAGGGATCCACCCAGCCATGGCTTCCAGAGTGCTAGGATTACAGGTATGAGCCACCATGGCCAGCCAAGAAAACATTTTAAATGTAGATAGTAGCTAGGTATGGTGGTGCGTGCCTATAGTCCTAGCTACTGGGAAGGCTTGCTTGAGCCCAGGAGTTTGAGATTACAGTGAGCTATGATTATACCATTGCACTCCAGCCTGAGTAACAGAGCAAGACTATCTCTAAAATAAATAATTTAATTAAAATGTAGATAGAATGACTGAAAATCTAACTGCCATCTTGGACTGTGTGAAGACTTTGAGAATAGAAGCCATGTATAATTGGAGCAATTGGATAAATACACCACTTGGCTTAAAATAATAGGCAGAATTAGTAGTCTCTAATTGCCAACTAACTACCCCATCTTCTCCTCATGGACATGGAAAACTGGTCTGGAGTTTCCAGCAGTTGCTTCCAGAGCTCCCTTCTCTATCTGGGAATGTCATTCTTGCCAGTGGCACATAAAGCCTTGAGAGGACATTCGTGAACCAGCAAGAGAGTAAGTGGAAATTGATCTGGTTACCCAGATGATGAGGTTACAATAGAGAGAAAATCGTCATAGCCAGATCAACCCTCTGATGTACAGAGGGTTGGAAACACCCAGTCTGATGTGTTCTCCATCCCAAATGTGAGAACTACTATTTATTGAGCACTAACTATATGCTATTGTTCTAAATGTTTCACACATAGTAACTCAGTTAATCCCCACAACCACACAAGGAGAACCACAGTTCTTATTCCCATTTTACAGATGGAAGAAACTGAATCAGAAGTCAGGCAACATCCCTCAGATTCTGGTGGAGCTGGGATGTGAGCTCAGGCAATTCAGCTACTGGGTTGAGTTCTTAACCACTGTATTATACCACTTGCTTCATAATAAATCCAGTTTCATTTCCTATACTTAATGAAACTACTGAAAGTACATCTAAGTGCCTGCAATTTCATTTCCTGATATGTTTTTATATATAAAAATATCATTTACCATTTAGGAATTGATTCTCCCAGCACTACTCTGAGGGAAGCATGGAAGATACTTGGGCCTCTAGCATCCACCCACAGGGG
>NW_003852397.1:48728890-48731617 GCF_000181295.1 Otolemur garnettii
AAAAAAAAAAAAAAGAAAGAAAGAAATGGTTATTGTTTGATAAATGAAGCCCAGTTTTACTGAGGAAGAAACAGAAACTCAGAGAGATGGAGCCAATACTGAACTGAAGTTTTCTGATTCCAAGCCCAAGGTCCTTGGAAATACCACCTGCTGTCTAAACTTCAGCTATGATGTGTACTTGCAATGTGGCCATCCCGTGGGAAGACAGACCAGAATTAAGGTGTGAACAGTCCACAATTCTATGAAAGGACAGCTCTATTAAGATTACCCAGGGCCAGTGCTTGTGGCTCAGCAGCTAGGATGCCAGCCACATATACCAAGATGGCGGGTTTGAACCTGGCCTGGACCTGCCAAACAGCAATGACAATTACAACCAAAAAATATCTGGGCATTGTGGCAGACACCTATAGTGCCAGCTACTTGAGAGGCTGAGGCAAATCTGAATCCAATTTTCCTATGCTGATCCTGGCTAAATGTCTGAGTGATGACTGTTCTGTGCTAGTCTTGGCTGGGATAGCTGGGCTTGCTCTCTCTTCCACAGGGTCTCTCATCCTCCAGCAGGCTATGCCAGGCTAACTTATGGGGAAGGCTCCAGAGAGAGGATGCATGAAATACCTCTTAAAGCCTACTCTGGGAACTGGCACAATGTCACTTCGCCACATTTCAAAAAACAGTGCTGGAACAATTAGGCATTTCTTTGCAAACCAACTGAAAGACATATACCTTATACTTTATACAAAAATTGCCTCCAAATGGATCAAAAACTAAAATGTGAACTATAAAGCCATTAGACTTTTAGAAGAAAACATAGGAGAAATATTTATAAACTTGGGTTAGGAAAATGTGGCAGGCACAAGTTACCTTTTGTGAAAAGGGAGTGACAAGTGAGAGGGTAAAACCGATGGTTTTGAGAGCGGAGCCAAGAACCACAGAGAATTAGTCCTGGGCCTTGAAACCTAATCAAGGAATTGCTACTTTTGCCCAACTGGCTTTCAGAATTGCCCTGGGCCACTGGCTCCTTTGTGCATTCTGTTCCCTCCTTTTTGAACAGGAATACTTAGAGAAATTATCCTACACCTGTTTTATCATTGCATATTGAGTGTGAAGAGGGCAGATAACCAGTCTCCTTAGTTTCATGGGTCAGAACTGCACTTGAGGAGCTAAACTTGAGGAGCCTCTCCTACCTAGATTTTACTTAGATGACAAGATTGCAGATATCAGGCTGCTGCAGTAATGGGGTGAGACAGTTGGGGGCCACTGAAGAGTGGGATACATGTGTTTTGCATGTGAGAGGAATATAAATAATTGTGGCCAGAGAGTGGACTACTGACTTCAAAATATGTCTTTAGATTCTGTGATACTTCTCCCTTAGGAGGTGAAGCTTAATTCCTCCCTCCTTGAGTGTGGGATGGACTTGGTGACCCAAGTCTAATGGATACAATATGGCCAAAGTGATGGCATGTCATGTCCAAGATCAAGGTATAAAAAGGCAGTGGTTTCAATGCAGTGAAAAGGAATAAGTTCTAGTATTCGATAGGACAATAATTTATTGTACATTTCAAAATAGCTACAAGAGAAGAACTGTAATGTTCAAAATATAAAGAAACATAAATGTCGGAGGTGACGGTTATCCCAATTACCCTAATTTGATCATTACACGTTACACACAGATATCAAAATATCATGCATCCCCCCCAAATATGTTCAATGATTACATACCAATAACAAATAAATAAAAGCTAAAAAATTATTTTTTAATGGTAAAAAAGAAGACAGTAATTTCTGTCTTAAATGCATGAGCTCTCCTCTCTCTCTCTTTCCCTCTCCCTCTCTCTCTCTCCCTCTCTCTCTTCCTCTTCCTCTCTCTCTCCTTCTCTTTCTCTCTCCCTCTCCCTCTCTCTGTCTCTCTGGCCTTACTTGCTCTAGGAAAGCCAGCTGCCATGTCATAAGGACATTCAGGCAGCCTACAGAGAGGTTCACGCAGGAAACATTAAGGCATGCCAGCCACTGTGTAAGTCACCTTGTTAGCAGATTTTCTGAAACCAGCTAAAAGCCACAGTGACCTTGGAAGTGGATCATCACCTAGTCGAGCCTGGAGATGACTGTGACCCTGACCCACAGCTTGACAGCAAGTTCTGAGAAACCCTGGGCCAGAAGCACCCAACTGAACTGCCTCCAGATTCCTACCCACAGAAACTATGAGAGAATCAATATTTCTTGTGCTAGGCCACTAAGTTTGTGACACTGGTACTCAGCAATAAATAACTAATGCACATGAAACTTGTCATCGCATGGCTTTTGATCTTTTCGGTTCCTTCTCTTTTCCATTAACCTACTGTTCATATCCTGAAGATATAAAGCAGAGAAAATAAGAGAAAATAAGGGCAAGGTTTAGAAAAACGCGTATCAGTGTAGTTTCCACAAAAGTATGGACACACAGAAGAATGGAACAGTAAAGAATCCAGAGGCTAAGGCACCTGTAGCTCAGCAGCTAGGGCAACAGCCACATACACCGGGGCTGGTGGGTTTGAACCCAGCCCGGGCCTGCCAAACAACAATGACAACTACAACAACAAAAAATAGCCCGGCGTTGTGGTAGGCACCTGTAGTCCCAGCTACTTGGGAGGCTGAGGCAAGAGGATCACTTAAGCCCAAGAGTTTGAGGTTGCTGTGAGCTGTGATACTATAGCACTCTACCGAGGGTGACATAGTGAGATTCTGTTTCAA
>NW_003852397.1:48732257-48735296 GCF_000181295.1 Otolemur garnettii
TGGTGCCTGTGGCTCAAAGGAGTAGGGCACCAGCCCTGGCCAAAAACTACCAAAAAAAGAAATTCTTTAGAGACGGAGTTTTGCTATGATGCCTAGGCTGGCCTCCAACTCCTGGGCTCAAGTGATCCTCTTGCTTTAACTTGCCAAGTAGCTTTACAGACTCAATTTACTTTTTCAGAATTGGAAAGTTAATCCAGGGCAAGGCACAGTGGCTCACGTCTATAATCCCAGCACCTTGGGAGGCCGAGGTCGTAGGATCACTTTAGATCAGGAATTTGAGACTAGCTTAGGCAACATAGCAAGACCTTGTTTTTACCCTCTTAACCCCCCAAAATTAGCCAACAGGATAGATGTTGCTGGCACCTGTAGTCCCAGCTACTTGGGACTTTGAGGTGGGAGGATCACTTAAGCCCAGGAGTTTGAGGCTAAAATGAGCTGTAATCATGCCACTGCACTCCAAGGTGGGCAACAGAGTTAGACTACATCTCTTAAAAAAAAAAAATTGTTTTAATTGAAAAATTAGACTTGATTACATAAGAGCAGGTTAATACATATAAAGTCTCTATCTTTTTATGGCTGAATAGTATTCCACGGTACACATATACCGTAGTTTATTAATTCATTCGTGGGGTGATGGGCACTTGAGTTGATTCCACATCTTGGCGATTGTGAATTGAGCTGTGATAATCTAGTGTAAATGTCTTTATGGTAAAGTGGGTAAAAACCTATTTTTAAAATCACGAAAATGTAAACAATCACTTCACCAAATACATATACACATGGCAAATAAGCACATGAAGAGACGCTTGGCATCCCCCCCAGTCCTTAGGGAATTAGAAATTCAAACTACAGTGAAGGGACAGGAGCAGCTGCATCTGGAGACAGGCAGTCCCACCGCTGCTGCCTCTTGCCCACCAGGTCCTCAGCCCTCTTTCTGTCCTCACTGCACCCAGACAGGCCATCACAGAGCTTCTAGGATGTCCTCCCAAACAAGTGCAAGAAACTTCTTGTACTTACTTCTGTAAGGAGCCTGGCATTGTGATGAAACACTTTCCCTCCTCGTCTGAGTGAATCTTCTCAACAACCGTAGGAGATAATGATACTTAAACTGAACAATTAAGGGTCCTGAAGTGAAAGCTCTTAAGAGTAATAATAGCCAAGAAATCGTCACTCTTTAAAGTAATTCTCCTTGGATATTTAAAGTAATTCTCCTTGGAGATGGTGGAGTTGGGAAGATTTCTCTTATGAACAGATATGTAACTAATACATTTGATACCCACCTGTTCCATACAATAGGTATGGAATTTTTAAATAAAGATTTGGAGGTGGGTGGACTTTTGGTTACCAAGCACATTTTGGGACACAGGTGTGAAAAGTGATTCCAAAGCCTGAGGATGCCATTTTACAGAGGTTCTGACTGCTGCCTGCTTACTTTTAGTGTCAATAATACACAAAGCTTCCAGAATGTGAGTAACCAGAAGAAAGAATTCATATATTCTGTAGATGTGAAAGAGCCTGAAAGCTTTCCTTTTCTGATTTTGGGTAACAAGATTGACATAAATGACTGACAAGTGTCTATAGAAGGCCCAACCTGGTACAGGGACAACAGTGACCATCCTTACTTTGAAACAAGTGCAAAGATGCCACAGCTGTCACAGCAGCCTTTGAGGAAGCAATTTGGAGAGTTCTTGCTGCTGAAGATTGGTCAGATCCCTTGATTCATCCAGACACCATCAATCTTCACAGAAAGCCCAAGCCTAGCTCATCTTGTTGATTACCAAAGGGATTGTTGATGCATTCTAACCAATTCACATGTATACACAAAGGAGCATGAGGCAGGAGGGAGAATTAGCCTTTGCAGTGTATCATCTACTAATAAAAGTAAACAATGTATATTGCTGCTTCATTAGTTGGTGGGAGAAAGGACACATCCACTCACAGAAGACTCAATAATGGCTCCTTACATTTATAAATTGTAGCAGTTGTCTAATGACATTTATTTGACTTAAATATATAAGTTACAAAGCTAATAAGAGATGACCAAGACTTTAATTATAATTGAAACAAAAAACTTGACCATTCTAGAAGTTATTCTTGGATTTTTTCCTGGGAAACTGGAGAACTACTTTTTATGTGTACGTATTTTTTATGTAATGAACATTATATTCTTGGTTTCCTAAAGCAATAACGCAATAACGTTAGATATTAAAGATTAAAATCTAATACATTTGCAGTACGAAACAAAAATGAAACTACAATGAAATACTGCATGCCTATCAGCATGATTAAACACACACACACACACACACACACACACACACACACATAAACATTGAAGATATCAAGTGTTTTGTTGGAGAGGGAAAAATAATATATTCACTTTGGAAAATTGTTTGGCAGATTCTTTTAAAATTAAACATACGCTTACCATATGATCTACTTGTTCTACTTCTTGATATTTATCCAAATATAAAGATAACCTATTTTGTACCAAAAGAAACTTGTATATGAATATTTATTACTGCTTTATTCATAATCACCAAAAGGTGAACACAACCCAAACATCCCTCATCTGGAGAATGAACTAAAAACAAACTACGGTGTATTCATACAGTGAACAACGACTCACCAATAAAAAGAAAGCCCATGTCCTCTGTGATGTTAAGATCCATCTCTCTGTGGGGCTCATCAAGTGATCCCTGTCTGCTGCCCCTCCCAGAGCACGCCACCACAAGCCACTGGCAGGAACTGACCAGAACTGCCCCCAGCCCAGAGGCTTGCAGGGACTGGTGAAGGGACTGGACATGCACTGGCTGTCGGCTGGCCTTGCCCTGCAGAGGTTGCACAGCTGTGTGTCCTGCTGAGGGAAGAACTCTGCCATAGCTCAGTTGCCAGGTAGTTCCTCTACTACCGGGAAGTAGCTACGTAGGTCAAAGTCGGCCCCTTGATGGAAACTGTGCCATCCTGTACTCCCAAGCCATTTGGGAGGCTGAGGCAAGAGAATCCCATAAGCCCAAGAGTTGGAGGTTGGTGTGAGCT
>NW_003852397.1:48736063-48737289 GCF_000181295.1 Otolemur garnettii
CCAAGAGTTAAGGGTAGAGGGAGAGTTTGACTGCAAAGAAGCTGAAGAGACTTTTTTGGAGGGGAGTGATGGAACTGTCTCATATTTTGATTGTGACAGTTGTTACAAAGACCCCCATCTTTTGACCCTCTCTTGTCAGAACTCATGAATTTTACTAAATATAAACTTTGAAAACAAATTTTTATAAAAAAGAAAAAGGCATATAAGGTCAAATGCCCCGTGTATTTTCATGTTGGGGAATGGGTTCCCTGTGTCAGAAAACAAATGGATGGATGAGTTGGACAGATGGGTGGGTGGGTAGGTAGATGGATGGATGGTCTGCCCCCTACCTGCATACCTGCTCCAATGTTTTGGTTCCCCAGGTGACATTTCTAAGATCTTTGGGGGTAGGACTGCAGGTATTTTTTTCTACATATCTCCCTCAAGTCAAAGTAGTGTTAGTATCTGATTTAACAAGACACCAAATGTAAAAATTCTCCTCAAGTTGAAAATTCACTACAAATGCAGGCATGTTACTGAGGAAGGGGAGGTATTTGTATGTTTCGTCACAATGCTGCGTCTTCTGAAGGCCAGAAATAAGTTCCCCAGGTTTTTCCTTTAAAGACACTGAAAGCCCCGGTGATGAGGCAGTGTGCAGGCACCGTGACCTGTGACGAGTGCAGTGCAAAGCCACTACTCATGCTCCCCTCCTTCCCAGCTTGCCACTCGACAAAACTCTCCCTGAAGGGCTGGAAGCGTAAGGTGGATCCAATCACAGCATGCTCCTGCAAGGAAAATGAAACCCATAAAGGAGGCAACTTCCTCAAGGTCACGCTGTGAGTTGGGTGTAGAGGTGAGGCCCCCAGTTTCATGGTACAGTGTTTTTGACTGGATTCCCCTTCAATAGCAGCTTAAAGTGGTGTGCAAAATACTAGACCTTACAACTTCCCTGCCGGTAAACCCAAATAACCAGCAGGCCAATTGCCAAAATCAAAAAATATCCCACAGACATAACGGGGGAGGGGAGGGAGGATAAGGCAGTGTTCCTTTAAAGAAAGACCTCTGTCCAAAGAAACCTTGCATATCTAGCTGAGAATTGTAACCTTTTTTTTGCTACAATCTGTTTGGGGAGGACTTGATTTCTCTCAACTCTGCCAGGCAAGAAAACAATGACATGTTTGTGGGTATTATACTTGGAGTGTTTCTCAACCTCTAAATATGAACCATTCTCTGTATCTAAATATGAA
>NW_003852397.1:48738147-48742489 GCF_000181295.1 Otolemur garnettii
CTGGTCTTGAACTCCTAACTCAAGTGATCCATCTGCTACCCTGTCTCCCAGTAAGCCAGTGTGTGCCCAGCATGTTTATTTGCTTTTTAAGACAAGGTCTGGCTTGATCACCCAGGCTGGAGCACTGTGGGGCAATCATAGTTACCACATCTTTGAACTCTCAGGCTCAAGAGATCGTCCCACCTTAGTCCCTTCAGTAGGTGGGACTACAGGCATGTGCCACCTAGCTGGCTTTCCCAAAGTTTAAGAAGAGAAAAATCTCTAATACATCTTTGTAATCCCCAGTCTAGAGAAAGACGAAAATTACAGAAAGAAGCTACTGCCAAGTGTTGATGCTTCTTTTTGAATTAAACCTAACATTCAAGTCAATTTCTATAATTGAAATTAAGAAAGGAAGCAAGATGGCTCAAAACAAAAGGCCAAAAACCAGTAAGAAGATCCCACTCTCAATTCCAGAGAGTAAAGAATTTAAAAACTAAACAAAAAGCTTGACAAGTCTCCTTAGGTGGGTAGAAAGCTGCTTCCATTCCAAACATCAAAGAGGCCGTGAACCTGGAGAACTAAAGCCAAGAAAAGGGCTTCCACCCTTCCCCCTTGGGGTGGGGGGGTCCCCACTCATGACAGAGGAGAAGTCAGAGGAAAGGAAATGATCATGGAGATTGATCTTGATGCAAAGGTGGGATCCTTTATTTATAGACGCCATGTGCTTCTCACAGCTGAATGGTTTGCTTTCTGACAAGACACATTTAGAATCATCATATGCTCAGATTTACTAGCAGACATTATGCAGTAAATTATTTCTGGCTATAAAAGCATACCCGATTTATGTGCATAGCAGAGCCTTGTAAGTATGACTATTACATTGTCAATAGACAGTGTTTAAGTCCTAATAGTCTCCCTATGAGCATTCATGAACATTATTCATTTTTAAAGAGATAGAGTTATTGAATTGGCAGATGTCAGAAAGGGTTTTTGTTCTGTTTTTACTTTTCATATAAAAGTAAAGCAGATATCTTTCTGTTAGAACAGATCTCTACCAACAAACATTCTGGGATGGGAGGGGGAACAGTGAGGCATAGTTTTTTGGTCCAGTGGACTGGAGTGGACATTTGGCTTTGCCTCCTCCTTGTCATGGGGGTGCCCATCTCTCTGCGCTTCGGGGTTTCCATCTGAAAAGTGGGGACGGTAGGACCTACCCCATGGTGCCTTTGTAAGGCTCAAATGAGATATTTTTGGCTATAGTTAGGGAACGGTAAAGTACTCCAAAGTATGAGGAAGTAGTTAGGGTTTTTTCTTTCAGTATTTTTGTGCCCCCAGATGAAAGAGAAGAAGTGAGAATTACATCCCCCATCAGCATCTCTCACTCTGCCAAATAAAAACTACTCACAAAATACTCCACGCCGAGTGCTGAGTCAGTTGATTTCTTGCTAGTAAGGGAGAATTGTTAGTCAGAATTTGAGCAGACGGCTGTCCCCAGTATTTGGCTTATTTACAGCTTCGAAAGGGAACTTCACCACAACTGAATATTAATTTGAGGTTGCAATGACCAAGATACTTCATGCTGTCACTCACTTGCAAAACCCACAAGCAAATTCCAATCTCTTTATCCCTTTTTCTGAATATTTTTCAAGAGTGTTGATTCATATATACCAAATATAGTCCTTTAGTAATAGTAATTTCAGTTTCCCCATCTTAGATCTGTTCTTTCTAGTCAGCTACTCATCAATTCTATCCATATTGGGTACTCTGCCCTATCTCTACCAGACTCTAGTCTCCTCTTCCTGATTGTTTCTGATTAAACCATGCCTATCAGTTTTTCTCTCCTTATGGAGCTTTTCCCCCTGTGGTTATGATATATCTATATCATTAATATCTCACTTCTTTTTCAACTATCTTGAATAAATAAAATTTATCCATTCATTGACTTTGAGTAGTCAATTACACTTTCGTATAAATGGATCTTCAAAATCTGTTTAGAACCCCACCCACTTCATGCTACTCCCCACTACATGCCACCACTGCCCCTGACCTAGGCAGAAGGAATGCCTACAGCCCTAGTACCTGCTAAATAGTCATCCCTACCCATCATTGCAGTGGTACAGGCAAAACAAATGCCCATGGACCTGGCCCCCATCTAAAGAGCCTTGCCCAGCCACCATTGTAGCAGGACCTAGTCAGGGCAAATTCCCATGCCACCCACATCTAAAGAGAGAGAAACACCCTGCTTCTTCCTCTGCCTGAGCTTCCAATAGCAGGTTGAGGACCAACCCACCACTCCACACAAATATTCCTCAGCACCAGCTTGGGCTATGACAACCACAGAGGAAGGGGGTAACAGAGGAAAACAGCTGTGTTACAAGCTCTTAGTGCATCAACCCCTTTCCCACTTGGTCAGTTTCCAGAGCAGAACTCAAACACAACATCCAAGGACCTCTTCTACTCTTCACTGAGCAACAGAGTTCCCAGCAAAAGAGAACAGGTATACGAAAAAGCTATTTGTTTTAAGCCAAGAGAAGAGATTTCAGATGAGAAGAAACCAATGTAAGAAGCTTGCAATATGAAAAAACAAGCTCCGTCAAACCCCTCAAAGGATCATACTAACTCCCTAGCAATGGGCTCCAATGCAAAGGAAACTTCTGAAATGTTAAGCATGGAATTCAGAGGCTAGATTGCAAACAAGCTCAATAGGACTGGTGAGAAAGTTGAAAACAAATACAAAGAAACCAAAAATATAATTCAGGACATGAAAGAAGAATTTGCAAAGAGATATTTGAAAAAAAACATAACAGAACTTCTGGAAATGAAAGTCATTTAGGGAACTTCAAAATATAGTGGAAAGTCTCAACAATAGACTAGACCAAGCAGAAGAAAGAATTTCAGAGCTTGCAGACAAGACTGTTGAGTTAATTGAATTAGTCAAAAATGAAGAAAAAAATCTTCAAGAATTATGGGACTATGTAAAATGACCAAACATAAGACTTACAGTGTCCCTGAGGGAGAAGAAAAAGCAAGAAGCATGGAAAGTGTACGTGAGTGAATATGGAGGGAAACTCTCCTGGTCTTGCTGGAGATCCTGATAGTCAGATACAAGAAGGGCATTCAGTGAATCTAGAAGATTCATTCCCACAGAACATCTCTAAGATACATAATCATCAGACTGGCCAAAGTCAAAGTGAAGGAGATAATACTACAAGCTATGAGACAAAATCATCAAGTAACTTACAAAGGAAAACCCATTAGACTAACAGCAGATTTCTCACAGGAAACCTTACAGTTTCAAAGGAATAAGGCCTTCTTAAAGAGAATAACTGTCAGCCAAGAATCTTGTATTCTTTAAAACTAAGATTCATAAATGAAAGAGAAATAAAGTGTTTCCCGGATAAGCAAAGACTAAGGGAATTTTTCACCACTAGGCCTGCCTGCCTTACAAGTGCTCTATACATTGAACAGAACAGTTGATACCCACCAGTGTAAAACATCTAAAAGTAAAAACTCACAGCTTTTATAAAACAGTAACCCAAGGGAAAAAAGAAGGCAACTAGATAGTGTTCAGCATGATAACTGGTACAGTATCTCATGGATGAATATTAACATTGCATGTAAATGATCTAAACTCCCCACTTAAAAAGTATAGAATGATTTTTAAAAACCCAAATATAATCTGTCTTCAAGTAACCCAATTTAACTCACAGAAACTGTTACAGATGCCAGGTAAAGGGATGGAGAAAAAATATTCCATGCAAATGGAAACCAAAAGCAAGCAGGAGTGGCAATTCTTACATCAGATAAAGTAGACTTTAAACAACAGAAGTTAAAAAAAAAAAAAAGCACAAAGATGGTCATTTAACAGAATTGACGCAACAAGAAAATACAATTCTAAAAATATATGTACATAACACAGGAGCTCCCAAATCCATGAAACAAATACTATTAGACTTAAAGAAAGAAATAAACAGCAACATCATAATAGCTCAGGACTTCAAAACTTCATTAACAGAACTACACAAATTGTCAAGGCAAAAAATCAACAAAGAAACACTGGATGTAAACAAGATTCTAGAAAAAAATGGACCTAACACATTCATAGAACATTGTACCCCAAAACTGCAGAATATATATTCTTATCAATACATGGGACATTTTCCACGATAGATCATATGTTAGGCCACAAAACAAATCTCAGCAAATTTTTTAAAAATTAAAATGATACCATCTATCTTCTTAGATCACAGTGGAATAAAACTAGAACTAGAAATCAATTCCAAGAGATTCACACACTCTCTCTCTCTTTTTAAATTGAGACAGAGTCTCTGTTGCCCTGGGTAGAGTGCTATGGAGTCAT
>NW_003852397.1:48742913-48744181 GCF_000181295.1 Otolemur garnettii
TCAATAGGCGTCCTCCCTGAAGAGCCAGAGTGCTTTGCACTGGAATGTTTATTGTAGCACAGTTCATAACTGCCAAGTCATGGAAGCAACCTAAGTGCTCATCAACTCATGAATGGATCAATAAACTGTGGTAAATGTATACAGTGGAATATTATGTAGCCATTAAAAAGATGGAGACTTAACATCTTTTACATTTACCTGGATGGAGTTGAAATACATTCTTCTTAGTAAAGTATCTCAAGAATGGAAAAATAAATATCCAATGTGCTCCATACTAACATGAAATCAATATATAAACAATTACATGCTCATAAGAACAATATAACACTATTATAGTCCAGTTCAGGGGTAGAGGGAAGCAGGAGGGAATGTATGGCAGAAGGAGGAAGGGCATAAGGCGGGACCTCAGCTAATGTGCACATTGTAAGGGTCTATAACACACCTCCTGGGTGAGGAGCTCTTCTACAAATGGAACTTTATCCTGGAATTGAGAACAATGTAACCTAAATATTGTACCCTCATATTAATTTGAATAATGTTAAAAAGAAGAAGAAGAAGAACCAGAATGCTTATCTTTTAAAGGTTTTAGGTAGGGTAGGAGGGGGAGAGTGTATCTTTGGTGTACTAGAGATTGTTAAAGGCACAATTCCAGCTGGCTTTTCACAGAGACCATTCTGTTCATTCTGGAGCCATTGTGTTCACTAGTTCCTCTTCCTCCTGGCAGGGTCCCAGAAGGGGGTGATTTTAGCAGAGGTCACTGAACAGCCAAGATGGAGTGCCTTATGCTCAAAATGAAGTGGCCTAGGCTTGTTCTGTTTTTGAAATTCTTCCAACCAACCTATCAGTCACACCTCAAGGAACTAGAAAACAGAGAACAATCCAAACCCAAACCCAGCAGAAGAAAAGAAATATCAAAGATCGGAGCAGAACTAAATGAAATTGAAACAAACACAAAAAATACAAAAAGTTGGTTCTTTGAAAAGGTAAACAAAATTGATATCCCACTAGATAAATTAACCAGGAATAGAAAAGAAAGAGTTCAAATAAGCTCAATCAGCAATGAAAAAGGAGACATTCATTACAGCTAATACTACAGAAATACAAAATATCATCTGAGACTACTGTGAAAACTTCTGTGCACACAAACTAGAAAATCTAGATGAAATGGATAAATTTTGGGAATCACACAGTCTCTGAGCTTGAATTAAGAAGTAGAAATCAGCAGCACCCATAGCTCAGTGATTAGGGTGCCGGCCACATACACCAAC
>NW_003852397.1:48746200-48747425 GCF_000181295.1 Otolemur garnettii
AGGAAGTAAAGGATCTCTACCAGGAAAACTATAATACAAAACACCAATGAAAGAAATCACAGATGACACAAACAAATGAGAAAACATCCCATACTCGTGGATTGGGAAAATCAACATCACTAAAATGTCAATACTGCCAAAAGTGATTTACAAATTCAATGCAATTCCTACCAAAACTCCAGTGACATTTTCACAGATACAGAAAATGTAATCCTAACCTTCAGATGGAATCAGATCAGAAAAGAGCTCAAATAGTCAAAGCAATCCAAAGCAAAAAGAAGAAATCTGGGACCATCACATTACCTGACTTTAAATTATACTACAAGGATATAATAACCAAAACAGCATGGTACTGGTATAAAAGTAGATACATAGACCAGTGGAATCCAGAAACAAAGCCATATAGCTACAACCAATTGATCTTTGACAAAACAGACAAAAATGCCCCAGGGAGAGAAAACCCTATTCAATAAATGGTGCTGGGAAGACTAAATAGCCACATGCGGAAGAATGAAACAGGACCCCCATCTCTTATCACATACAAAACTTAACCCAAGATGAAATGAAAACTTAAATGTAAGACCTGAAACCTAAAAATTCAAGAAGAGTATGTAGGAAAAACACTTCTGGACATTGGCCTAGGCAAAGAATTTATGACTAAGACCCCAAAGGAACAACAATAATAAATTTTTTTTAAGTAAATTAAAAAGTTTCTACACAGCAAAGAAAATAATCAACAGAGTAAATAGCCAACCTACAGAATAGAGAAAATATTCGCTAATTATAGCTGACAAAGAACTAATCGGCAAGATAAAAACAAATAACTCCATCAAAAAGTGGACAAAAGACTCCTTGCTCTCTGGGAAGCCAAGGCAGGTGGACTAACTGAGCTCACAGGTTCAAGCCCAGCCAGAGCCAGAGCGAGACCTCGCCCCTAAAAATAGCTGGGCGCAGGTCGTGCTGAAGGCCTGTTTCCTAGGCTACACACAGGGGTCTTGTCCCTTGGTCTTTGGCCTAGGGAAAAGTCCCGGGACTTCCAGGAGAGTGCCACATGCATGCCCACATAGACATCCCTCAGTTCCTCACTATTAAAACCTGCCAAGAGGCAAATCTCGCCAAGAGGCATGGTACGGAAGTGGTGACTGTCAGCTCCACTAGTTAAGCAGGCAATGTGAGGCTGATGCCCTGGCACTCTACTGAGGGCAACAAAGTGAGACTCTGTCTC
>NW_003852397.1:48748478-48749232 GCF_000181295.1 Otolemur garnettii
AATTAACAATAGCAAAGATATGAAATCAACCTAAGTGCCTCTCACTGGATGAGAGGATAGAGAAAATGTGGCATGTACACTCAGCAATAAAAAGGAATGAAATAATGTCTTTTGCAGCAACTTGGATGGAACTGGACACTAGTCTCCTAAGCGAAGTATTTCAGAAATGGAAAAGCAAACACCACATTTGCTCACTTATCAGGGGGTACCCATGGTCAAAAAGTGATATAATGGGTGTGGACCCTAAGAAGAGGGGTGAGGGATAAAAATTTACCTGTTGGATACAAGGTACACTATTCTGGTGATGAACGCACTAAAGGCCCTGCCTTCAGCAGTTTGCAATCCACCCATGTAACAAAAAAAACATTGTGGCCCTTTAATCTATTGCAATTTTTAAAATAAAATACAACATCTCCTCCAAAAAGTCTGTTTAGCTAATTTGCATTCATAAGAGCTTGTAATGTTGAGGAAGATAGGAGAAAAAGGAGGGAAGTAATTTGCAAATTTATATCACACAGACTGCGATAATTTCCTGGAGAGAGCCTAACTTCTAATGTAATTTTTTAAATATGGAACACTGCACAGATTTGCACGAAGAGGCCATGCTGATCTTCTGTGTATCCTTCCCATGTTAGTACATGTGCTACCGAAGCAAGCACAGAGCCTAACCTGTAGTTTTCACCCTCTGCTGTCAGCACTGCTCTGGGACTTACAGACTTGATCCACTGTCTCCCCTCTGCTCTCTGGATGGCAC
>NW_003852397.1:48750166-48751010 GCF_000181295.1 Otolemur garnettii
CTTGCTTTACTTACTGTGTTCTTGGCTGTGCAGAAGCTTTTTAGTTTGATCAGGTCCCAATAGGGTATTTTTGATGTTGCTTCAATTGCCCAAGGGGTCCTCCTCATAAAATTTTCTCCCAGGCCAATTTCTTCAAGTGTTTTTCCTACACTTTCTTCTGGTATTTTTATGGTTTCATGTCTTAAGTTTAAATCTTTAATCCAGAAAGGTGTGGGTCTAGTTTCAGTCTTCTACAGGTCACCAGCCAATTCACCCAGCACCATTTGTTAAACAGGGAACTTTTCTCCACTCAATGTTTGTAATTGGCTTGTCAAAGATCAGGTAACGGTTGGTGGCTGGATTCATCTCTTGGCTCTCTATTCTGTTCCATACATCTACCTCTCTGTTTTTGTTCCAGTACCATGCTGTTTTGATCACTATCAATTTATAGTATAGTCTAAGGTCTCGTAATGTGATTCCTCCTGCTTTGTTTTTATTTCTGAGTAATGTCTTGGCTATTCAAGTTTTTTTCTGATTCCATATAAAATGAAGTATTATTTTTTCTAGATCTTTAAAGTATGACAGTGGAGCTCTAATAGGGATTGCATTAAAATTATATATTACTTTGGGTAGTATGGACATTTTAACAATGTTGATTCTTGGCTCGGTGCCTGTGGCTTAAGTGTCTAAAGCGCCAGCCACATACACCTAAGGTGGTGGGTTCAAATCCAGCCCAGGCCCGCCAAACAACAGTGATGGCTGTAACCGAAAAAAATAGCCAAGAGTTGTGGCAGGCACCTGTGGTCCCAGCAACTTGGGAGTCAGAGGCAGGAGACTCGCTTGAGCCCAGGAGTTGGAGGTTGCT
>NW_003852397.1:48751756-48753590 GCF_000181295.1 Otolemur garnettii
TTAGGTGTATGTGGCTGGCGCCTTAGCCACTTGAGCCACAGGCGCTGAGCCAGACTTTTTTTTCCCCATAAATGTGATTAACTGTGTATGCTCCAGGAAACTTTTTAGATGAAGATATCAAAAATCATTTTTTAAAACCTTATTTGCCATTCATAAATTTTGCTCTGGGGTTCAGAATGTACAGCTGCCGCAACTATGCCCAGTTGTCAGGTAGACGATTGCCTCTTCCAAGGCATGCCCCTGGCCTGGGGAAGTGAGACCTCGAGAGCACTTGGTCTTGTAATTAATCTCTTCAAACTCTGATTCCAGGTAGTTTATTGCTATCACAGAACTAGGCCTGGAGACAGGGCATTAAAACGGTTTTTTAATTCCATTGCCTTAGGTCAGTGCCAAAATGGTCATAAGAGTCCTCTTCTGAGATTAATTTTCTTTCATTTTAAATGTCTAGAGGGGTGGCCTCAGCTATTTTTCAAAGTATGATTCTCATGGTCTGATGGTTATCTTTGTGGGAAAGATCCTCTTTCTTTCAGAAACCCAGCCTTCTATTCCCCTTCCTTAGTCATAACAGCTTATTCTACCTTAAGTTTTCCTACCATATAAAGTAAGTTAGCATTCATTTTCCTGGGTCTTATATAAGCATCAACCCTGCTGTCTTTCTTTTCTTTTTTTTAAGACAGAGTCTCACTCTGCCTCTATAGTGCCATGGCATCAGCCTAGCTCACAGCAACCTCAAACTCGTACGTTTCAGCAATCCACCTGCCTCAGCCTTTTGAGTAGCTGGGACTATAGGTGCCTCCCACAACACCCAGCTAATTCTTCTATTTTTAGTAGAGACAGGGTCTCACTCTTGCTCAGGCTGGTCTCAAACTCCTGAGCTCAAGAGATACTCCCACCTCAGCCTCCCAGAGTGCTGGGATTACAGGTGTGAGCCGCCACACCCGGCCTCCTGCTCTCTTTCCATATGATTTCTCTCCGGCATGGTTGTGCTGACAAGACAGAATTATACTACAGTGTCAGCACTCAAGTTAAAGGAAAACACTCAGATCAGAGTCATTTCCAGCTTATATTATGTTTACAGAGGAGTGACCAGAATTGCTTGAATATCCATGTTTCCATTTCTGTGCCTGATAGAGTTTTGATTCATCATGGATAATCTGTCATCAGAAGAAATTCAGCTGAGGACTTACCAGGTTACTGATGAGACTCTGGGAAGTACAGGAGGAATCCTGGGTTTAGCCAGTGAGTCTCAGGTTACACCATCACTATGTGACTGAACAAGAGAAACATCCAAATTACACAGAGGAAGGCATGGACCCAGTAAATAAAGACATGAGAGAGGCAGAGAAGACTTCAGCAGAACTCAACATGTGCTGTGGCCTTGGTGTCTATTCATGGAATAGAACTGAGAACTCTGCATCTTATAGGAAGGCCTAGAAGACGACGTGGGGAGATGGCAGAGACAGCTCACTTAGCAATGTCGTATCTAAGCAGCCAGGCCAGGTGACAAATGTTCAGCCTCAGCAACCAACAATGGAAGCAGCCAGTGGAGGAGAGTTTAAACATATAACTCATGTGCCAGAGAAGGTGAAATGAAGAGAACCTTACTCAAGTGGGCAGCATCACAGGAAATCTAAAACTACAGCCCTGGATGTGGGCACTGAGATTGAAGATCAAAATCAAGAAATTGAACAGGTCGGCTCAGCGCCTGTGGCTCAAGTGGCTAAGGCGCCAGCCACATACACACCTAAGGTGGCGGATTTGAATCCAGCCCGGGACCGTCAGACAACAATGATGGCTACAACCAAAAAATAGCCAGGCGTTGTGGCGGGCGCCT
>NW_003852397.1:48753919-48758686 GCF_000181295.1 Otolemur garnettii
GCAAGAGAATTGCTTAAGCCCAAGAGTTTGAGGTTGCTTTGAGCCATGACACCACAGCATACTACTGAGGGCAACATAGTAAAACTCTGTCTCAAAAAAAAAAAGGAAAGGAAAAAGAAAGAAAGAAAAAAAAGAAATAGAACACAGATCACAGAAAAGACTGACACCAACAAACACCATATTGACATTGCCAGTGCCAGAGCAAAGCAGCTTACTGAGAGCTAACGCCACTGCTCTACTCCTTATCATTTATTTCCATCCCTAGGTCTTCCTCCAAGGCCATTACCTTTTGCAGAGTTTGAAGTGTTGGCTCCTCATTATTCTATTTGGGAAATAAAGTGAAAGTAGCTGGGACTATAGGCACCTGCCACAACACCCAGCTATTTTTTTGCTGCAGTTGTCTTTGTTGTTTAGCTGGCCCAGGCCAGGTTCGAACCCACCAGCCTGGGTGTATGTGGCCGGCACCCTACCCACTGAGCTGCGGGCACTGCGCTATACACAGTCTTATTGTTATAAATTACAATTTTGTAACCTCTCCTCCAAATAGAATAGAATGAGTTTTCTTAGAGGGAGCCTAAATTCTGAACTTAGTGATCCGTGTATGTACATAGATTCTGTAATCTCATTTCTCATTGCACCATTCAGGAACACTTCAGTTTTTTGTTTTTTTGTCACCCTTGGTACGTGCCATAACATCACAGCTCACAGCAACCTCAAAATCTTAGGCGCAAGCCTCTCTTGTCTCACCCTCCTGAGTAGCTGGGACTACAGGTGCCCACCACAACCCACAGCTATTTTTAGAGACGGGACAGTTCTCACTCTTGCTCAGGCTAGTCTTGAACCTGTGAGCTCAGGCAATCCACCCAAGTCAGCCTCCCAGAGTGCTAGGATTACAGGCATGAGCCATTGCGCCCAGTCAGGAACACTTTGGATAACTGATGATTTTTTATTTTAGTATCATGGTCCCATTATAGGCCTATTAACCTCATAAATATATCATTAGTCTTTGAAGAACAATATGTAAATATATATTTATAACATGAGAATTTCTCTATAAAGGAGGACTTAAAATTTTTTGGAAAAGTTTGACAAAGTATATTAAGTAAGTTCAGATTTATCTCAGTGCCAAGAATTATGTTTAGATAGGAAAATGGAAACTTATTTTGATCTCAGGTAAAAAATAGACTGTTGAACTTTTATATAGCTTTAGATGTTTAAAATTTGGAATTTATTCTATCTTACTAAAAATAATTTGGAAAATTATGACTTTGGTTTACACTGTCAATGACTTTGGTTTACACCGAATGACTTCGGTGATTACACTGTCATTCTCTTACCCTTGTGTATTGAACTATGTCCAGAATCAAGTTTATGTAGATTCTACACAATGTTATGAGAATCTGATTGGTATTTGTTACCTCTATTTAAAAAAAAAGCATCGGAATACTTCAAAGATACCAATGTGGATTGGTTTGACCAGTACCCACTGCTTGATCCTTTCAATTAAATTTTGTAACTATTGAAAAAGTATAATTAAATTAAAAGTAAAATTAAATGTGTTTACAAAGGCCAAATTTTCATTTCCAATATTATTTAGGATCAGACTGTGTCCAGCTAGTTCTGTGGTTCATAGCTATATGACCTCTCTGGGCCTCGGTTTCCTTTTTTTTTTATGGAGACAGTCTCACTTTGTGACCCTCAGTAGAGTAGCTCACAGCAACCTACACCAACCCCTGGGTCCTTGGGTTTAAGTGATTCTGTAGCCTCTGCCTCCCAAGTAGCTGGGATTATAGGCGCCTGCCAGGATGCCTGGCAATTTTTGGTAGAGACAGGGGTCTTACTCTGGCTCATGCTGGTCTTGAACCTCTGAGCTCAGGGCAATCCACCCACCTCAGCCTCCCAGGGTGCTAGGATGACAAGCGTGAGCCACCACGCCCGCCCGGCCTCAGATTCCTTATCACTCAAGTAAAGCTCACCATAACTCACCAGGGGGCTTTTGTGAAGGTAAATGAGATTACAAGGCTAGCATTCTGGCTCCCAGATAAAGGATAGTCAAAACATCCATTGGAGCCTGCATTTGTCTAACACGCTCTACAGGCCTGTGTATAACATCCTCTGTATGAAATCATGGCGCAGCTCTCAGCACTGTGTGTCAGTCCTTACCCTTGCCTATCATTCTTCCTTTACCACTGTAAGCTCCCCCACTGCAATGTGGTCTGGCCAGTTCTGTGTAGGTTACACTCCAGTTTCCAAGCCCAAGGGGGGATGGCAAGAACATTTTGCCTTCTCTGCTCAGTGTTCTCCCCTTCTTCCTGGAATTGCTCTTTGTCTGACACTATCCTTTTGGGTTTCCCATGGGAAATGCCTTTTTCTTACATGACTGCAACCGAACACTCCAAAACAGCTGTTCTCAACCTGTGGGTTGCGACCCTTTTGTAACAGTGAAAATACAGGCAGCATTAGGAAGGTTGAGAACCACAGCTCTAAGAAGTGCTGCTCTCCAAACCAGAACATTTAGAGTCATTCCTGGAAATCTTTGGAACTGGAACTAAGAGATTGTCCTCTTGGGGCAACAGCTTTGGTAAGGGGGCCTTGGAGATGTTGACAGCCATGTCTCTGGCCACATGGACAAAGTCGATGGGCAGGAATAGAGAATCAAGCCTTTAATCAGGCCGAGCTGAGAGATGGATGTGTGATGGTATCTGATGGTGCTGGAGTCATGGAATAAAGACGTCCTGGTGCACATCTGCTTTTCCCGAAGACTGGATTTATTCAGCCAGTGCTTTGTGGCGTGAGCTTCTCCCCTGGCTCCTGCTTGGGTTCTGTGCTTGTAACCAAGCCATGCTAAGGTGAGGGGGCAGACTTGTTCATTCAGCTAGGGTATGTCCATAGAGAATTGCTCCCTCCACTCCTTCCTGCCTACTCTGTAAGGCTGGTCTCTGTACCGACCCCTATCACCTTGCTGATCTGTTGGCACATTCTGTCTGGCATCTCAGTCTGCCAATAAAACATGAATAATAATCAAAGCTATTACTTGAGGGTCCCTGGCAGAGTAAGCATTTTACATCTATTATTGCTTTTTATGGTGCTAAATTATAATTTCAAAAGGTAAAATCATGACTTGCATGCAAATATGAACAACTGCCAAGAGCTTTATTCAACTTGTTAATTAATAGAGAAACCAGTAAGATTTTAAAACTGGATCAAGTAAGAATTTGAATTATAGAGATTTATATTCTCTATCAGACAAATTAATGGGCATCACTAGGAAGAGGAACTGCTAACTATTGGCTTTCTTTTCTTTTTCTTTCTCTTTTTTCCCCTCTTTCCTAAGGTTTTATTTCTTTGGAATGGAATGGAGAAGTGGAAGTGTTAATTCTTACTCCCACCAGCAATGCAGAGGCTGAGTCGTCACTTGCACCACAGAAAGGCAAAGTCACTCCAGGATCAGCCTGAGAAGCCCTCAGATGTGGGACAATACTGGCCCGAGCCTCCCCGGAGCACCACCTCCGGGAGGCCAGCACCCAGGCGCACTAGAGCCTGCCTCACCTTTGACCACTCAGGTCCTTTCCCCACCCTGCCGTTGGCGGAGGGATCACTCAAGTGGGGAATTAGCAGGCCTTGAGTCATGCCTGACACCCCGAACCAACAGGGGCTCCAGGGCAGGGCAAGGCCTGGGAGCTGGGTGGGACTCACCACCCTCTGCCCCGTCTCAGAGAAGGGGCCCTCAGCCTGGTACATTGTATCCTATGCCTGTAACATTGCGTTTTTCTGACATTTCCTTTTGCAATCAGAAGAGTAGTCTTAAAAAAAAACCCAATTTGTTGAGGAAGCTAAGGTTGTAGTGGACCAATCCCAAGTGCATCAGAAGCAAACGCCTGTGACTGGCCACTTGCCTACCTCCGAGCTGCTCGCCACTCCCAGAGGCACTGAGGGCTAATGGCATGTGGGGAGGCCAGACTCACAGGCTCACTTGCTTGTGTGGGTTTTAGCAAGAACCTTCCTGGTTCTGATTGCAAGCTGGACCTTGACACCCCTCCCAGTGTGAACTGGTAGTCACAGGTAAGTGGGTGGTTAAGACTCTGGTGAGTAATCATTGGTTTTCTATAATTTAATTTTTATCATTAGAGGATTACAAAAATAAACACATAAAAATCTAGCCAATGGCAAGTCAATTAAATGTGTATATCCCTATGGAATCAGATGCCCCAGAGAGTCCCCTTGACAATCATCTCTTCTATCCAATCCCACCTCTTGGAGGACTTTTTCTGATAATTATAACAAACCTGCAGAAAAGAGGTGACTGTGCTCACTAAAATACCATCTGCATTTTGGGCACGAGGACACTGAGGCTTATCGAAGTAAGATGCTTGTGTTGCTCACAAGATGAGGAGATGACAGGTCAGGATGCAGGTGCAGCTCCGACTCCAGACTCATAATCGAATTCTAAAGCATCCGAGTTGGCTGGGCCCTGAGTACTCTTCCTGGCTCACACAGGTCTATTTAGCGGAAAGCCTCATTCACTCCTGTGTTCTAACTGCTGTGATGAATCGCTGTCCTCTCTTAACCAGCCCAAGACCACCAGGTACAGAGCCCGCTCTGACAACAAAGTCATGTTCACTGACACACTGCAGAGAGAGACCACACACCAGAAGAACCATAAAGTATCTGGCTCGGCGCCTATAGCTCAACCAGCTAAGGCGCCAGCCACGTACACCTAAGGTGGCGGGTTCGAATCCCCAGCCCAGACCCGCCAAACAACAATGA
>NW_003852397.1:48761132-48781966 GCF_000181295.1 Otolemur garnettii
CAGTAGGAGAAAACTAAAAGGAGTGTCCATGGTTGCTCCCCCAGTAGAAAAGCAGATAAAGCAGATCATATTATCTAAAGTGGCAAGAGCCACATCTGGAGTCCTGCGGAGTCGGAAGGACTTGAATGTCATGTAGAGACTTTGTCCTGAGGGCACTGTGGCCCCACAGAGAGCCTCCAGCATGGAACAACACATCACGCTGTCCTGCTCTTGCTCGATTATTGCCATGGTAGACAAACCCCTGCCCTCTCACTTACAAGACTGGGAGGATTGCCTGTTAATTCTATCATCACTTTCCTTGCTCAGGTAGAGAAGACAACTGGTGAACAGTGAGAACCAAGAGAAGGTACAGAGTCAGTAAGAAGAGACAGAAAATGGCGGGGGCGGGGGCCAAAAAACAGCCTTTGCCTTTCAACTTTGAGCCTTGAAAATACGCAACAGAAGAACTAGAAAATCTTGTTTTTAGGTACCACATTCTTCAGTTCTCTGCATTTTTCTTAGCTTTGGAGGAATGTATAAATTGTCTTCTGAGTTTTCATACAATAAAAGTGTCGAGCACCTGCTGTATGTCAGGTACCAAGAGAACAATGGAGAAGAAAACATGGGTGCTGTCCCGGCAGCCCCCACAGCCGTGCACAGCAGTGCACACAGGCACGGTCACCTGAGAGTGTGTACTGAGCCCCTGAGCCCCTGAACCCCTAAACAAAGCCGGCCATGTTGTAGCCCAAAAGAAACAGTAGCTAGAATTTCTACATGTGCAGATACTGAGTGAATTACACTCCTTGGTTCAGGCCATTTACTGTCATGATCAGTCTGCTTCATTTTATTTTTCCCAATTCAATCCCCGCTCTTATTCTCCTTATAGGTACCCACTCTCATGAACCTACTAAGTCCTTGGATATGCTGGGTCCTCACAAGAATATACAACCAAAGTGTTATCACATAGTGGAATTCCAAACCTGACCTTCAATGGTCTTTAATAACTGGATGGAGGGCTCAGGCCCTGTAGCTCAGCAGCTAAGGGACCAGCCACCTACACTCCGGAGCTGATGGGTTTGAACCCAGGCCTGCCAAACAACAATGACAACTGTAACCGAAAGATAGCCAGGTGTTGTGGCAGGCACCTGTAGTCCCAGCTTCTAGGGAGACTGAGGCAAGAGAATCGCTTAAACCCAAGAGTTGGAGGTTGCTGTGAGCTGTGATGCCATGGCACTCTACCCAGGGCGACATCGTGAGACTCTGTCTCAAAAAAAATAAGTAAATAAAAATAACTGGATGGAGAGAGAGAGAAGGAAGAGAGGAGATGGGGCCAGCAGCAGATCCTGGGAGTGGAAAAAAACTTTTCAAATGGTGGCTAACACTGGGATAGAAATTTTTCAGAGACAGAAGTACCCTAGAGGCTCAGGCAAGAAGACATCAAGAATGCACCCTGCTTTGAAGGCTGCACCCTGCTCCCCAGCCACCCAGCTGGCTCTCTGGAAAGAAATGCAGCAGGGAGTGAAGTCACACCTGAGCCCACATCCTCCACACCCACGGAACACCTTCTAGGACTACTTCAGATGGACAGACCCCAGCTCAGAATAAGCTCAACTTCATCACCCCGGAATGACTGAGACTCAAGTAACCACCCTCTCTGCTACTGGTAAGCAAAGTGATTTTAACAACACCAGAGCCACTTCCTCTGCTCTTCCTAAATTTTAGAATCTCTGTTTTCCTCTCCTAACTCCATCTCCAAAGTAGAAGGTAAAATACAACCCCCTATGTATTCCACAACTTCTCTGCTTCTGGGAGAGCAAGTCTAATCGCCCTACCCCACTGTTTAAACAGAATCTTAAAGTTAAGTTAAACACCTACCTCCTTTAACATTACAGACTCTTAGAGAAGCTTAACTGAGAATTTATATACAAACGTCTTTTTTCTTTTATGAAAAGGAAATTCTAAGTGTCCTTGAAACAACAAAGTTTTCTGTTCTTGGTTCTTAAGACTTACGTTTGAAGCCTCTTGAATTTCTGTTCTTCTATACATGTTAAGTGTAATGAAAAAAATGCATCTAAAGTCAGAACTCAAATCTCATAACTCTACCATTATGGAGTTAATGGAAAGTTTGTTAAACTGTTTTTCTATCTTTTTGCCTGCTAAAAACTGTGGTTACTATGTTATGAGCGTGGCCTTGAGATAAAGTACCAGCACTCAGCAGAAGACCCAAGTTCAGTTACCCATTTGAAACCAAAGAAGAAAAAAAAAGTGCGGGGGAAGTCCTCTTTCCTTTTTAAAACAGCAGCTGCTGTTCTTTCTTAATTGACACTGCTCTATCTGGCTGTTACAGGAACTGGGCATATTCTTAACAATGGCTTCTTTTGATTTATATTGTATTCCAAAACTTAATTTCTTCCCTTCTGTTTAAAATTAAAAAGGTGATCATGGGGAAAATGCCAGATATTAACCAATTCTAATTTTCAAACTCTACATTTTCAACTCCATAACAAAATTTATTTCTTCCCGCTTATTAGAGATGCTGGCCACCACCTGGTATCAACATTTATAACAACCAGACATCCACCTGTATGAAAATGAGCACGCTTACACACAACTGCACCCCATTTACTGCGGCCCTCTGGATGGACACCCACTCCTCCACACCTCCCCTGACAGCTGATTGGAAAGCCCACGACCCACAACGCCTCTTTCCAGCGAGGAAGCCGTCAGAGCAGTCAGCGACCCTGTTCCCGAAGAATGGGGCTCTGCAAGTCACAGGGCACTTTTGAAATGCCTTAAGTCAGGAGGGCCTGCACTGTCACACTAAGTGGTTGTATTAAGTTAACTCAGGAGTGGGGCTGGTCGAGACTTTACAAATGAATTCCCTTGAGATAAAAGCCAGTCAACATCCCAAAGACTTTCTAGCATGGACAGACGTGGTCGTCTGTCAGACTATTCCTTTTACATGCCTTTTCCTAATACCCTTCCTGTACCTGAAGAATGGCCCATTTAAATCAATACGACAGGGGATGTGTGGGAGGTGAACAGGCTGAATTCCCCACGGACCTTCCTTCCAACTCAGGTTAAGGTGCCCCCAGTCAGGGAAATGTCTGTGTGACTATCCCTGCAGGGGAAATCAGCAGGGCAGGCAGCTGAGGCCATTAACTAGGAGCTTAGGCTAGAGCAGCTAAGATGTTGTCTGTCTGAAGAGATAGGACTTGTTCTCCCTCCTCTCTCTTCTGGTTGCACCATCATCTGGCCGCTTCAGATGTTCCGTTACCCTCTGTCCTTGCTTACCCTTTACCCAGCCCTCCTGGGGGCTGGAACCTCCGCTGTCTCATTCTTAACCTTGACGACTGACTACTGATGGCTGTGCATTCTTGCACGTATGTCTACTCTGTTCTGTCCCCGACAAAGAGGTGCTGCATTGTTCTCATGCTGCCCCCAGGCAGGTGGAACAGGGCACGCCCTTACAGGCTTCCAGTTTGACACACTAAGTTTGGTGTAAGTTTCATTCTTTCCTGTCTCCCCTGCTGGCCACTGTCTCAGGTTGGGGTCAGCTAGATGCCCAACATCACGTCATAGATCTTGTTTTTTAATCCAGTCCTCAGATGGAATGAGAAGATCTTAATCTGCTTCTTATTTCTTTCACTCAACACTAATTTTAAGATCTGCCCCAGATGCACCTGACAGCTGGAAACTATCCCACGGGTACTTGTCCCTTCCCGAGCGACCAACGCCCAGGTGCCTCCAACTGTCCCACTACCACATGAATGCTGAGATGCTCATCCACGAACGTGCATCTCACGGGCTGGGTACGAGGTTCTATGAATACATTTTATGCATTTTTATTAGATTTACTTTATAATCTAGATTTTGTTTCTGTGTCACTTTTTGAGGATGTAAAAATCTCCCTATATGAGTCAACTCATGATCTTTGCCCATTGTATCACATTTGGAATACATTCTTAATTTTGAGGTAATACAGTCTGTGACATTTTTTGCTTTATGTTTTGGGTTTTCTGGGTCTTGTTTAAGAAATCCTTCAACCCCTCTCCCTTTACCCCCCAAAAGATACTCTTCCTTCATTTTTTCTTTTTTAACTTTATAGTTTTGTCTTCCCATGGGAACTAAGTTCATCTGAAATTCATCTTCATAAATAGAATGAGGTCAGGAACCCCCCCCCTTTTTAAAAGAAAGGGCCTGGTTCTGACACTGAGTCTGGAGTAGCTGTGGCATCATCATAACTCACTACGACCTCCAATTCTTGGCTCAAGAGATCCTCCTGCCCCAGCCTCCCTAGTAGCTGGGACTACAGGCACATGCCACATGCCCAGTTAACCAATTTTATTTGTCTTCAATAGTGAGGTACCACTGGCTTTCTCCACTGACTCATCATGCCAACTTCATCACATATCAAGCTCTTGTGTATGTAAAAGTTTGTTTCTGAGCTCTCTGTTCTGTTCATCCACAAGTATGTACCCTACTGAGTTTACTGTGGCTGTGCAGTATTTTTTAATACCTGGGAGGTGAGTCTTCCTTCTTGGCTTTTCTTTTTCAAAACAAACCTAGCTGTTCTTGGGCATTTATTTTTGGATAGACATTTTAGAGGAACATGGCACAGTTTCCATTTCTTCAAAAAGCAAGAAAAAAACAAAAGCCCCAATGTTGCATTGAATATACAAGCTAATTGAAAGAAAATTAGCATCTTTAAATGTTAAATCATCTCGTCCTATACTGTAGACTCTCTCCGTGTATTCAGATCATCTTCCATTTCCTTTTTTCAAGTTCGTAACTTTTCTCCAAAGAGGTTTTGAGAAGCTCTTTAATACTTTACTTCCTAGATGCTTTATAATTTTTGTACTTGGGAATGGTATCATGTTTTCTATTATATTTTATTGCTGGTGTAAGACATGAATCCTATTGAGTCTTATAAGGTGATCTTTCTTCCAGAGACCTTGCTAAACTCTTATAAATTCTAATAGTTTGTTCATTGATTCTGTTGGCTTTTCGGTACGGTTGGATATATCATCTGCAGATAACAGTGCTTTTACCTCTTTCCTTCTTATCTTTCTATGTTTTATTTCTTTTTATGTCTTTCTACGTCGGTTAGAGCCATCACTATGATGTTGAACAGTGGTGGAGAGACCAGGCGTCTTTGCCTTATTTCTGATGTTGTAGGAATGCATCTGGAGTTTTTCCTTTGAGATGGAGTTGAAGTGCATTCTTCTTAGTACAGTATCACAAGAATGGAAAAGCAAGTATCCAATGTGCTCAATACTACTAGGAAGTCAGTAGATGATCTAATACATGCCCACCCAGAGAAATACTCAATTCAGTCAAGGTGGGGGGAGGGGAGAGAAGGCAGAGGATTGGTGTGCTCTCACCTAATGGGCACCACATGAGGGTACATGGCACACCTGCTGGGAGGGGGACACATGCACAACAGGGACTTTACCTAACAAATGCAAACGTTTGTAACCTAATCATTCGCACCCTCCTCTTAATCTGAAAGAGAAAAGAAAAAAACAAAGGTTTTCCTTTGAGTAGGATGCTCCATGGGCCTTGGATGTAAAGACTTCTAGCTGTTCACTGTAAACCGATCTTCCCATCTTAGTGGTGTCTCAGGTCTGTTTTCATAGGAAAGGACTGATGTAGAGTTTGCATGTTAACCCTCTACTGGAGGAAGGAGGAATCCTAAGGAAGAAAAAGCCCCGAGAGTGAGACAGGAAAGGGGGAAAGCAAATGGAAGGAATGGATCCCCAAGCTGGTCACGGCTCCACCATGGTGGCTGCTTCAAATGGCTGAGTCTTAGAATACCCTGACAGGCTTAAAAGGGAGCATGGCTTCTACTGGTCTCTTCCTGTGTTTTGTCTCTCAGTGGTAGAGGTCAGCCCCGGGAAGCCTCACCATCCTGCATGTTTGGATTCCTCCCTCGGCCCCATAATAGCTTTTAGGAAGCTGAGCGCTTCCACAGGCTCAGCCTGGCCAGTGCACCTGTAAGGGGTCCCTGACTGTGGGAGCAGCACTGTTCCCAGCAGGTGTACCGTATGTCCTCACCAACCATGTACTTGAGAAGCACCAGAATGACTCACTGTGACTCACTCAAGCCTTCTCCCCTCACTCTTGGTCTTAGAGGCCCCTGGAATGGCATAAGCTACTACTATGATCACCCTAGCAAGTAGCAAAGGTAGGAATGGCCAGGCAGATATGGGGTGCTACATAACAGGGTTGTGTTCATATGGCAACAGAGTTACAGCGTGGCACACTTCCCAGACTTGCTTGAAGTTTGCTGAGACCACGTGCCAGGAGTATTAAACCATAGAGCCAGCCTGGATCTGAAACTAAAAACACTGGGTCTGTATTCTTCAGGATGTCTCCGTGATATCTTTTAGGATGCCCTACCTGATCATATATAAAAATATACACACTATTGTGACTGTGTGTATACAGATACAGTTGATCCTGAACAACATGGAGGGTAAGGACACCAACTCTCTGCACAGTTGAAAACCTACATATAACTTTTGACTCCCCAATAAACCTAACTATTTATAGCCTACTGTTGACCAGAAGCCCTACTGACAGGACAAACAGTTAACACATATTTTGTATGTCATACGTATTATACATATAGTATATATTCTTACAATAATAGAAGCTACAGAAAAGAAAATGTAATTAAGAATGTCATAAGGGGTACAGCGCCTGTGGCTCAATGAGTGGGGTGCCAGCCCCCATATACCAAGGGTAGTGGGTTTAAACCCGGCCCTGGCCAAACTGCAACACAAAATAGCCCAGCATTGTGGTGGGCACCTGTAGTCCCAGCTACTTGGGAGGCTGAGACAAGAGGATCTCCTTAAGCCCAAGAGCTGAAGGTTGCTGTAAGCTGTGATGCCACAGTACTTTACCGAAGGTGACAAAATGAGACTTGGCCTCTTAAAAAAAAAAAAAAAAAGGATGTCTTAAAGGGACGGGGCAGTGACTCATGCTTATAATCCCAACACTGTGGGATGGTGAGGCAAGTGGATTGCTTGAGCTCAGGAATTCAAGACCAACCTAAGCAAGAGTAAGACCCATCTCTATTAAAAATAGAAAAATTAGCTGGGCATTGTGGCAGGCACCTGTAGTCCCAGCAACTGGGGAGGCTAAGGCAAGAGGATTGCTTGAGCTCAAAAGATAAAGGTCACTATGAGCTGTGATGATGCCACAGCACTCTACAAGGTGACAGAATGATAGTCTGTCTCAAAAACAAAAAAGAATGTCATAAGGAAGAGAAAATGCATTTACTAGTTCTTCAGTGTAAGTGAAGGTCTTCACCCTTGCTGTGCTCAAGTTGATTAGAGTGAGGAGGAGAAAGAGGAGGGGTCGACCTTGATGTCTCAGGGGTGGCAGACACAGAAGGAAATCTGAATATAAATGGATGCATATGGCTCAAAGCTGTACTGCTCAAGGGTCAACTGTGTTATATTGTATATACATACATACTATGTCATTTAGAATTTTTTAAACTACATCTATAAAAGGGAGTAAGCCATAAATTCATCAGAGTTTAATTATAGAGAGACAGATATTATGCTGTCTCTTAAGCAGAAAGGGATTAAATATTGGAAATTGAGTGTTTATAAAATCATTAGAAGAGATGGTGGTGCTAGCTGTAGGCTGGACCTCCAGGAAGGACTGCCAGCAGGACAGGGGAGCTGTTACTACTGCCACAGCTGGAGAGGGGCGACTTGGGAGCTGCCACCGGAGGAGCTGGTTGCAAGACTTTAGCTGGAGCCATGACCCAGAGCAGGAAACTGCCACAGCCTCTTGATACCATGGAAGGACACTGGACACTGGAAAACAAACGCCAGACCCAGAAGCTTCCAAAACTGCCTATCAACCCTCCCAAAGCTACTGACTGTATTGTCTCCATGGCTGTGCTAAGCAAAGAAACACCTAGAGCATTAGGAAGATGGCCAACTCACTACACTTTAAATTTCATTCAAAACCCAGGTAAAGTGGTAGGTAGCTGTAGTCCCAGCTACACATGAGGCTGAAGTGAGAGAATCACTCAAACCCAGAAGTTCTAGGCCAGCCCGGGGAACCAAATGAGACTTCATCTCTTAAAAAAAAAAAAAAAAAATTGAATTTCATTCAAATGTAGCTAATTGGTGCAACTAATCACGTCTCATGTTAAGAACTCTAGCTGCAAAAAGACTGAAAGCTGTTGTGGTTCATTTTCTAGGATTTGCAGCATGAGTAGCACTAGAATGATGTTGGGGTAGATAGTGAGTGCCTAGGATGGGCTAGGTTATGCTGCAATGACAACTGACCCCCTAGTCATAGTGGCTTAAAACAGCAAAGGTTTAGTTCACATATGCCACATGTCTATTACAGGTCAGCTTGTCTATTACAGGACTCCCTGCTCTTGGAGTCACACTCCATGGACCCAGCCAGGAATCCAGGCTGATAAAGCCAGTGTTTCACACACTGCTGGCTGCCATGCTGAAGGTAAGGAGGCACTGGAGAGTCTCAGGCCATTAAATGAGCCAGCCCAGAAGTCACACATGCCATGTGAGCCTATAATCATTGGTTACAACTTGCCGTGAGTCTCCACCCAAACTCGTGGGAGCTGATTAATGCAACCCTACCACGTGCCCGGACAGCTGGAAGAGAACGAAATGTCTGGTAAACATCACGTATGATTACCAGAACTAGATGTGCCCAGACCCGGAAATTTCCTCTCTTCTGCTCTCTTTCTGCAGATTTGGAATCAAGGTTATACTAAACTCAGAGCACGAGTTAAGCAGGTTTGCTTCTTTTTCTATTCTCAGGAACAACCTGCGTGAAGTAAGGGCTATCTGGTCCTCAGACGGTTTGTCTGAGCCTGTAATTTTCCATGTGTGTATTGGGGAGGCCTTTGAGATGCTGCTTCTCACTGCGTTAGTAAGTCTGTTCAAGTTTCCTATTTCTTCTCAAGTCAATTTTGCTTTTAATATTTTTATATTTTAATATATGCCATATTTGTATATTCCTCTTGTGTTTAAATCTCTATTCATCTGGTTTCCTGCTTTTCACTTTGCAATTTATTTATTTGTATGTGCATGTTTTCCCTCTTTTTCTCTTGCTCGGTCTTCCTAGAGGTCTAATTACTCGTTTTGGAAAAACATTGATTATGCTAAAATTCTCCTTTTTATCATTTTGTTGTTGTTTCATTCCCTATTTTACCGATTTTATCTTTCTACTTATTATTTCCTTTTATTATTTTCAGGTTTACTCTAGTCTGTAAGCTAAAATTGAACAGTTAGGTTATTTTAGTTTTATTATTTTCTGATAAACATACTCAAAACTACATATTCACAGGCACACATTTTGACATAGAGTACCCAGAATCCATTTGGAAGATATAAAACATCCTCCTTAGGCTTGATGAAATCTTTATTTTTATGTTCAGATACTGTATTTTATGTTCAGATACTTTTTGCCTCATATATTCTGGTTCTTGGAATTCATCTTACAAATGTAATTGTACAAGTGGGCAAAGCTATATAGGCTATTTATTATAAACACTTTAAATGTCCATTAATAAGGAAATTATGTTAGTTTCCTGTGGCTTCTGTAACAAATTACAACAAATTGGGTGGCTTAAAATGAACTTTTTCTTCTCACATTTCTGGAAGCCAGAAGTCTGAAATCATTATCCCTGTTCCAAAATCACAGTGTCCGGCCAGGCTGTACTTGCTCTGGAAGCTCAAGAGCAGAATCCCTTCCTTGACTTCACCAGCTTCTGGAATGGGACTGCCCACATTTCTGGGCTTTTGACCATAGAACACTAATCTCTACCTCTGTCTTAACCTCAGCTTCTCTGTATCTGTCAAACCCCTCTCTGCCTCTTTCTGATAAGGATCTTGTGATTGCATTTAGGACAATCCCCAGATCACTCAGGATAATCTCCCCATCTCAAGATCCTCACCTTAATCACATACGCAAAGACCCTTTCTCCAAAGAGGGTGACATGGAAAGGTTCCAGGGATTAGGAGGTAGACATTTGGGGGAATATCAGTCTACTACAGGAATGATTACATTATCATAGATCCCTACAATGAAATATTTTGCTAACTTTAAGAATGAGACCAGGTGCCATGACTCACACCTGTAATCCTAGCACTCTGGAAGATCCAGGTGGGAAGATTGGTTGAGTTCAGGAGTTCAAGACCGGCCTGAGCAAGACTCCATCTCTACTAAAAATAGAAAAACTGGCTGGGTACTGTGGCAGACACCTGTAGTCCCAGTTACTTGGGACACTAAAGCAGAAGGATCCCTTGAAGCCAGGAGTTTGAGGATTCTGTGAGCTAGAGCTACTGCACTCTAGCCCAGGCAAGTGAAACCATCTGAAAGCAAAAGAACATGATAGAACTACACGTATTTATATAAAAATACGTTGAAGACATACTGTTAAGAGATAAAAAAGTATATTGCAGAACAATAGGTGTAGTGTTACCCTGCACTCTAATTTATACATATTATATATTTGCTTAATGCATTTTTAATGAATGTCTGAATAGATATTCAACAGTAGCAACAGTTATCCCACATTTTCCTGGGCATGGGCCAGGAAAATGAGAGAATTTACTCTTTCTTTACACTTTTCTACATTGTTTATTTTGTTCAATCACGGACAGGTTGCTTTGTTTTTATAACCAATGTAAAGTGTTTTTGTTATGAAACAGTCTCTAGCCCATCTGCCGATAGTACCCCAGTCTTGCTAAGCAGGGACTCTTTGCTTTCCCCAGCAATATGCTTTACGAGGGAAACAGAACAACAAAGGAACCCTTTCCAGCAGCCCGGGAAGGTCTGTACTTGCCTTCCTTCACCACCTGTTGTTGAACCTGCAGTAAGTCAGAGGTGAAATGGGGAAAGAAGCTGATGGCTCCTCTTTCAGAGCAAGTAAATATATGAGCCATTCAATTAATTAGCACATGAACCTTCAAATCTATGCCCACATCAGGCTGTGTCTCTTAGAGACTGGGGGAACTTGAGCAAGTCACTTCACCTCTCAGGTGTCCTTATTATGGTCTCCCTCACAAGGCTGCTGTGAGGACTAAATGAGACAATGTGAGTCCAAGCAAAGTACGCAGCGTGAGCTGATTTAAAACCTTCCCAGATGAGAATGAACGCATTGGTGAAACTGAAGTAGTAAAAAATAGAGATGATATCGTATGTAACATCAGATTTGAAATAGCAGGTGCGTTGCAGTCCAATGAGTCCAGCACCACCTGGGGAGTTCTGGGTTCTAGTGACGCCAGTTAGTCCTAGCTCTGTGGCCCTCACCCCGGCTCCTTCCCCATCCTGGGCCCAAGTTCCATCAGATGAAAAGTGAAGGCACAGAACTATGACCTCTAAGGTCACTTCTGTCTCTCACATTCTATAATTCTGGGGAAGTAGACACAAGATTTATGACTGTGCTTGTCAATCAACGTGTTTCTGAAATATTTCTAGAAGACACTCTATTACACTCTATTATGAGGATAAAATATTGAATGTATTTGCAATGGATTGAATTGTGTCACATCCTTCCGCCTTCAATTCATATGTTAAAGCACTAATTCCCAATGTGACTGCATTTGGGGGCAAGGCCTTTAAAGAAGTATGGAAAGTGAAAGGATAGGGCCCTAATCTATTAGGACTGAAGCCCTTATAACAGTAGTTCTCAACCTTTTTAATGCTGCAGCCCTTTAATATAGTTCCTGTGGGTCGCAACCCACAGGTTGAAAACCGCTGCCTTGTAGGAAGGGAAAGAGAGTGGTATACCTGGGTGCAGAGGAAAGGCCTTGTGAACACACAACAGGAGAGTGGTCATCTGTAAGTCCAGGACAGCAGCCTCAGGATAAACCAAACTGCCAGATCCTTGTTCATGGACCTCCAGGTTCTAGAACTATGAGAAAATAAATTTCTGTCATTCAGTCCACCCAGTGTATGGCATTTTGTTATGTCAACCTCAGAAGGCTGATACAGGATTAAAAAGCCAGGGTAGTAGGAGCTTCGATTGAGAATGTTCAAAAGATTTCATGAAATAAACAAAAGAGTATTTTCTGGCATCCTAAAAGCTTTATATCAACATTCACGCTTGCTGATTTGGGTAATTAGAATAGGTTGTCAAACTCCAGTGCAATGTTTAATAGCCTCAAGTTTTGGTTCCCTCAACAGTTCAGTTTGGGGGTCAGAATTCAAATGGTACCTTGGGGTAACATGGACCAAGTTTCAACTTTTCACTAGTAAGATGACCCTGGACCAGATACTTCATCTATCTGCATCTGAGTTTTCTAACCCATGGATAATTGAGAGAGTTCAACTAAACAAAAGACTGTAAGTAAAGACCTGGCACCCACATAACACGCATTATTGGTTGCTACTACACTCATTTGATAATGACAAGTTATCATACTCCTGATTTCCTTGAAAATGTTGTTATTTTGGATAGAAAATTATATTTCATAATAAAATATTTTCTAGATGAAATTCTTTAGTTCAAAGTTTTGCCTATTAAGAGACCTGAACTTCCATTAGAACCTGGCAAGAAGGTTGATCATAGCATGCATTTTTTGAGCCCCGAATGTGTGCCATGCACCTATGAAATTTCCCTGAGTTATTTCATCTGAACCTCTAGAAACCCTATGCAAATAGCGTTATCATTCTCATTTTACAGATAAGAAAACTAACACTCAAAGAAGTTAAATAGTTTTCCAAAGGCCCAAGAACTAGAGACACCAACCGTCTGCCTCCAAAGGCTACTCTCTTAGCTATACTGGTCTCAAAATCTAAGTGTCTTTATAAGGGCACACATTTTTACCATATTAATTAGTTTATATTTTTAATACTTTTCATAACAACCATATAATGTTAGTGCAAGATTTTGTCACTGTTTTATAGGTGAGGAAACTGATGCTTAAATAATGTACCTAATATGATTTGGCAAATAGCAGAGCTGACACGCAAACTCAGGTCTGCTTGAGTCCAAGATTCCACCTCTTAACAGCTCCACCTCCCTGCCCTCCCTGCCACCATACTGTGCTTAGCAGACTGTGCAGAGCCCTGGAAAGTGTGCTAAACTGCAACCTGAGAGACCAGGGTTTTATTCTTGGTGGTGTTCCCAACAAGCTGTGTGGACTGAGCCATTCTTGATTTTGGTTCAACACAATTTTGATTCTCGATCAACACAATCCAGAATGTCAAATTCCTTTGAACTGAATTCCACAAATTGGTCTCTCCCAAATCCATAGTAATTTGAGGAACAAAGGTTGGGAGAAGCTCAGGACGTTGTTGAACCAAGTCTGAAGTTGTTTTCCTGTTCAGCCACCAGGGGGTGATACAAGCCATTCAATTCAACAAGCATCCTGTATTTGGGGGACTATTACCAAGTAAAGGGTACCCTAGACGGTACCCCACCAATAAGGCACCATTCTTTATATTCAAGTATAAGTAATAATGTATTTACACAAATGATTATGATTCAAGAAGAAATAAACTATGAAGTTGCATTTGAACTAAGTTCTAAAGGCTGGGCAGGAATTCACAGCAAGCAGAAATGTGTAGCAGGAAGAAGGTTCTGAAGAGATGAGTATGTTTGGAAAGAAAGATTAGTGCTAAAGATTGAGTAAACCTCTGTTATAATGTGGATGCGTGGATGAGAAAGCATCTTCTTAACTCTGTTCCACAGACTATTTAATGGCGATTGGTCTCAGATCCAAAACAATTTTAATGCAGTTATAAAAAACTATTAGCAAGTGTTTCTTGTCAATGAAAAGAATGAAATTGTTTGCAGTCTTTCATCATATTATCTTTATTGGGCTTGGTGATCAACAGTTTCGATTGTAGTCTGATTCTTTTTTTTTTTTTTTTTTTTTGGAAGAGACAAAATCTCACTATGTTGCCCTAGGTAGAGTGCTGTGGTGTCAGTGATTCTCTTGTCTCAGCCTCCCGAGTAGCTGGGACTATAGGCACCCACCACAATGCCCAGCTATTTTTTTGTTGCAGTTTAGTCAGGGCCGGGTTCAAACCTGCCACCCTCAGTATATGGGTTGGGTGCCCTACTCACTGAGCCACAGGCACCGCCCCTGTAGTGTGGTTCTTCACGCAGTTAGTTTCCTTTCTTATTCTTTATTTCTGCTAAACTGGAACATAGAAATTACAATTATAGGTCTTTGGTGATGGTGGCAAGGGTCTCACGTCTGATGGATGCTTCTAGATATTTGGCTCAAACATGACCCCTGATACTACAGAGAGTCTTCTCTCCAAGTTCCACACACTGCATTCTCTAGAAGCCACATCAATGAGCCTATCACGCTGAACACCGGACGGAGGTCTACATGCTTAACTAGCTCTTTGAGGGCGGCGCCTGTGGCTCAGTGGGTAAGGCACTGGCCCTATATACCGAGGATGGCGAGTTCGAACCTGGCCCAGCCAGCTAAAAATAGCAGTGGAAACTGCAACAAAAAATCGCAGGGCGTTGTGGCTGGCACCTGTAGTCCCAAGCTACTCGGTAGGCTGAAAGAAGAGAATCACTTAAGGAGGTTGCTGTGAGCTGTGATGCAACAGCACTCTACCCAGGGCGATAAAGAAAGACTCTGTCTAAAAAAAAAAAAAAACTAGCTCTTTGAAAACAACTGGTTCTGATAGCGAATCTCCATAGCTTGTTGTAGCATTTGTATTTTATTCTTGTTCTTTTTATATTTACAGCTTAGTTAAGGTATCATTTATATGCCATACAATTTGCCTTTTGTAAGTATACAACTAATAACTTCAGTAAATTTATAAAGTCATACAGTCATCACTGCATTCCAACTTTATTTTATTCAT
This sequence comes from Otolemur garnettii, assembly GCF_000181295.1. Taxonomy (NCBI): domain Eukaryota; kingdom Metazoa; phylum Chordata; class Mammalia; order Primates; family Galagidae; genus Otolemur; species Otolemur garnettii. Next base: position 48,775,950 of record NW_003852397.1, read on the forward strand.
ATTATTATTATTTCGAGACAGGGTCTCTGACGGCCTACAGTGCACTGGACTCTCTGGACTAGAGTGCACTGGCTTGATCATCTCACTGCAGCCTTGAACTCCTAGGGTCAACTGATCCTCTTGAGTAGCTGGGACCACAGGCATGAGTCAAAGCGCCTGACCCACATTCCAAATTTAGAACCATTCCCCACCACCAATTTCCTTTAGCCTATTTGCCGACAGCCCCTACTCCCACTCCCGGCTCCAGGTTACCCCGATCCGCTTTCTGTCTAAATTTGCCTTTTCTGGGCATTTCACATAAATGGAATCTTACATCTTATGCATTTAGGTTTTTCCACTTAGCATGGTGTTTTCAAGTTTCATCAATGTTCAGCATGTCAGTTCTGTATCATTCCTTTCTGTTGCTGAACAGAATTCTAATGTATAGATATACTACTTTTTTATTTTTTTAAGGCAGTGGGAATGAAGAAGGAACAGGGAATCTGTAACCGGTTGTAATCAATTAGTTGTAATCACTACTGCTCTAGGACCAGACAGATATACTACATTTTGTTCATTAATTCGCTAATTGGTGGATGTTTGGATTGTTTCCAGGCTTGTAATAATGCTGCTATGAGTAATTACATAACAAGTCTTTGTAATGTAAAAGACAAAATGCTGGACAATTAAGGAGATGATTTCATTCAGGCTACTGTCATAGACAGAATATTCATTAATGAGGAACATCTCCAAGAAAAGGAAGAGGACCTGGGATTTTATAGGGATAGATAAACAGGAAAGTCATTGGTGAGAAGTGATGGAAGAACAAGGGGACTGTGTTAGTTTGCTCAGGCTGAGACCGCAAAATACCACAGGCCGGGTGGCTCAAACAACAGGAGTTTGGTTGGGCAGCAGTGGCTCATGCCTGTAATCCTAGCACTCTGAGAGACGGAGGTGGGAAGATCTCTTGAGGCTGAGAGTTCAAGACCAGCCTGAGCAAGAGGCAAACACACCCCCTCCTTATCTCTACTAAAAAAAAAAATAATAAATAAATTATGGGCTTGGCACCTGTAGCTCAGTGAGTAGGCACCAGCTAGCCTATCGGAGCAGGCAGGTTCAAATCCAGCCTGGGCCTGCCAAACAACAATGACAACCACAACCAAAAAATAGCCGGGCATTATGGCAGGCGCCTGTAGTCCCAGTTACCTGGGAGGCTAAGGCAAGAGATTGCTTAAGCCCAAGAGTTAGAGGTTGCTGTGAGCTGTGACAGCACAGCACTCTACCAAGGGTGACATAGTGAGACTCTGTCTCCAAAAAAAAATTTATATATATAAAATTAGCCAAGCATTGTAGCAGGCACCTGTAGTCCCAGCTATTCGGGAAGCTGAGGCAGGAGTTTTGCTTAAGTCCAGGAGTTTAAGGTTTCTGTGAGCTGTGATGATGCCACTGCACTCTAGCCAGGGCAATAGAGTAAGATTCTCTTTTAACAACAACAACAAAAGAAACCCAGGAATTCATTTTCTCTTAGTTCTGGAGACTAGAAATCTAAGATCAAGGTGTCAGTGGGTTGGTTTCTCCCGAGAGGTCTCTTTCTGGCTTCTTACCGCTGCCACACTTCGTCCTCTGTGTGCCTGCGGCTTTTCCTCTGTGTGCCTGCATCCCAGTGTCCTGCCCTCCTCAGAAGGACAACCTGTCCTAGTGGCTTAGGGTCCCATCCTTATAACTCCATTTAATCTTTTTCACATTATTTTTAAATGACAAATAGTAACTGTTCATATTCACAGTGTACCTAGTGATGTTTCAATACGTGACATCCTTATACTGCACAGCGATCAATCAGAGGAAGTAGCGGATCCATCATCTCAAACATTCATCATTTCTTTGTCTTGGGAATGTTCAACATCTTCCTTCCAGCTATTTGACTCTATATATTATTGTTATTAACTGTAGTCATCCTACAGTGGCATAGAACCCTGGAATTTATTCCTCCTGTCTCGCTGTGATTTTGTACATCATCTGGCCTTAATTACCCCTTTAAAAGCCTTACCTCCAACTACAATCACTTTCTGAGGTGGACTGGTGGTTAGCAGCTGAATATAGGAATTTTGTGAGGACACAATTCCGTCTGTAACAGTGGTCCTTGGTGGTTAGCCTTTCCCAGAATACAAAAGAGGGAAGGGTTTTCTCAGTCTTGCTACTTTCCAGGAACACGGGGCTCAAATGAAGTTCAACACAGTGTGGACATTCCTCTCTCTAGGGAGGATTCCTAGCTGTACAATTGCTAGGTGATGTTTCACATTTTAAGAGACTGATTGCCAATATGTCTGCACCATTTTACATTCCCACCAATAGTATTAGAGGATTCCAGTTTCTCCTCTTCCTTCCAACACTCACTAATGCCTTTTTAAATTTTATTTAACCCTTCTAGAGAATGTGGTTTTCATTTGTATTTCCGTAGTGATTGCTGTTGTTGAACACTTTTCATGCACTTATTAGCCATTTGTGCATCTTTGGTGAAATGTCTCTTCAACTAAATGGATAACTCCTATTGCCCTTTTTTTGTTTTTTTGGTTGGTTGGTTGGTTTTTTTTTGAGACAGAGTCTTACTGTGTTGCCCTCAGCAGAGTGCTGTAGCATCACAGCTCACAGCAACCTCCAACTCCTGGGCTTATGCAATTCTCTTGCCTCAGCCTCCTAAGTACCTAGGACTACAGGTGCCGGCCACAACGCCGGCTATTGTTGTTGTTGTTGCAGTTGTCATTGTTGTTTGGCAGGCCCCGGCTGGGTTAACCTGCCAGCCTCAGTGCATGTGGCTGATGCCTTAATCACAGTGCTATGGGCGCCAAGCCATCCTATTGCCCATTTTGAAGTTTTTTATAGTATATTCTAGATACAAGTTCTTTGTCAGATAAGATTTGCAAATAATATTACCAGGTCTGGCTTGGCACCTGTGGCTCAAGCGGCTAAGGCACCAGCCACATAAACCTGAGCCGGCGGGTTCAAATCCAGCCCGGGTCCACCAAACAACAATGATGGCTGCAACCAAAAAATAGCCAGGCGTTGTGGCAGGCGCCTGTAGTCCCAGCTACTTGGGAGGCAGAGGCAGGAGAATTGCTTGAGCCCAGGAGTTGGAGGTTGCTGTGAGCTGTGATGCCACAGCACTCGACCAAGGGTGACAGCTTGAGGCTCTGTCTCAAATAAATAAATAAAAAATATTACCAGATCTGTAACTTGTCTTTTGATTTTGTTCGTCGTGTTTCCTAAAGGAAAAAAGTTTTTAATTTTAGTGAAGTCAAATTTGTCTATTTTTTCTCATGTGACTCATATTTTTTAATGTCATATCTAAGAACTCTTTGCCTAACTCAAGGGTATAAAGATTTTGCTCCCATATTTTCTCCAATGCTATGATTTTTGTTCTTTGATTAAAGTCTATGATAAATTCTGAGTTAATTTTTGTGTGTGTTATGAAGCAAGGACCTAAATTGGGCTTATTTTGTTTTGTTTTCTGTTTCGCACGTGGATATTCACTTGTCCCAGTAGCATCTGCTGAAAAGACTGTGTTTCCACCATTAAATCATCACAGAACCTGGGTGGAAATCAGTTTAACATAAATATAAGGTTCATTTCTGCTCTCTGAATCCTGCTTCATTGCCTTACAGTCATCCTTCCTTTTCTGGGGGGATATATTCCAGGACCCCCAGTGGATGCCCAAAACATCAGATAGTACTAAACTCTACGTATGCTATGTTTTTTCCTATAACAACATACCCATGATGTTTAACTTATAAATTAAGCACATTAAGAGATTAATAAAAATAACTAGTAATAAAATAGGGTTGGGGCTCGGTGCCTGTGGCTCAAGCAGCTAAGATGCCAGCCACATACACCTGAGCTGGTGGGTTCAAATCCAGCCTGGGCCCGCCAAACAACAATGATGGCTGCAACCAAAAAATAGCCAGGCGTTGTGGTGAGCACCTGTAGTCCCAGCTACTTGGGAGGCAGAGGCAAGAGAATTGCTTGAGCCCAGGAATTGGGGTTGCTGTGAGCTGTGATACCACAACACTCTACCCAGGGCAACAGCTTGAGGCTCTGTCTCAAAAATAAATAAATAAAAATTAAAATAAAATAAAATAATAAAATAGGGTTGGGCACAGTGGCTCACACTTGTAATCCCAACACTTTGGAAGGTTGAGAGAGGAGGATCACTTAAGGTTGCTGTGAGCTGTGAGGCCTCAGCACTCTACCAAGGGCGAGGGTGACAATGTGAGACTCTGTCTCTAAGAAAAAGAAGAAGAAGAATAATTTGGGGGGGCCTATCTTCATGAGACATATTGGTCTGTAGTTCTTTTTTCTCATGACATCTTTGTCTGGCTTTGGTATCAGGGTAATGCTGCCCTCATTTAATGACTTGGGAAGTGCTTCCCCCTCTGTTTTCTGAAAGAGGTGGTAAGGCATTAGTATGAGTTCTGTAAATGTTTGATAGTATTCACTAGGGAGGTCGTCTTGGCACTGGCATTTCCTTGTGGGAAGATTTCTACCTACTAATCCGATGTCTTTACTTGCTGGGGTCTAGTCAGATTATCTTCTTTTTTTCTTCTCAAACTGGTAATTTGCTTCTTTCTAGGAATTTGTCCATTTCATCTATTGTTGAATTTTTTGACAAACGTTCCCCTACAATCCTTTTTATTTCTATAGGGTCAGTAGTAATGTCCTCTCTTTCACTCCCGGTTTTGTGTCCCTTTTTCTTGATCACCCCAGCAGAGCCATCAGGCCTTCTCCTGCCTCCTCTGCATACATACAGACCCCATCAGCCAGGGGCGATATGTGGGCAGCTCAGGGCTGCTCTGGTCTTTGCTGTGCATATCAGTCTGATATATGGAGCTATAATATTCTCTAATGAATTCCCTTTCTCCTTGATACAGATAGAGGCCTGCTAATTTCGACTTAGAACTCACACTGATATAATTACAGTGGTGCCTAAAAGAACAGCCAAAGGAGCTATATGGTTCTGAAAGAATCCCATGTGGGTATTACCACATGTGGGTATCTCCTACCACACACAGCAATGGTCCTGAGAGACACAAAGAAAACCTTCTACCAATTAATAATACCTGCATCACCTTTTGCCTTGTAAACAAAGACAGTTCTTGGGAAATGATCAGCTATACCAATGTTCCCTTCATTTCAAAATAAGGAACCCACACAGCTCCGTTTTGCAGGTGGTGACGAGCTTCTGCTATTTTTATCTGAGACGGCTCTAGGATGAGGAAATGAGCCTGGGACTACAGTTCCCCACAGAGCCCATTTCAGCTTCCTCAGATACATCCCTCAATCCTGGGCCAAAAATGTGTGCCCTGGCATCTGCACAGATGGGCTAAATCCCCAGCCCCACACCCCCAGCAAGTCTGTTCTCATTCTCAGACAGTGCAATTTCAGTGCTAGGACACGAGCATGATAGATTACACAGCCACGAATAGCTGAGGAGTCATTTATTAATAAAAAGAAACGTGAATTAATACTATATATTGGCTATAACCAATTATGAATGAACGTGATAAAATACGGATTGGAATATACAGATCAAACTCATAAATGCTACATGAAGGTGAAGAGAAGGGATGAGGAATGGGGCTAAGGGGAGGACTAAAAGGAACATCCACTTTTTCCATAATGTTTTATATTTGTTAAGGAAAAGACTAGGAGCAAATAAGACAAATGTTCGAACTTGTTAATTCTTAGTGTTGGAAATTATTACTAAATTTTTCTATGTATTTTCAGTAGATCTAGTTCAAAAAATGTTTTCAATTAATCAAAAAAAATTGAATGTGTTCAGATTCTAAGCAAGAGATATTTCTTTTTTTTTTAGAGACAGAGTCTCACTTTGTTGCCCTCAGTAGAGTGCTGTGGTGTCACAGCCCACAGCAAGCTCCAGCTCTTGGGCTTGGGTGATTCTCTTGCTTCAGCCTCCCAAGTAGCTGGGACTAAAGGCTCCCGCCAAAATGCCCAGCTATTTTTTTGTTGCAGTTTGGCCGGGGCTG
>NW_003852397.1:48782478-48783730 GCF_000181295.1 Otolemur garnettii
AAAAAAAAAAAAAAAAAAGACAAGACCTTGAGCTTCTACCTTCCTGACCTTTTCCTGATAGAGTAATGGAGAGGCTGGAACAGTTGTCTCCAAACCATTCTCTGCCTTGGGCTTTTGAAAATAATTAGCCGGTATGTTCTGAAAGTCAGCTCAGCCCCAAAATGAGGAAAACATTGAGAGTATCTTTCCCTGTTCATGATGGCCTTAACACTTCCTTGGGTCCTCTCTTAAGATCCCAGACCAGAGCTTTCACGGCTCTTGTTTGGGGAGAAGGGCACACACACACACTCTCAGGCGTGTACTTACTTATATCAATGTGCAGGTGTTAACTTGGTCTGGACACTTGGCAAATGTACTGTGTGTCACAGTCAAAATGTCTGAGAGCCCAACACGGCCAAATCAGAAATCTTTATTTCATTCATTTTTTTCTCTCTAAACTCTCAAGAAATTTCCTCCTGCCCTTTCTCCATCTCAGGAAATGGTACCACCCAAGCCAACTACTTAAACCAAAGACCAGAAGTCATCTCGGCTCACTTCCCTCAACCTCTCTCCAGCCCCGCCACCAATCACAGAACGGATAAGATCAGGGCACACCACCAGTACTGATTCCTAAATCTGGTGCTTCGGACAGATACACACACACCCTGAATGGCACTCTGGCACATTTTAGTTTGCTGTTTCCTCACTGATAGGTGTGAAGGTACGAAGACCAACTAGAAGTCAGCTCCTCCCTCCCTCCCGTGGATTCCACAGCATTCCATTGAGACCCTCCTCTTATGGTACTTACCTGTTTTAACCTTGTGCTTCAGTTATTGGAAAACATGTTTTCTCCTCCCTAATAACCTGAATCGTGCTTGGGGAAGTTTCCTGCTCTGTTTTACCCTGTATACTGCCTCTGACCCTCTAAAGCCTTAGCCTGGTCCTTCAGAAAAAAGCTTGTGAGTGACAGCTTCTCCTACGTGGAGTGTAATGCCTCTCCTGAGCTCCCATTGCTAAGTGTGTAAAACCTGGGGTCAGAAAATGCAAGGTTAAGCCTAATTCTATTTCTTTTTTCCTTCCTTCCTTCTCACCATTCATTTTCCTTTTCTTTCTTCCTTGGAGAGCAGGAATATTGTGCTTTAGAAACTCAGCTGGAATTGGGTATGAAAGGGGCAGGGTCTTTGCCTCCAACATGACGGCTACCACGGGGTGGCCCAGTAAACTGGGCTGCAGAGGATGACAGTGCATAGTTGACACCAGCCAGCTAAAAGAA
>NW_003852397.1:48784027-48784963 GCF_000181295.1 Otolemur garnettii
AAAAAAAAAAAAAAAAGGCAGCAGCAAATGTGTTCACTTGAGCACAAGCACTCGGACAGTGTTCTTGCCACCGTCAGGAAAGAAATCCCTTTATTTCATTCCGTGAGGAAATTTCTTCCAGTGAGTTTTAAATGACTCTAACCTCTCGGGTTATTTCCAACATCTACTTACAGGTAAGAGCAACGCAAACCTCATGCAGGTCTTGGGATCAGGAATCAACACCATGTTCCTATAAAGGTCATTGGTATCTCTCTACCCCAGAGTTCCTCTCCAGGAATTCAGCTTCACTGCTGAGGAATTTAATACTCGTGAGGAGAGAGCCAATAAAAATAAGGTAAAAATGCATCATCTCACTCTAACCTGTGTCCATTCCCTAAAGGGGAAAATATCTGAAGTCAAGCCGGGGAAACCACAGAGAGGCATGTCATTCTTATTTGCCAGATAATGGGGCACAGGGCAGTGATTACAACTTCCTTATATCTCTGATAGCTCTAAGCACAGCCCCTAGCAATCAACAAATAATTTTTAATAATAATAATGTTATACCAAAAGTAATAAATCTCTAACAGTGCCCATTAAAAGTAGCCTGTAAACCATTTCTTAAAATTGCTTTCCAGCCAGTTTCAAACATGACTCTATTAAACCATTACATAAAACAGAAGAGACTGAGTCATAAAATGAGAATGGGAATTATGTCGAAGAAGGTTAGAGGCTAAATTTATAGTATCTGAATTTTCTTAAGGAAGCAAGTGATAAAAATTTTACTAAGCACAACCTTTAAGTTATATAAAATAGTCTCTAGTTGGAATCACATTTTGTCCAACACCAATTTTTTATCTCAAGGGAGTGATAAGAAGTATTTGGCAAGGGAAATACAAAGATTGAAAATAACTGAGGAGAACTGGGTGGTACCTGTGGCTCAGTGAGTAGGGCGCC
>NW_003852397.1:48787715-48792283 GCF_000181295.1 Otolemur garnettii
AACAGTTCTTCTATTATTTTCGTTATCACAAAATAATTTGAAATATCTATTAATCAGTGGGGTTTCTATTTGTTGAATCATTTTGGCCCAACTTGTCAAAATTTGAGGATCTTAAGGCTCTTTCAATTCCAAGAAGGGTTTCAAATATCTGTATTGATATTGTAAGGTTTTTTTTTTTTTTATCTTAACAGGAAGTCTTATTTTTTAGTACCAAGAATTAATTAACTTGAGCTTACACAATCCTGTAGAATTTAAAATCTGACAAACCATGAACACCAGTCATAAGGTTAGGAATTTAATTATAAAATAGCTGGCACCCAGAAAGCACTCAATAAATACTTTTTGGAAGAGTAATTGGGGTGGAGAGATACCTCCCTACAAATGAAAAAAGTGATATAACTCTGTACTATAGTCAATGAATGCTGTATTTAAAAAATACCTAAGAATATACAGATTCAAATTTTATTGTCAGCCACAACTCACATCAACTTCCACAGACTGTGTGCAAAAAAGACAAGGTTTCTTAAAGGGTATTCATATGCTCTGTGATAGGTGTCATGGAACATTTAGCCCCAAAGTGAGAAGATTAGTTGCCTTCAAGATAGTAAGCCAATAGGATCTGTTGTTATTGGCTTTTCTTACTCTTTAATGTAAAGAAAAAAGAAACGTGAGAAATTAAGTGATTTCTATCAGACATAAACACTCTCCTCCCCACTGCCTAAAAGCTCTGAGCCTCCATAGGAGAAAAGTAATCAATAGTTAGAATTCAATCATCACAGGCTCCAGAACTGAAAAAGAGTCAACATTAAAATTTCCAAAACAAGAAAATGATGCCCATTTTAATACTTTCTAAGCAAATAAAGTAACTTTACTGTCTGTGTTGGCAAACTAGGAGATACTAATTTTCTCTAACACGCCACCCAATCCATTACAGTCATTCAGTTAACCTTGGTCAAGGTGTTGTATTTGCTGATGTGTAACAATGTCAGGGGCACTTTTTGAATTCAGTATTGCTGAACTTAAGAGTTATCCATACTGGGTAGTACCCATGGCTCAGTGGGTAGGGCACTGGCCCCATATACCGAGGGTGGTGGGTTTGAACCCAGCCCCAGCCAAACTGCAACAAAAAAATAGCCAGGCATTCTGGCAGGCACTGGTAGTCCCAGTTACCCGGGAGGCTGAGGCAAGAGAATCACCAAAGCCCAGGAGTTGTAGGTTGCTATGAGCTATGATGCCACTGCACTCTACTGAGGACAATAAAGTGAGACTCTGTCTCTAAGAAAAAAAGAGTTATCCATACTGTATCAGACAGTTGCTGTGAGAATCAGGCATAATCAATGCATGTTAAATCAATTTAAAACTACAAAAGTTTATAAATCATATCAAAGGAAATATTGCACATAGAGGTATTCTAGAGCTGAGAAAAAGAAGTTACCACATATCAAAATTCATGGAGTGAGGCTTGGCACCCATAGTGCCAGCCACATACACCTAAGTTGGAGCGCTCAAATCCAGCCTGGGACAGCTAAGCAACAATAACAACTGCAACAACAACAAAAAAAAAAATAGCCAGGCATTGTGGCATGTGCCTATAGTCCCAGCTACTTGGGAGGCTGAGGCAAGAGAATTGCTTGAGCCCAAGAGTTTGAGGTTGCTGTGAGCTGTGATGCCACGACACTCTACTGAAGGTAACATAATGAGACTCTGTCTCAAAAAAAAAAAAAAGAAAGAAAGAAAGAAAGAAATTCATAGAGTGATAATGCTGGGAACCATGAAGAACTTTAATACATGAACATGGGGTTTTCCCATAATCATTAACTGAAGTTGTTTTATGGAAGCAGCAGTGTCTACACTCAGATCTTCTCACCAGCCATATAGCCAGCTAGAGCCACATCACAGAGAATGTGGAAATAAGAGAGTGAGGTGGTAGGCTATATCACAAAGGTATTTTATACAAAAAATGTAATGAAACAAAAACTTAACAACTCTTAAAAAAGCAGACATCTGGATCCATAAAACAGGATCAGATTCTAATTTTCTAAATAAAAATATTGAGAAAAATAATAGGTTGAGAAAAAATATCTATTCACTCTATCCTCCATCTTTCGGGCAAGGAAAGGACTTAGGCTATCTTCACAGATTTAAAAAGCAAAACTAAGGGAGGGGAGGAGCAAGATGGGAGGGGAGGAGCAAGATGGCAGCCAAGTAACAGCTTCCTTGCAACTCGGCATGGTGAGACTGGGGAAAGAAGACTCCAGGCACATCCGGCTGGTGGAATCTGCCCAGAATCATCCCTTTGAGGACACAGGGAGTCAGCAAGAGACTTTTGGACCCCATGAGGAGGACAAAAGCAGTGGAGAATTGGCAGGTGGTTACATGTGTTCATTCAGTCTAATCCCACTGGCAGCTGACTCATCGAAACTCTAGTCCAGAGGCACAGTAACTTAAAGAGCAAGAGGAAGTGAAAGAAAAATTAGGGCAACGAAAAAGATAAAAGAAAACACTCATGAGGAAGAATCAGCAGAAAAATCCTGGCAACATGAAAAACCAGTCCAAAGCAACTCCCCAAGGGACCATGAGGTAGCTCCTGCAGAGGATTCCACCTATAAAGAAATGTTAGAAATGACAGAAAGGGGAGTTTAGAATACAGATGATGAAAACAATGAAAGAAATCATGGAAACAATGAAGGAAACTTCTGATAAAGTAGAAAATAACCAAAAGGAAATCCAAAAACAGAATTAAATAAGAGATGAACAATATGAAGACCATAGAAAGGATATAGCAGAGCTCTAGGAACTGAAGCAGTCAATTAGGGAACTTACAGATGCAATAGAAAGTATCAACAACAGATTAGACCATGCAGAAGAAAAAAACTCAGAGGTAGAGGACAAAGCTCTTGAGATTACTCAGATAGTTAAAGAGGCAGAAAAGAAGAGAGAGAAAGCAGAATGTTCACTGACAGAATTATGGGACTTTGTGAAGTATTCAAACATATGAGTTATAGGTATCTCAGAAGGGGAAGAAGAATGCCCCAGGGGAATGGAAGCCATACTAGAGAATATTATAAATGAAAATTTCCCAAATATCACCAAAGATTTTGACACACTCCTTTCAGAGGGATATCGAAGCCCAGGTCACCTCAACTCTTAACAGAGCTTCTCTAAGATACATTGTGATGAACCTGTCCAAAGTCAAGCAAAAGAAAAGATTCTTCAAGCTGCCAGGAGTAAGCGCCAGTTGACCTACAGGGACAAATCCATTAGGGTGACTGCAGACTTCTCTAATGAAACTTTTCGAGCAAGAAGACAATGGTCATCTACCTTTAATCCACTTAAACAGCACAATTTCCAGAGCAGAATTCTATATCCTGCTAAGTTAAGGTTTAAAATTGACAGAGAAATCAAATCATTTACTGAAATGCAAACATTAAGGAAATTCGCCACAACAAGACCAGCTCTGCAGGAAATACTTCAACCTGTTCTATACACTGACCATCACAATGGATCAACAGCGTAAGAACTCAGAAATTAAAGGACAGAACCTAACATCCACAATGATGCAAAAGATAAAACTAAGCAATGGACTCTCACAAAATAAGATGCATAGAACCCTACCACACTTACCAATTATCTCAATAAATGTTCATGGCTTGAATTTCCCACTGAAGAGGCATAGCTTGGCTGACTAGATTAAAAAACACAAGCCATCCATTTGCTGTCTGCAGGAAACACACCTAGCTTCAAAAGACAAATTAAAACTCCCAGGTAGGGTTTGAAGACAATTTTTCAGGCAAACAGAATTCAGAAGAAAAGAGGAGTTGCAACCTTATTTTCAGATACGTGTGGATTTAAAGCAACTAAACTCAAAAAGACAAGATGGTCACTTTATATTGGTCAAGGGAAAAATACAACAAGAAGACATTTCAATTCTAAATATTTATGCACCCAACTTTAATGCTCCCAGATTCTTGAAACAGACCTTACTCAGTCTCAGGAATATGATATCCTATAACACCGTAATAACAAGGGACTCTAACATTCCTCTTACAGAGCTAGACAGATCCTCTAAACAGAAATTAAACAAAGATATAAGGGACTTAAATGAGAACCTAGAACAACTGTGCTTGATAGACACATTTAGAACACTCTATCCCAAAGATAAAGAATATACATTCTTCTCATCACCCCATGGAACAGTCTCCAAAATTAATCATATCCTCGGGCACAAAACAAATCTCAACGGAATCAAAAGAATTGAAATTTTACCTTGTATCTTCTCAAGCCACAAGTCACTAAAGGTGGAATGCAACTCCATCAGAAACATTCAGGCTTGGTGCTTGTGGCTCAAGTGGCTAAGGCACCAGCCACATATACCTAAGGTGCTGAGTTCGAATCCAGCCCAGGCCCGCCAAACAACAATGATGGTGATGGCTGCAACCAAAAAATAGCCGGGTGTTGTGGCAGGCGCCTATAGTCCCAGCTACTTGGGAGGCAGAGGCAGGAGACTCGCTTGAGCCCAGGAGTTGGAGGTTGCTGTGAGCTGTGATGTCACAGCACTCTGCCCAGGG
>NW_003852397.1:48793149-48796800 GCF_000181295.1 Otolemur garnettii
GAATACTACCAGAAACTCTATGCCCAGAAATTTGACAATGTGAAGGAAATGGATCAATATTTGGAATCACATCCTCTCCCTAGACTTAGCCAGGAAGAAACAGCACTCCTGAACAGACCAATTTCCAGCACTGAGATCAAACAAACAATACAAAATCTTTCAACAAAAAAAAGGCCTTGGTCCAGATGGCTTCACACCAGAATTCTATCAAACATTCAAGGAAGAGCTTATTCCCATACTACAGAAATTATTCCAAAAAATTGAGGAGGAAAGAATCTTCCCCAACACCTTCTACAAAGCAAAAATCATCCTGACACCAAAACCAGGAAAAGACCCAACTAAAAAGGAGAATTTCAGACCAATTGCACTAATGATATAGATGCAAAAATTCTCAACAAAATCCTAGCCAATAGATTACAGTTTATTATCAAAAAAGTCATACATCATGATCAAGTAGGTTTCATTCCAGGGATACAAGTCTGGTTTAACATATGCAAGTACATAAACATTATCTACCATATAACCAGAAGCAAAAACAAAGACCATATGATCCTCTCAATAGATGCAGAAAAAGCATTCGATAAAATCCAACATCCTTTTCTAATTAGTACACTGAAGAGTATAGGCATACGTGGCACATTTCTTAAACTGATCGAAGCTATCTATGACAAACTCATAGTTAATATTTTACTGAATGGAGTAAAACTGAAAGCTTTTCCTCTTACAACTGGAACCAGACACGGTTGTCCTCTGTCACCATTACTATTCAACATAGTGCTGCAAGTTCTAGCCAATACAATTAGGCAAGAGAAGGAAATAAAGGGCATCCAAATGGGAGCAGAGGAGGTCAAACTCTCCCTCTTTGCTGACCATATGATTTTATACTTAGAGAACCCCAAAGACTCACCCACAAGACTCCTGGAAGCCATCAAAAAATATAGTAATGTCTCAGGATATAAAATCAATGTCCACAAGTCAGCAGCCTTTGTATATAGCAATAACAGTCAAGATGAGAGGCTAATTAAGGACACAACTCCCTTCACCATAGCTTCAAAGAAAATGAAACACCTGGGAACATACCTAACAAAAGAGGTGAAGGACCTCTATAAAGAAAATTATAAAATCCTAAGAAAGGAAATACCAGAGGATATTAACAAATGGAAGAACATACTATGCTCATGGCTGGGAAGAATCAACATTATTAAAAGGTCTATACTTCCCAAAGCAATCTACTTATTCAATGCCACCCCTATTAAAATACCATCATTGTACTTTCAACATTTGGAAAAAATGACTTTGCATTTTGTATGGAACCAGAAAAAACCCGTATAGCTAAGGCAGTTCATAGTAATAAAAACAAAGCCAGGGGCATCACCATACCAGATTTTAGGCTGTACTACAAGGCCATAGTGGTCAAGATGACATGGTACTGGCACAAAAATAGAGACATAGACATTTGGAATGGAATTGAAACCAGGAAATGAAACTAACATCTTACAACCACCTAATCTTCAATAAACCAAATAAGAACATACCTTGGAGGAAAGGCTCCCTATTCAATAAACGGTGCTGGGAGAACTGGATATCCACATGTAAAAGACTGAAACTGGACCCACACCTTTCTCCACTCACAAAAATTGATTCAAGATGGATAAAGGACTTAAATTTAAGGCATGAAACAATACAAATCCTCTCCTCAAAGAAAGCATAGGAAAAACACTGGAAGATATTAGCCTGGGAAGACTTCATGAAGAAGACTGCCATGGCAATCGCAACAACAACAAAAATAAACAAATGGGACTTAATTAAACTGAAAAGCTTCTGAGCTAAGGAGACAATGACCAAAGCAAATAGACAACCTACACAATGGGAAAGGACATTTGCATATTTTGAATCAGACAAAAGCTTGATAACTAGGATCTATAGAGAAGTCAAATTAATTCACATGAAAAAAGCCAACAATCCCATATATCAATGGGCAAGAGACATGAATAGAACCTTCTCTAAAGAAGACAGATGAATGGCTAGCAAACATATGAAAAAATGTTCATCATCCCTAATTATTAGAGAAATGCAAATCAAAACCACCCCGAGATACCATCTAACCTCAGTGAGAATGCCCACATCACAAAATCTCAAAACTGCAGATGCTGGCATGGATGTGGAGAGAAGGGAATACTTTTATACTGCTGGTGGGACTGCAAACTAATTTTGGAAGGAAATATGGAGAACTCTCAAAGAATTCAACCTAGACCTCCCATTTGATCCTGCAATCCCATTACTGGGCATCTACCCAGAAGGAAAAAAATCCTTTTATTATAAGGACACTTGCACTAGACTATTTATTGCAGCTCAATTTACAATCGCCAAAATGTGGAAACAGCCTAAATGCCCACCAACCCAGGAATGGATTAATAAGCTGTGGTATATGTACACCATGGAATACTATTCAACCATTAAAAAAATGGAGACTTTACCTGGATGGAGTGAAACACATTATTCTTAGTAAAGCATCACACGAATGGAGAAGCATAAATCTTATGTACTCAATTTTGATATGAGGACAATTAATGACACAGTGGAGGTGGGGGAAGGGGAGAGCAGAGAGAGAGAAGGGGGGTCTTGTTGTGTGCCACACCTTTTGGAGGCAAGACACGATTGTGAAAGGAACTTTATCTAACAAATGCAATCAGTGTAACCTGGTTTCTTGTACCCTCAATGAATCCCCAACAATAAAAAAAAAAGAAAGAAAGAAAGAAGCAAATTTGTAGAGAGAAAGTAGAATAGAGGTTAAAATTTTATGTTATAAAGTTTACTATTTTAATTATTTGTAGTGTCTCATTAGATGGGTTTAAGTACCATTACATTCAAATTGTGCAGCCATCACCACCATCTATTCTATTTCCAGAATTTTTTTCATCTTCCCAAACTGAAACCCTGTACCCATTAGACAATAACTCCCCATCCCACCTTCCCTCTACCCTCTGGTAACCATCATTCTACTTTCTATCTCAATGAATCTGACCATTCTAGGTACTTTATTGTGTATATTTTACCACAATAAAGAAATTCTTTTTTGTTATTTGTTTTTCGAGACAGAGTCTCAAGCTGTCACCCTGGGTAGAGTGAAATAGCATCATAGCTCACAACAACCTTCAACTCCTGGGCTCAAGCGATCCTCTTGCCATAGGTTTTCTATTTTTTAGCAGAGACGGGGTCTCGCTTTTGCTCAGTCTGGTCTCGAACTCCTGAGCTCAAGCAATCCACCCCCGTTGGCCTCCCAGAGTGCTAGGATTACAGGCATGAGCCACTGTACCCAGCCCAATAAATAAGTTTTTTTAAGAAAAAAATAAGAGGCTTGGAGCCTGTAGCTCAGTGGTTAGGGCACTGGTCACATACAGTGAGGCAGGTGGGTTCGAACTTGGCCTGGGCCTGCTAAGACAGCAATGACAACTGCAACAACAACAACAAAATAGCTGGGCATTGTGGCAGGTGCCTGTAGTCTCAGCTACTTGGGAGGCTGAGGCAAGACAATCACTTAAGCCCAAGAGTTTGAGGTTGCTGTGAGCTGTGATACCGTAGCAGTCTACCAAGGGTGTCACAGTGAGACTCTACCTCAAAAAAAAAGAAAGAAAGAAAGAAAGAAAGAAA
>NW_003852397.1:48796942-48799757 GCF_000181295.1 Otolemur garnettii
AAAGAAAAAAATAAGAAACTATTCACTGCTCTCCATTCCAGTCGCCACCGCCCTGGCCTGGCCACCATTTTGTCCTATGCAGATGGTGGCAGTAGCCTCATAACTGGTCTCCCTCCTTGCAACACAACTCTGACTTATGACCCACTCACCTCCCCACTTCTGCTCTAAAATAGTCAAAGATCTTCCAGTTCCTACAGAACCAAATAAAAATCCTAGACTGCCTCAAGGCTAATATGGGGTAACCACCAGCACCCTGCCAGTTGCTAAGATGCTGCTCCACAGACAGACAGACATAGCCAGTGAGAGGTAAGGAAGGCCACATGTCAAAGTCGAGGACACAACTGTATTAAATGCAACATGTTTGTCCACTAACCATAAAACAGCAGGCCCCAGCCTTTTTGGCACTAGAAACCAGTTTCATGGAAGACAATTTTTCAGGGTGGGGTATGGTTTCAGGATGATTCAAGTACATAACATTTATTATACACTTTATTATTATTACAATGTATTATATAATGAAATAATTATACAACTCCTCATAAGTCAGAATTGGTGGGAGCCCTGAGCTTGTTTTCCTGCAACTAGATAGTCCCATCCGGGGGTGATGGGAGACAGTGACAGATGAAGCTTCACTCACTCACTTGCCACTCACACCTGTAGTGTGACTCTTCCTAGCAGACCACAAACCCATATCGGTCTGTAGCCCGGGGCTGGAGACTGAAGCTATAAAACATATTCCTAATGATAATCACGTAGCTCAATGAACCATGGTCACCCACGAGAAGGTTACTTATCCACATTTTGACCAAATTACCAGGCAGATGTTTTACTAGTATAAGCAAGCTAGCTTGATCTAAACTGATCCAAACCTAAGTTGTACCTCGCTACCCCCCAACTCATACTACCAGCACCAGCTGCTTTCTCTAACTACTCAATGACAATTACCACTAGGTAACATACCCACTACCTAGCCCAGCACATATCAAAGGTGACCATCCTCTCAGACAGGCCCCCAGAACACTATACGCTGGAAGAAAGTGCCCCCTACGCACCCCAAGGGACAGAGAGAATGTGAACTTCCTGTTCCCCAGGAGAGCTGGCTGAGCGAGCAGGAGGCAGAAGGCCTCTGTTATTCCCCTGCCCTGTGCTGAAGCTGTCACCCCACTAGGCAAGTTCCTAGAGTGGTTCTGCACTTGGAAAATCTAGAAGGAGAGCAGAGAAAATTTTGTGTCAGAAAGCTCACAAGGCTCCAGAAATTGCCCTGTGGAGAGAGCGCAGATGACCTCCCACCCAGTTCTCTCTCCCCCTGAGCGGTGACCTCTGATGCTCCCTCTTTCAGTGGACAGAGATAAGAACCATCTACACCTCTGCCCAGTGACAATCACAGGACTTATCAGAGCTTTGTTTTCACCAAGGAGGGAAAACAAAGACTCCTTATATCATAGGGAAAGGGAACACTGCCCTGAGATCTCAGAAAGAAAACACTGCCGGGGAATGTTGTCTTATTAAAGCAGAGAAGATTTTTAGAAAATACCTAAAATGGAATGTACCAGAGATAAAGGAGTTCCACCAACAGAGAGTGCCAGAGGCCTGCGAAGGGTCCCCTCAAGGCTTTGCAAAGTGCTGCTTTCCATATGCCTAAGGGGAAGCTAGCTGGGTCCAGAGAAGGAGCCAGGAGGGACAGGAGGGATTGAGCAGGATCTAATGGGTTGGAATTTACCTCATGCTACTTCTGATCACATAAGTGAATCTCAGAGTGTTCTGACTAGTAAAAAAAGCTAGGTGCTTTGGGAGAAAGAAATTTTAAAGACTGCATGTTACAGGATTCCATTTATATGAAATTTCCAGAAAAAGCAGTTCTACAGATACATCAATCAGACTAGTGGCTGTGTGGGGGCCAGAGAGGAGAATGAAGATGGACTACACACAGGCATAGGGGATTCCTAGAATGGTGGAAACGTACCAAAACTGGATTGTGGTGAGGTTTGCACAACTTGGTACCTTTGCTAAAAATCATTGAATGATAGCCAAGTATTATGGTGGGCGGCAGGTGCCTGTAGCCCCAGATACTTGGGAGGCTGAGGCAAGAGAATTGCTTAAGCTGTGATGCCATGGCACTCTACCAAGAGTGACATAGTGAAACTCTGTCTCAAAAAAAAATTGAGTCATACATTTAACGTGGCTGATTTTAAGTAAGTTATAATTCAGTAAGTTCAGAAAAACAAAACCTAAGCAAGAGAAATTAAAAAAAATGGACAGAACACCTTGTCTAGAAGATGAACTAAAATTGTTAATTAAAAGACTAGAAAACGATAAGATGGCTGTAGAAATTTAAGGAGCTATTACAGAATCTGTAAAGAGACACTTCCTAAAAAATATATTCAAGGCCAGTCAAGGTGCCTCACACCTGTAATCCTAGCACTCTGGGAGGCCAAGGTATGGGTGGATTGCTTGAGCTCAGGAGTTCTAGATCAGCCTATGCAAGAGTGAGACCCCACCCCACCCCAACTCTACTAAAGAAAAAAATCTAGCCAGGCTTTCTGGCAGGCACCTGTAGTCCCAGCTACTCAGGAGGCTGAGGGAAGAGGATCGCTTGAGCTCAACAGTTTGAGGTTGCTGTGAGCTATAATGCCACTATAGTCTACTCAATAGAGTGAGACTCTGTCTCCACACACACTAAAAAAAGAATAAAGTAGGGATACGTGCTACAGCATGGGTGAACTTTGAAAACGTTAAGTGAGGCTCGGTGCCTGTGGCTCAAGCGGCTAAGGCGCCAGCCACATACACCTAAGGTGGCGGGTTCGAATCCCCAGCC
>NW_003852397.1:48800969-48801980 GCF_000181295.1 Otolemur garnettii
AATCACTCAAGCCCAAGAGTTGGAGGTTGCTGTGAGCTGTGACGTCACAATACTCTACAGAGGACAACATAGTGGGACTCTGTCTCAGAAAAAGAAAGAAAACAAGTGAGTTGAGGGCGAGTGATAATGACAGAGATGGCTGAGAGGTTTGAGGATTCTAGAGTGGAAAGGGCCTGACTGTCACTCCTGGGTGGATCCCTCAGAGGTCTCTGTGCAGCGGTACTGGCACAGAGGTAAAGTACAGCAGGTAAATAGAGAAATGCCGAGATGACTTCACCCTCCTCTCCTCAGCCCCAGAGATGCACAGGAGATTGTCCCTGTGCTCCTGTGAAGAGGGCAGTTTTAGCTGCAATAGAACGAGACTTCAAGAAGCCCTGCATTCAGTCAGGCACAACACAGCTGCAGCCTCCTTGAATCAATGGCCCAGGAGAAAACATGTCCAGGTTCACCTCGACACTTGTCAGCTTGGACAGGCAGAACCAGCTCCCTTCCTGCCACATATGCCCCAAACCATGCTGGAGACAATGGCCGAAAGAAAGTATGAGGGAGGCAACCCAAATTGGTAAAGATTACCCAGAACTGAGTGAGATTAAGTTCCTGTGCGCTGACGGAATTTCTCAAGAGGAAAAGTAGATTGACTCATAGAAAAGCAGTTCTAGTTCTTCCGTGATTTGTGTCCTCAGATATGGTACCTGCCACAAAGGCAGTAAAGATTATTTTTCACAACTGCGGCTCCACTCTCCATTTCCAGCCCATCAGTGTCACTTTGTACACCACACTGGCAATTCCAGCATCATAAGCCAGTGAGCCAGCTGGAAATGTCCCAGTGTTCTCCCACTTCCCTTCTGTCCCAGAACACCTATGATGGGGTTTCAAATGGCAACTCTCCGGCTCGGCGCCTGTAGCTCAGCGGCTAAAGGCTCCAGCCACATATACCAGAGCTGGTGGGTCTGAATCCAGCCTGGGCCTGCCAAACAATAATGACAATTACAACCAAAAAAATAGTGGGGC
>NW_003852397.1:48802419-48806917 GCF_000181295.1 Otolemur garnettii
AAGGTTTTTAAAGACAATTTGTTGGGAAAAAGGCAAGACAATTGGGTCTCCTAATTGCCTGGGTTGGGGCTGGGTTGAACCATAGGGGTGTAGAAATTGTCTTCTTTCATCAGAGAAATGCAAATCAAAACTACTTTGAGATATCATCTAACTCCAGTAAAATTAGCCCACATCACAAAATCACAAAACCAGAGATGTTGGTGTAAATGTGGAGAAAAGGGAAAATTTCTACGCTGCTAGTGGGAATGCAAACTAATACATTCCTTTTGAAAAGATGTTTGGAGAACACTTAGGGATCTAAAAATACACCTGCCATTCACTACTACAATTCCTCTACTAGGTATATATCCAGAAGACCAAAAATCACATTATAACAAAGATATATGTACCAGAATGTTTATTGCAGCCCAATTCATAATTGCTAAATCAAGGAAGAAGCCCAAGTGCCCATGGACCCATGAATGGATCAATAAATTGTGGTATATGTACATCATGGAATATTATGCAGCCTTAAAGAAAGATGGAGACTTTACCTCTTGCATGTTTACATGGATGGAGCTAGAACATATTCTTCTTAGCAAAGTGTCTCAAGAATGGAAGAAAAAGTATCCAATGTACTCAGTCTTACTATGAAACCAATTTATAGCTTTCTTATAAAAGCTATAACCCAATTGTAGCCCAAGAAGGAGAAAGGGAAGAGGGAAGGGAGGGGAGGGGAGTGGGGAGGATGGGTGGAGGGAGAGTAATTGGTGGGGCCACACCTACGGTGCATCTTACAAGGGTACATGTGAAATTTACTAGGTATAGAATATAAATATCTTAACTTAATAACTAAGAAAATGCCATGAAGGCTATGTTAACCAGTTTGATGAAACCATCTCAAATTGTATATAAAACCAGCACATTCTACCCCATGATTGCATTAATGTACGTAGCTATGATGTAATTATATACATATATGTGTGTATATATCACACATATACTCATAACACTAACTCAACAAAGAAGACAATTTATACATATATGAAAACAAAAATTTTTGTTTATATACATATATGTAAACAAAAATGAAATTGTCTTCTTTGCTGAGTTAGTTCTTGGGATGGGACTCACAAGGGCAGGTGAGTCTGTTTCTCAGTATGGGCCACTGAGTAGGTCATCTTTTCCACTGGAATGCAGGGCCCAGAAAATTCTCGACACCACCTTTAGGTTTCAAAAAGATGATGTTATCTGCAGAGAAAGTTAAAAAACCTTTCTGACCACCAGCTAAGTGACTCCAGAGTAACAATTATAGAGAAGTAAACAGGTGATCAGTGGCTGATTATTATCAAGCAAATGGCCACACTGTGGCTGATGATTATCATTGTTTTTAGCTGGGCCTGTGCCTTCACAGGGTGTTAGGCCCAGACCACAGTTCTCTCACCTTGCACCCCTTTATTGGTTTGTAAAGGGTAGTTTCAGTACTACCAATTTTCTGAAACCAGGTCAGAAAATACCATGCAGCTTCTGCCTGGGTCTCTTGGAACACTCATTTTTGGAGTGCTGAGTAGTCAAATTAGAAATCTGACCACCCAGAGGTTGCAGTGCTGTGAGGAACACCCAGCCTACACAAGTAGGCATTTCTGCTTACGGCCCCCCTGAAGTCCTAAGCAATAAACAGTATCTACTGCCAGACACGTGAATGAAGACACATCCAGATAATTTCAGTTCTCATGTCTGCCCCCACCCCGCCCCAGCCTCAAAGTCTTGCTAGTTGAGAACCCAGGTATTATGGAGCAAAGACAAGCTATCCCTGCTAATCTGTGTGCAAAATAAAACGGTTGTTTTTTGTTACCAAATTCTGGGGCCGTTTATCATGTAGCAGTGCTACTGAAACAATGGCCTTCTTCTCTATCCTGGTAGGTCAAAGTCCTATTCATCCTCAAAGGCAAAGCAAAACATCACCCCCTCTGGGAAGCCTACACTCAGCTCCGAGGTTAGAAGGGATCCCTTATCTAACTGTGTAATGTTTAGTTACATTGCTCTATCACTCCTTTGTATAAAGACAGCACTTGGTGTGACTACAGCTGGCAGGGAGCCTTGCACATAGTGGGAACTCAAATATTACTTGCTAAAGCCAGGCCTGGTGGTATGGGCTGTAGTATCAGCTACTTGGCAAGCTGAGGCATGATGATAGGATAGAGTGAGCCAAGGAGTTTGAGATCAGTCTGGGCGATAGACCAAGACCCTAATTTCAGAAGTAAAGAAAGAAAATCTATTTGCTGAAAGAATCTTACGTCTCAACTTTATTTTAAATAGTAATTTAACGCAGCCCCTACTTAAAATTTGCCGGGAAGGGAACCTGCTTTTAGAGGGCAAAGTAGGCCTAACTCAAAGATGAATGCTCTACTTTGAAAGACTCCAGAAAAACTCAAATGTGTTTCCCTTTTCAAATTAATTTGCAGTGTGAGATAATCTAGCGTATGCAATTTTTCTTAAGCCAACTTTTTTTGTTGTTGTTAAAAGTTTTCAAAATAATGGAGACCTTGTCTTTTAAGATAGCTTCACGGGTGGGACCATGAGCTAGTGTGAATGAGAAACAGTCTGGAAGGAGCGCAGATCGGTTTTCTAAAGGCACTTCAGGATTTGATTCCCATATGGTGCAAGCATCCTGCCAGGAAGCATTCCAAGTCTCTTTGCACAGAACTTCCCCTGGGCTGCTCACAAAAGCAAAATCACACTTGTGAGCCACTAGTCTATTACGAAAGTAGATTTTAATAGCTATTATGATGGGGATTATAAAAAGAGCAAACTAATGATTGAGTTTATGCTAACAGATCAATTTGAAAAAACATAGCAAAGACTGTTGGGAAAGTGTGTGGGGGAGGGTGTACAAGGTGCAGCTCTGTGTACACAGTGAAAGTCACCAGGAAGTGAAGACAAAATCAATAGCAGAATGACTATAAACTTGGCTCTCCACCGAAGGAGGTTCCAAACTGACAGCATTTAGCCTGTAGTCAGAATTAACAAGCATTTTTAAAGGAGGAATCGCAACTTGAAAACTTTATCAGCCTCTCAGATTTCCCACAAAATCTGTCTGGAAGTGAGCCATGTGGGGGTTGCCTCGCAAAGTGGAGCTGAGCTTCCCACCCTCTCTCACCCATGGGGCTGACTCAGCAGCACAAACAGAGAGGTAAGAAGGGATGTGTATGTGTGTGCACCAGATGTGAGCAAACCAGATCGCAG
Organism: Otolemur garnettii; assembly: GCF_000181295.1. Lineage (NCBI taxonomy): Eukaryota > Metazoa > Chordata > Mammalia > Primates > Galagidae > Otolemur > Otolemur garnettii. The sequence goes on from NW_003852397.1 coordinate 48,805,645, forward strand.
AATAAATGTGCGTGACTACTCTGCATTTTTTTTTTGAGAGGGAGTCTCACTATACCACCCTCAGTTGAGTGCTGTGGTGTCATAGCTCACAGCAACCTCCAGCTCTTGGGCTTAGGTGATTCTCTTGCCTCAGCCTCCAAAGTAGCTGGGACTACAGGTGCCCATCACAATGCCCAGCTATTTCTGTTGTTGTTGTTCTTATCATTGTTGTTTAGCAGACCCTGGCTGAATTCAAACCCACCAGTGCTGGTACGTGTGGCCAGTGCCCTAACCACTGTGCTATGGGCACCAAGCTGACTATTCAGCATTTTAAAACAACAAAATCTAAGTTCTATTGTTTGTCCAGAACCCACTTTCCTGTGGTTTCTAATTTCTTACTTATAATACAGTTTTTTGTATGCTTGTTTTTGTTTTTTGAGAGAGAGTCTCACTATGTCGCCCTCAGTAAAGTGCTGCGGTATCACAGCTCACAGCAACCTCAAACTCTTGGGCTTAGGTGATTCTCTTGCCTCAGCCTCCAAAGTAGCTGGGACTACAGGCACCCACCACAATACCTGCCTATTTTTTTTATTGCAGTTGTCATTGTTTAGCTGGCCTGTGTCAGGTTCAAACCCACCAGCTTTGGTGTATGTAGTTGGCGTTGTAACCTCTATACTACGGGTGCCAAGCCTCCCCTCCCCCACCACCTTTTTTTTTTTACTGTAGTTGTCATTGTTTAGTTGGCCCAGTTGAGTTCAAGCCCACCAGCCCTGATCTTTGTGGCTGGTGCTTAATCATTGAACTATGGGGGCCGAGCCAAGAAGCCTTTTTTGTTCTAAATTATAAATGTCAAAGACTAGCTCCAAAGCCACAGCAACCAACCACCCATCATCCATTTAGCAAACGGTTGCTACACACCGATCCAGAGAAAAAGGTAAGGCCAGGCATGGTGGCTCCCACCTATAATCCCAGCATTCCAGGAGGCTCAAGTGGGAGAATTGCCTGAGCTCAGGAGTTTGAGACCAGCTTGAGCAAGAGTGAGACACCTAGGCTCTCCAAAAAAATAGAAAAATTAACTGGGTGTAGCGATGCATGCCTATAGTCCCAGCTACTCAGGAGGCTAAGGCAGGAGGATAGCTTGCAGGAGTTTGAGGTTGCTGTGAGCTATGATGCCATTGCACTCTAGCCTGGGCAACAGGGCAAGACCCTGTATCAAAAAGAAAAAGGATCCAGAGCTCACTTTCACTATGCACTGTCTTCTCTCCTAGACACTATCACTATAGTCTGACTCTTT
>NW_003852397.1:48807879-48816330 GCF_000181295.1 Otolemur garnettii
AAAAAAAAAAGGCTGACGGCAAAGGGGGAGCAGGTGTGTCACATGTAGAGCATAGGAACAAGAGAGCAGAGAGGTGGTGCCAGCCTCCTTTAAACAACCACCTCTCATGTGAACTACCAAAATGAGAAGTCATTCATTATTAGGGGGAGGGCACCGAGCCATGGGTGAAAGATCTTCCCCCATCTCAGCCATTGTTAACATTATTTTTCGTATTACATGGCTGAATATTTTCCAAACAGCCTGGTAAATACAATAAATATACATTTCTGTATGTTCCTTCTGCTCCAATAAAATTTCCAAAATTAGAATGAGAGAACTTTATGTGTACCATTAAGGGAAAATATCTGAAATATATCCATCCTAAAATAATTGTCACATGAACTGAATGAATGAATGAATGCTGGCCAAATTCCTCCACTGGCAAGATCTGCCCGTGTGTGCGCTGCTCTGGCCCCACCTACCACATTCACAGGCTAATTCAATGTGCCTTCGATGAGCTGATCCATCTTTCTTTGTCTCTTCACTCATCAGATACCCAGGCCAAACACCACCGTTCACAATTTCTCCCCCCTCCCCCCTTTTTTTTTTTCTACATAGTCTTACTTTGTCGCCCTCGGTAGAGTGCTATGGCATCACAACTCACAGCAACCACAGGCTCCTGGGCGCAAGTGATTCTCTTGTCTCAGCCTCCCCAGTAGCTGGGATTACAGGGACCTGCCACAATACCCAGCCATTTTTAGAGCCAGGTTCTCTCTGTAGCCCAGGCGATTTGTCCACCTCGGCCTCCCAGAGTGCTGGGATTACAGGTGTGAGCCACCACACTGGCCCCTCCCCCTTTTGTAGCCCTGCTCAGGTGCTCATATACCAAAAAATGTTACAATTATCCCAAGTCAACCCACTGATTTCTTTGGGCAGGGGAGGGGGGAACAGAGCCTCAAGCCATCACCCTGGGTAGAGTGCTATGGCATCACAGCTCACAGCAACCTCCAACTCCTGGGCTCAAGCAGTTCTCCTGCCTCCACCTCCCTAGTAGCTGGAATTACAGGCACCTGCCGCAATGCCCAGCTATTTTTTGGTTGTAGCTGTCATTGTTGCTTGGTGGGCCTGGGCTGGATTCAAACCCGTCAGCTCAGGTGTATGTGGCTGGCGCCTTAGCCACTTGAGTCACAGGCGCAGAACCAACCCACTGCTTTCTACTTCTGTTCTAGCCAAGGAGGCTATCACTCTCCTACAGACAAGTGTCCAATCGTTCTCTTCAATTGCAGCCAGAATTAATGTTCAAAGAGGAGACTTAATTTATGTCTCTCCCCAGCTTAACAAACATTTCAGTAGCTTCCTCCTGCCCTTGGAACAAGGCCCAAACTGGGGAGTGGAGAGAACAAGGCCCTCCTTGATCTGCTCCCTGCTTCCCTGGGAGCATTCTCCTGCTCCAGCTTTCTCCCTCAGACACAGTGGCCCTCAGCGCTCTAACCCCTCACACATCACTCTTTCCTTCTCTCATGCCACCACCTCCTGGGCAGGCTCAGGTACTTCCTCAAGGAGGCCTCTACTGATCTGAGCACCCCGTACATCCCCTATTGTAATTATTTGTTTACTACCTGTCTTTCAGATAAACTCTAAGCACTGTGGGTACAAAGATGGTGCCTTCTCTTGCACCACTACACCAGTACCCAGCCCCAGGTCTCCCAATGGGAGCACAGCAAATATTAGGTAAGTGAAATCAAAGATAGGATGAATGAATTCTTAATCATCCACAGTCAAATTCAAGTTGCTCATCTATTACAATCAAAGAGTGGGCACTATCCAAGGTGAAGTCCTTGGGGGGCAACCTTAAGGCCCCCTACATCCTGACACCCTTTGAATGGATGCACTCTCCCATTAATTGTCAATTTTTACCCTCCATACCATTGGAGGGTACAGGGCTTGCACAAGTTGCCAGATTCGGTACTGAGAGGGCTACTTTACCCTGCTTAGAGAGAGGGTAGGTGGTTAGTTTTGTTTAGTCGTTTGGAGAAAAAGGACTGAAGATTTCTGGTCAAAAGAGAGAAGAGAAATTAAAGAAAGAGAAGCAAGGATGATCAATTCTGTATGGCTGTCAATTTACAATTGCACAGGTATGAAGCCAACTTCAGTGTCTATCAACTGATAAGTGGATAAAGAAAACGTGTGTGTGTGTGTGTGTGTGTGTGTGTGTATGTACATGAGGTGAGATAATTAAGTTTGCAAATTCATTCTAGAAAAAGTACTACATTCCTCACTGTCTATTATCATTACAGTCACCTTCAAAGTACTCCCCTTGAGAAGCTATGCACTGACGCCAGCACCTAGTTCATACTTCAAAGCAATTTTGGACTCTTTTTCTGAAATGGCCATCAGAGCTGTCACTGTACAAAGTCTGACAATTAAGTTCATAAACTGATTCGAGAAAAAGTGCTGTTGAAGGGTAGACTAGGTGCTGGCATCAGTGCGCAGCTTCCCAAGGGGAGTACTTTGAAGGTAACCAGAGCAGCTCAGCTCCTGTGGCTCAAGTGGCTAAGGCGCCAGCCACATACACCAGAGCTGGTGGGTTCGAATCCAGCCCTGGGCCCGCCAAACAACAATGATGACTACAACCAAAAAATAGCCAGGTGTTGTGGCAGGCACCTGTGGTCCCAGCTACTTGGGAGGCTGAGGCAGGAGACTCTCTTGAGCCCAAGAGTTGGAGGTTGCTGTGAGCTACAGCACTCTACCCGGGGGGACAGCTTGAGGCTCTGTCTCCAAAAAAAAAAAAAAAAAAAAGAAGGTGACCAGAGCAATGAGGTATATTTTTTTTCTAGGATGAGGAGTTTGTGAACTTAATCATCTGACCTCATGTATGAACGTATGAGTGTATGGTGGTGTATGTGTGTACACACCATGGAGTACTGTTCAGCCATAAGAAGGAATGAAATGACGCCTTTTGCAGCAACTTTGATAGAACTAGAAACCAGGGGGTGGCACCTGTGGCTCAAAGGAGTAGGGCGCCAGCCCCATATGCCGGAGGTGTGGGTTCAAAACCCAGCCCCGGCCAAAATCTGCAAAAAAAAAAAAGAACTGGAAACCATTATCTTAACAAAGTTATCTGAAGAATGGAAAAACAGATATCACTTGTTCTCACTTATAAGTGGGAGCTAAATGAAGGATATATTAATATATGGTCATAAAGAGCTGTAATGGACACTGGAAACTAAAAAGGGGGCCTGGGAGGGAGAGATTAAAATCTACCTATCAAGTGCAACGCACACTATTCTGGGGATAGTGCATAGGATATACGGAAAATGCATCCGTGTAACAAAAACACCTGTTCCCCTGAATTTTTTAAATAAAAAGAGTATTTCTTTAAAAAAAAAAAATGTTGTTTTTTTGTTGGCACCCACCCAGCCTTACACGTGCCTGGCTGGGTGCTAGTTTGGAAGGGCAAAGGAAAAAGCAAGAACAGGGTAGGGAGAAGAAAAGGGGAAGTGACCAGGAGTGACCCTGCAGAAACTCATAATCTAAGGAATCCAGAGCGGAAATTCAGGGTGCTCCTGACAGCCCATATTGGAAACATGGAAGGAGGCAAGGCAAAGAAGGACAGGAGATGCAGAGAACACCACCTGCAGTGGTTGGGAGGCTGCGATTCTTGACCCAGTTCTGCTGCTAGTCTCACTGGGTCTCAGTTTCTCTATCTGTGAAGCAAAGGTTCAGTGTAGACTGGGCTTACTGTTAGTTCAGAACTTTTGTAAATGCTCCTGTTCAATGACAATGCTTTGCTCAAAAGACAAAATGAAAGAGCAGCTTGGGAGATTTAAACCCTTTAATGTTTATGATCTCTACTAAGCTTTTAATAATACTCCCCTTGGGTAAACACAGTTTACATTTAATACAATGTAAATGTTATACAGTTATTTACTATATGGTTATTTCATTTTTATTAGTTTTTATTGTTTTCAGTTTTTTCTTTTTAATTGATTTTTTTTTTCCTGAACATTTTCCATCCATAGTTGGCTGACTATGCAGATAAGAACGCATGGACACAGAAGGCTGACTATAATTTCTCTTTTATAAGGCTCTCTCTCTATGGGTGGCACTTGTGGCTCAGTGAGTAGGGCACCGGTCCCATATACCGAGGGTGGTGGGTTCAAACCCGGCCCTGGCCAAACTGCAACAAAGAAATAGCTGGGCATTGTGGTGGGCATCTGTAGTCCCAGCTACTTGGGAGGCTGAGGCAAAAGAATCACCTAAGCCCAAGAACTGGAGGTTGCTGTGAGCTGTGACGCTACAGCACTCTACTGTGGGTGATGAAGTGAGACTCTGTCTCTAAAAAAATAAAATAAAATAAAATAAAAAAATAAGGCTCTCTAGGTTGGCGCCTATGGCTCAGTGTAGGGCACTGGCCCCATATACCAAGGGTGGCAGGTTCAAACTTCACCCCAGCCAACTGCAACAACAACAACAACAACAACAAAATAATAAGGCTCTCTAATCTATGCTATTTTTTATCTGGTATTAATTTCCCCATAGGATTTCAGTTGTATTTTCAGTCACAGTAGTTGATGTTTGTTTAATATAAGCTGTTTTTAGGATTTAGAAATGTCTTTCATGCTGGTCCAGACAAAAACTCCGAGTGCAGATATGGAAATTTGCCTAAGGACACAGAGCTCAACAGGCCTGAGCAAGGGCTGAGAGCACACAGGTTCCTTGGATTGGGTGTTAACGTGGCCATCCAGAAACGCACCTGCAAAGTTTTATATTATGGGCTTCCAAACAGATATGACAGTAGCATTTATCAACTCTCAAATCCTTAATCTACTACTTTTATTTCCCAGCATGTTTTGCAAATATTTGAAATTTAAAAATAAAGGCCATCTATTCTATTTTTATAAACTGTTTCAGAAGCATGCATGCAACATAATCCTTTAAGATAGAAAATCTTCCTTTTTCCAGTATTTTTTTGCTTTGAATATACTGCCAGAGCACAAATCCTGATATTAGTCATGTATCTTGGATAACCTCAATTCACAGCTATTTATGTACTAAAAATATTTATGTATTCTTTGATCTTGATGAGCCCAACAGCAATCTCTCAAAAACCTTGCAGTGTAATGTAATAAAACTTGAATTGCGGCCCAGAATAATTTCAGGGTTCAACTCTATTTCTTGGTTGCCGAATTTCAAGAGCAGAGTAACAGAACATTGCACCCCCTCTGGAGGTGGTGGGGGTACTAACTCACCTCTCAGGGCTGCTATTTCAGCCCCAGAAAGGAGTGACCACTTCCCACTTCATCCTGCAGTGGGACAGGTCGGGGAGGGAAGGCAAGGGCTTTAGAGCCTCAAGTTAAAGACCAGGGGGCCTCTAGGTAGAAGTTCAGATTCTCAGCTCCACAGCTCAGGAACTTTGGGCTTTAACATAACAAAGAATGACCGAGCCCAGGGTACATGGTCTGAATAACACTGGAGGCTGAAAGTAGGACTTCTGAGTGTGATTAAGAAGGGCTAAGGGCAAGCTTGGCCCTGTGCTACCTGGAAAATGTGGGCAAGTCACGTAAGCATTCTGCATCCTGTCTTCTCTTCCTTAAAGAACAGTAACACAGGGCACCCATAGCTCAGTGGTTAGGGCGCCGGCCACACGCTCTGGGGTTGAGGGGTTTCAAACCAAGCCCCGGCCTACTAAACAAAAAGTGTAGTGGTGGGCGCCTTGTAGTCCCAGCTACTAGGAAGACTGAGAAAGAGAATCACTTGACCCGAAGAGTTTGAAGTCGCTAAGAGCTGTGATGCCAGGACAGGGCACCCTACAGAGGGCGACAAAGTGAGACTCTGTCTTAATTTAAAAAAAAAAGAAGAACAGTAACAAAATGTATCCCTTGGGACTGCCTTGAAGATTAGATTCCTTGTGTATCAATTCCCAGAGAATAGGAGCTATGTTCTATTCAGGACTTTAACGTCTGACACCTGGCACTTTCCTTGATACCAAATAGCAGTTCACTTAAAATTTGTTAAATAAACCAATGAATAAATGAATGATAAATATAAAATGCTTAACACAGAAGTTGACTCATGGCAGATACCTAATTTGGGACTGGCAGGACACATGGCACCCAATAAGTGGCAAATATTAATAAAAACACAGGACTGATTTGTATAACAAAAGCCCACCTAAAATAAGAAATCTGAAGGCAGCTGGACTGATTGTCCACACAATAATGCACTAAAAAGTGTGGGATCCGCACTTTCCCTTCCAGGAACTAATGCCATAACTGAATGTGTTTTTCTACGGTAAATAAAGTGTGGACATCAGAAAAATCACCATTAAGTGTTGAGATTTTGAAAGCCATTTTATGTGTGAAATATAATTTAACAAATTCTTGTGAAAAATTTTATGACCTTTTAAACGATGACAGCAATCTACTAAAAAAATTCACTCAAATGAGAAATACGCCAAATAAAATAAAACTATACATACTTTTTTAATGTATTATATTTGTAAATTGTACTTACGTTGAAATTTAAAAATATATATGACAATACTATTTTTGCATTCTATGAAAATTTGTGTTGCTCCATATAGACCAAATTTTTAATTAAGAACCACTACCCCCCACCACCCCACCACCCCCGTCAATGGTGTCCTGCTTTACCAATGTTAAAATCTGGTCACCTTAGCAATAATGCACAAACAAGAACTCTTATACTCAAGGTTAAAAATGACAGCTGAAACCCTCTCCCTCAGCACACAGCTTGGGCACAGGCAGCTTGAAACCACCTGCCTCCCACATAGCTTAGCATTCCACTGTCCTTGGTACCATGACTTCCCCTAGAAGACTCTGCTCAGAAAATGGCTGGATTGTTAAAGACAGGAATTTTCTGAAAGAATCATCAACTTTTTTTTTCTTTAAGCTGAGAAGGTGAAAACTTACTATTTATTTCAAAACTTCAGAGTCCCACTTGCATATAAATAAGTTGTTAAAAATGTTTATTTGCTGGTTACTGTTTGAAGCTTAAAGAAATTATATCAATGATACTGATACAAAACAGTGGTTGTGGCTCGGCGCCTGTGGCTCAAGTGGCTAAGGCACCAGCCACATACACCTAATGTGATGGGTTCAAATCCAGCCCAGGCCCGCCAAACAACAATGATGGCTGCAACCAAAAAAAAAATAGCCAGGCGTTGTGGCAGGTGCCTGTGGTTCCAGCTACCTGGGAGGCGAGGCAGGAAACTCGCTCAAGCCCAGGAGTTGGAGGTTGCTGTGAGCTGTAATATCACAGCACTCTACCCAGGGGGATAGCTTGAGGCTCTGCTTCAAACAAAACAAAACAAAACAAAATGGAGGTTGTTAATCTATGCTAGTCCACTAAAAATTTAACACTGTTGGTAAAAATAGGCCATATCCACATAAATAAATATGTATTACCATTTGAACTGCCATCTCACACTCCATACAATGTAACTTCCAGTTTCAACCATCTGATAATGAAATCTAAAGTACCCTATAGGTTAAATGTATATGACCTAATAGACAACCATATAAATGGTAAAGCAAGATTGGTGAAACCAGGGGCCGTAGCCTAAAACTAGAGTCCCAGCTACTCAGGAGCCTGAGGTCAGAGAATCATTGGAACCTGGCAGTTCAAGGCTATTATATTAAATCTGTGAATAGCTATTGTGCTCCAGCCTGAGCAACATAGTGAAACCCTGCCTCTAAAAATATTTTTAAAAATTGATGGTCTTGGCCAGGCACAGTAGCTCAAGCCTGTAATCCCAGCACTTGGGAGGCTGAGGCGGGTGGATTGCCTGAGTTCATGAATTCCAGACCAACCTGAGCAGATAGAGACCCTGTCTCTAAAAAATAGCCAGGTGCTGTGGCAGGCGCCTGGAGTCCCAGCTACCTGGAGGCCAAGGCAAAAGAATTGCTTGAACCCAAGAGTCTGAGGTTGCTGCAAGCTATGACACCACAGCACTCCACTGAAGGTCACAAAGTGAGACTCTGTCTCAAAAATAAACAAAAAAACTGATGGTCTTTATTTGATTGTGACAACAAAAGCTGTAGTTTAATACTTAAACTTGCAGTTAATTTTGAACCTTCTATCTAAGCAGAGTTAACTAAGGACAGTCATGAAATTTGCAAGGAAAAGTAGAGGAGACAGAACGAAGAGATAGCACAAGGCCAGCACTGCAAGCTGACACCGTGTTTCAGAAAGGGCAGGCAAGCCAGCATTACTGATTGCTTTCCTTATTGACTTGCGCTAAGTCAGCGTTTATCTTCCAAAAACCTTGTCAGTGGTTGCATTTTATGGTACTCAGTAAATACAAAAAATAAGCCATCATATCAAAATCACTATTTTGGGCTCAGCGTCTGTGGCTCAAATGGCTAAGGCGCCAGCCACGTACACCCAAGGTGGCGGGTTCGAATCCAGCCCTGGCCCACCAAACAACAATGATGGCTGCAACCAAAA
>NW_003852397.1:48816474-48820919 GCF_000181295.1 Otolemur garnettii
AAAAAAAAAAAAAATCACTATTTTGCAGAAGAAATATTACATATAATACATTCATAATCACTGATTGCTTTCCCTTCACCTTTTTTCCCCTGAATGTATAGGTGTTTAAGTTGCTTTTATTTCTTTTTTACACCAGATATGAGCTATTTCACGATCTTCATCATTATTCATTTATATCATATGTTGTTTCAAATTTTCATGTCTCCAAATATGTTGGTATACAAACCGATATAGGGCCCTGGCTATTCACCATCTTCTCTTGAGTGTTAGGTGTCAACCTGAAATAATCAAAAAGGTTAGAATGTAGTTTCGTTTTGCTTCTGAGACAGAGTCTTACTCTGTCACCCGGGTAGAATGCTGTGACATTACAGCTCACAGCAACCTCAAACACTTGGCCTCAAGGGATTGTCTTGCCTCCACCTCCCAAGTAACTGGTATGATATGCACAAGCCACCATGCCCAGCTAATTTTTCTGTTTTTATAGGGACCAGGTTATTGCTCTTGCTCAGGCTGGTCTCAAACTCCTGAGCTCAGGCAATCCACCCACCCAAACTCCCAGAATGCTGAGATTACAGACGTGAGCCACTAGGCCCGGTCCTGAATATAGCTTAGAGAGAACTTACTCCAGTGCAAAGGTTGAGGACCACAGCTGGGGACCCTTCCAAGTTGCCTTGGGGAGGGATCCAGAGAAGAAGAGAGAGGCTCAAGTTACTTAGGAAAAAATGAACAATCAGGAGGGGGGCAACTGCAAAAGTTCTTCTTTAGGAATTCACACCGATTTACAGAAATAGCACTGGTTAGTGACTGGCCATACATTGTTGAAATTTTATGACTACTTGGTGTCAGTTAGTCTAGAGATGGCACAGCAAGGGGCTTCAAGAGGTAATTATTTAGCTCACAGGAGAGTGAGATATGCTCGCCATTATATTTTAAATGCCTTTCCAGACCTGATAATTTAAAAGGGCTTGCATTCCTCAGATATAAGACATTTTTTTCTTTCTTATAGGAATGCCTAAAACTACTTTCTTCTTTTTAGGTAAAAATCTGGTTATTTGCAGATTTCTGAAAATCTGTATTTGAAACATTTCTTTTTCCCATAAAATCAGTGAGAAAAAAAATTTAATCAATTCATTTTCTGGCCAATATCTTAAAGAGTAATGTTTCTTTCTTTTTAGATCACTCCTCATCTGCAGATTTTCTAGAAAGGTCCAATTCTGATTATACATTTCAGTTTCACTAGATATAATAGCTTTTTTGTGTGTGTGAGATAGTCTCACTTTGTCACCCTCAGTAAGTGCTCTGGTGTCCTAGTTCACAGCAACCTCAAACTCTTCAGCTCAAGTGATTCTCTTCCTCAGCCTCCCAAGAAATAGATAGGACTACAGGTGTCTGCCATAATGCCCAGCTTTTTAGAGACAGGGTCTCACTCTTGCTCAGGTTAGTCTCAAACCCTTGAGCTCAAGCAATCCATCCACCTCAGCCTCCCAGAGTGCTAGGATTACAGGTATGAGCCACCAAGTCTGACCAATATAATGGCTTTTCAACAATGGAACATTCTGAGCAGTGCCTATGGCTCAGTGGGTAGGGTGCCAGCCCCATATACTGAGGGTGGCAGGTTCAAACCCAGCCCCAGCCAAACTGCAACAGAAAATAGCCAGGCGTTGTAGTGGGTGCCTATAGTCCCAGTTACTCAGGAGGCTGAGGCAAGAGAATCACTTAAGCCCAAGAGTTGTAGGTTGCTGTGAGCTGTGACACCACAATACTCTACAGAGGGCGATAAAGTGGGACTCTGTCTCTAAAAAAACAATGGAACATTCTAGGGTCTGGCATAGTGGTTCATGCCTGTAATCCTAGCACTCTGGGAAGCTGAGGCAGGAGGATCACTTTATCTCACGAGTTTGAGATTAGCCTGAGCCAGAGTAAGATATGATCTCCACTAAAAATAGAATAACTAGCTGGGCATTGTGGTAGGTGCCTTTAGTCTCAGCTACTTGGGAGGCTGGGACAAGATCTTCTGAACCCATGAGTTTGATGTTGCTCTGAGTTATGACACCACTGCACTCTATCCAGGGCAACAGAGTAAGACTCTGTCTCAAAGAAAGAAAAAAAAAAAGGTATATTCCACTCTATAAAAAGTTCTCCCTGGGCATTTTCAAGAGGTATACAATGACACTTAAAGAGTGTCTCACTGTAAAGGTAGTTCATTTTTCTGGCAGCCATCTTAGAAACATCATCAAACTAAAACTCCACAAAGCCTGGATCTTGTCACAGTACCAAACTGTGAGAAATACGCTTAGATCTGTGTTTTGTAAAGTGCTGGAACCATGTGACCCACATAGATTAGGAGTAAGTTTTTTTGCTCCTGTCCCTGAACTGACAAGGACTCCTTTGATCAAAACTTCAGTCCAGCTCACTTAGTGCTCTGCTTGACTAGGCGACCTTGGGTTTCTCTCTGTTCTTGTAGAATCCAGTTTAAGCAAAAATCTTGCTAAATCAGTTTAGTGAAAAATCTCCCACCCTTGCTATCTGGCCGCCCTCAATATCTTTACTGTGGGCCTGTTACCGTATGAAGAGGTCCCCGCCACAGAAATGTTACTGAGCAAAGAGGGTCTGGCTGCCTGACACTGTCAGTCAATATGCAGAAATGGGGATAGGCCCACCAAGCTTTGTCAGAAGGCCAGAAATTCTCTAGACCAGGGAGAATAGACTCTCCAAGACTGTTCTTCTGAAGAGACTGCAGTGACACCATTTTGTAGATAAACTTTATCCCGAGAAAAGGGAACCAAAGACTGAGGAAGGGAAGAAAAGAGGGAGGCGGGGACCACAAGAAATTCCACAGCAGGCACAAGCTGAGAACCAAGTAAACAGCTCAAATAGCAACAACCAATCAGAGATTCACACATCACTCACCCCAGCGGAGACCCTGACCTCTGAAGGACAGTCAACCTGTCAGAATCCCCAGGCCTCCCCAATGACCAATAGATGACCACATACCAACTTCTCCCCCAGCCACCTTCCCTGGCATTTTATTGCAACCCATAATACCTCGCGAAGAAATGTATAAAAACTTCCTTGGCCATTGGTTCAGGGCCACTCCCTCGCGACCACGCAGTGCTCAGGCATATGCTCAAAAAGAATAAAACACTCCTTCGTTTTTCCATGTGTGCATGGTGGTCTCTCAGTGGTGTCACTTTCGGTCCTAACACTTCCACTTCCAGAATCACAGTTTTATACTGTGAAAGTAAAAAAAAACTCTGTTTATCTTAAACAACAATAATCAGCAAAACCCATGACCCAAAACAACATTCCAGTTCAGGGTGGTGCCTGTGGCTCAAAAGGGTAGGGCACCGGTCCCATATGCTGGAGGTGGTGGGTTCAAGCCCAGCCCCAGCCAAAACCAGCAAATAAATAAATAAATAAATAAATAAAGTTAAAAAAAACATTCCAGTTCAAAAGTTAATCTCTTAAATCAATCCTAAACTACTCAAAATAGGCATCTTTAGGGTGGGAGCAAAATTTACAAAATGATAAGAATGAGAGACAGGAGATAAAGGTCACTTAGGAGCCAACCCACCAGACCTGCTGTGTCATGTTGGCCCTACCCTGACTTATTCCATCTTATTTTTACCACAGGTGCTCATAACAGGGCCCCACATGAACCTTCCCCCCACCCCAACCTTTTCTCAGAACAAAAGGCCTACCTGGCCCTGCCCCAAGAGTTCCCTGAGAAAGACCCTAGCCCACCAGAACCTTCCAGCAATCTGTGAGATCTTTCTCTCCCTGCACCTGGTATAAAAAGAGGCCTCAACGCACCCTTGGTGCAGCCGCCATCTTTGCCCTGCCCAGGAGGGTCTCTGTCCCTTTCAATAAACCTGGCCTGAACCTCTCCACTCCTGGTCTCTTCACTGAACATACCACCTTTCACTTACCACCTGGGCCTGCCCTCAGCAATAATCCTATCAAGCCTGTTTAGCCAGAAACCCTTAACCTTGATGGTTCTTAAACTTTGTGAGTTTTTTCACCCACTGACCCCAGCCTGCTCCTCGGTTATAAATCCCCACTTGACCTTGCTGGAGTCAGAGTTGAGACCAGTCTCTCTGTAAGACCACGTTGTAATAGACTTTATACCAACCACCATTGTCTCATTAAATAAAGCCTGCCTGACCACCTTTAACAAGTGTCATGAATAATTTTTTTTCTTTAATATAGTAAGCCTGCACCACCTCCTTCTGAGAGTTGGCCATCTCCTGCAGATTCAGTGACAGGAGCAGCTTGGCTAGGTAGCAAAGTCTGCCTGCCAAGAGTGAGTGCCCAAGACAGCCAAGACCCAGCAACTCTACAGCAGAACCCATCGACAGACAAGTTTGCATTCCAAGATTCTTTGAATCCCTTACTTCAAAATCCTCACCAATTCTGGGCAATTGTATTGTTGTCCTTACCCAATC
>NW_003852397.1:48822291-48824062 GCF_000181295.1 Otolemur garnettii
TTCACAAATAGATCTAAATATTACAACAACAGCCCTAAGGCATCTGGTCCACCAAGGGCCTGGCTACTTTCCCAGGTCCCCTGACAAACTGTCATCTAGACTCTGCTCCGAGATCACCTATGCTAAGTTGCCCCCTCCTTCCTGAGTGGGATGTTCTATCTATGCCCAGCTTTCCTTCTCCCCACAACTCATGGTTCTGTTTCTAGAAATTCACTGAAAGACCAGCCTTTCTTCCAGAAATCAGCTGATAAGGAAACCATCAGCCCTGTGTCATCTGCGGGCAGATGCCTGCAAACCATAATCTGAACCCACAGAGCTCCTGCTTAGAAATCTCTTTATTTCCCTTTCTCCTTCACACAGGGTCAGGAATTCCCACTATTACCACCACCCTTTGGGAATATTGATTCTGCATCTTCTGCCCTTTGGAATAGAGATTCTGTATCTGATGAAATCAGAAAAAAAAAGCTGTTTGCTCCTTGTGACAAGGTGATTCTGTGCCTTCTGTCCTTTCACAATAGTGATACTTAATCATGTCTTATGGAACCAGAAAAAAGATATGTGTTCCTTCCTTTGTGTTAAGGTCTAGAGATTCCTCTTCAAATGCAAATAACTTTTGAATGGTGAATATATAATTCCTGTTCCACCTTTTACAAATTTCCTTCAACATGTGCCTCAACTCCCCACTCAGGATGAACCAAGAACTTTAGTCCCAGTTGGTTTGAAATTGTTCCACTGTTGTTCTTTTGTTACAGAAGAATACAAATTCACTATGGAAAATTTAGAAGAGATAGATGACAAAAGATAAAATTGTAACACATTTCAACATTTCCATGGGCTCTATTTGTGATTCTAGAATCAGGCAACACTTTATTCCATAAAATAGAGTAAGTTCCAAAGAGCTGAGCAGACGCGGTTGGCTTTATACTTTATTCCATAAAATAGAGTAAGTTCCAAAGAGCTGAGCAGACGTGCAGGTGCTGCCTGTGGTTCAGCTGGCCCCACATACTGAGGGTGGCAGGTTCAAACCTGACCCCGGTCAAACTGTAACAAAAAAATAGCCAGATGTTGAGGCAGGCACCTGTAGTGTCAGCTACTTGGGAGGCTGAGGCAAGAGAATCTCCTATGTCCAGGAGTTGGAGGTTGCTGTGAGCTATGTGACGCCACGACGCTCTACTGAGGGCAATAAAGTGCGACTCTTTCTCTATTTAAAAAAAAAAAAAAAAAGCAGAGGGAACATCATTATCATGCCCATTGTACATTTAAAGTGGCCTGTTTGGGAAATTGGCTGCTATTTCATTCTCTTGATTTTTCAGGAGGTCAGATAACAACTTAGTTTCTGTTTGACAAAGTGGAACTTTAGTATGGATGACCCTATTTTAAGGTCCCTCTTGTTGGGGCCCAGTGCAGAAATTTAGTCCAAAACAATGGCTTCCTATTCTTATTTAGATAAGTTAAAAAAGTCCATCTGTAATCCCATCATATTTTTAATATTCTGATGTTCAATCTTTCAATTGTTTTTTCATTAACAAGCAAGTGTGGGCTCGGTGCCTGTAGCTCAAGTGGCTAAAGCACCAGCCATATACACCTAAGGTGGGGGGTTCGAATCCAGCCCGGGCCCGCCAAACAACAGTGACGGCTGCAACCAATAAATAGCCGGGCCTTGTGCTGGGTGCCTGTGGTCCCAGCTACTTGGGAGGCTGAGGCAGGAGACTCACTTGAGCCCAGGAGTTGGAGGTTGCTGTGAGCCCAGGGTCACAGCTCGGGCCTTGTG
>NW_003852397.1:48826275-48837369 GCF_000181295.1 Otolemur garnettii
CAGCCTCACTCACAGCAACCTCAAACTTCTGGGTTCAAGAGATCCTCCTACCTCATCCTCCTGAGTAGCTGGACCTACAGGTGCACCTGCAAAGAATCCCAGCTAATTTTTCTATTTTTAGTAGAGACACGGTCTAGTGTTTGGTTTACAGGCATGACCCATGGTGCTCAGCCTGGAAGTTAATCTTTAACAAGGGTTATTAATTAAGAAGGCAGGAGGGTTTGGTACTTGACATTATTAAGTTCTCCCTAGTCATGTATGAGAATGAGAAAAATTAGTAACTGAGTTAATCAATAATCTGAGAAACAGACATTGCGACCACATTTAGGTACATCTCTCTCAAGGTTTTAAGTAATGGAGGGGAGGTTCCAACAGCTTTTTTTTTTTTGAGAGACAAAGTCTCACTTTGTTGCCCTCGGTAGTGTGCTGTGCTGTCACAGCTCACAGCAACCTCCAGCTCTTGGGCTTAGGCGATTCTCTTGCCTCAGCCTCCCGAGTAGCTGGGACTACAGGCGGCTGCCACAACGCTCGGCTATTTTTTTGTTGCAGTTTGGCCGGGGCTGGGGCCGGAACATGCCACCCTTGGTATGTGGGGCTGGCGCCCTACTCACTGAACCACAGGTGCCGCCCATTCCAACAGCTTTTACATTTTATTGATTTTCATACTCTCTCCTAAGGCATATCTCTATGTGTATGTATATACACACACATATAAAATTCTATATTAGAATTTACTTTTTCTGTTCCACATTTTGTACAATTTCCTGAAGTTTAATAGGCAGTAGAGGTGAAGGATCTGAACCCTTTGGCAATAGAGGAAAGGTCCAGCTGGGAAACATCTACGAAGGTGGGGCCTGGGCAGTGTGGGGAAATTAGGGAGAGATGCTGTTAAGGGAAAGGAAGAAAACAAAGGGCAACAAAAGGCCAGCACACAGAGAGCAAGCGGGTCTCTAAGTGCATAGGCCTGTCCAAGGGGGCTGGGAGGAGCTGCATTTGATTCACCTAAATCTACTTTATTTATGGAGATCAACTTTCAACTTACCTTCTACCGAGGGAGAGCCAAGACCACCAGAGATGATTTTCCGAAGCGGAGGTGTCCCTAAGACCCTGGATAAGGCAGTGAAATCCAAGTTCCTCTTCCACACAGGTATACTTCTCTGTACAGCCTTCTCACACTGCCAAAGGCTTCCTTTCTGCGCTGCTCTCCCTAACTCAGGAATGCCCACCTGGAACACCCCCGAGCCTCCTGTAAAACTATCTCGCCCACGCGCCCACCTCTTTTTTTTTTTTTTTTTGAGACAGAGTCTAAAGCTGTCACCCAGGGTAAAGTGCCATGGTGACTTAATAGCTTACAGCAACCTCCAATTCTTGGGCTCAAGCAGTCCCTTGCCTCCGTTTTTCTATTTTTAGTAGAGATAGGGTCTGGCTCTGGCTGAGGCTGGTCTCGAAACTGTGAGCTCAAGCAATCCACCCGCCTTGGCCTCCTAGAGTGCTAGGATTACAGGCATGATCCACCACGACCGGCCCACTCCACACATCTTAATGGAAGCACTTGGCCTTGTTTAACACAACATAACAATAACAACAAAAAAACACTCTGCTAAGCTTCTACCATCTTCACACAACCTGTCTGCGGAATCCTGTCCTGGGCCCACCAGAACCTTACGAACCCCTCCTGGACTTCCAAGTGAGCTTCTCAGAATGAGTGATGTGACGCCTGAAAGTGAGCACTCACAAAAAAGACGACTGCCCGAGCCTCCATGCCTCCTGTATGCTGCCCAGAGCCCCCAGCTCAGAATCCTGCCTGCCCTTTTCTTGCTCTTTTCTGGCTCCGTACCTAGCCCTTTGGTTTCTGCTCTGAGACCCACTGAGCTCGGGTGGGAATGATGGAGCTCTCCCTCACCAGACTAGCAAATGCATGCAGCTTTGTCTCCACTGCCCTTTAGTGATCTTTGCTTCTTCCCATTTAACACCCTACAGCCTAGTTAGATTTAAGTAATTATCTAGTTAACATAATTGATACCAAGGTATGAATGACTGGTAGGCATTTCAAAGGTGTTATCAAAGCTAATTAGTCCGTAAATATACATTGGGTAGATAGGTATCCGCCAATTGTAGGAAGGCAGTATTCTGAGCTTGGGGCTTGGAGGCATGGAGGCTTGGGCAGTCTTTTTTGTGAGTGATCACTTTCCTTTCAAGTGTCGCATCGCTCATTCTGAGAAGCTGGCTTTCAGACAGGTCAAGGAGGAGTTTTGTGAGGTTCTCGTGGGCCCAGGACAGGATTCAGCAGACAGATTGTGGGGGCCAGGTAAGGAGGGGAAATTCTGGATTTGTGAAGAGTGGGAAGGAATAGAGTCCCATCCCCAGAAAAGAACTGGGGCTCCCCTGATGCCCTCTACATAACAGCCATCCCAGCAGTCATTTCTTGGACATACATCATGATCACATCTGCTATGGTACAGAGAGGGGTGTGGATATATATTTTTTTTTTAATTTTTTTTTTTGAGACAGAATCTCAAGCTGTCACCCTGGGTAGAGTGCTGTGGCATCACAGCTCACAGCAACCTCCAACTCCTGGGCTCAAGCGATTCTCCTGCCTCTACCTCCCTAGTAGTGGGACAACAGGTGCCTGCCACAACACCCAGCTATTTTTTGGTTGCAGCCATCATTGTTTGGAGGGCCCGGGCTGGATTCGAACCCACCAGATCAGGTGTATGTGGCTGGCACCTTAGCCACTTGAGCCACAGGCACTGAGCCAATAATTAAAATTAAAAGAAAAAAACCCATAGAGCAATCAAGCTGAGGTCTTGTGAGGTAATACTGTGAAAGTTGAACTTTATCCAAGTGTCTCTTGCATTGGGAAGTGATGTAAGAATGGAAATATTTGAATTGCTCTGAACTGCCAATCTTTTACAAATTGAATCACATCTTTTACACTTGTAGGTCATTGGTGGAAAATTGCCAATCTTCAATTTCTCTTTGGCATAAAATGCGACACAGGGATTGGTATCTGATTTCATAGTGTAGACAAGAGGAAAATGAGAAAAGCCACTGATGCTTTTGCTTTTGCCAAGAAAAGCAACTTTTGCCTCAAAACACCCCCTGGTCTCTCTCACTCCTCCTCATCCACCACCACCACCTGCCTAGCTAGCTGTCCAAGTGAGAAATCTGGAAAGCATCCTTACCTCCTCCCTCTCCTTGCCACCCCTCCCCTCCACCGCCAGATGATCTAGGTCAGTGGTTCTTAACCTGTGGGTCGTTACCCATAGGAACTGTATTAAAGGGCCACGGCATTAGGAAGGTTGAGAACTACTGGTCTAGGTTCTACCTAGTCCCAGATCTGTGAGGTTTGAAGGCCAGACCCTGCAGGTTCCTCCTTTTCCTAAGCTGCTCCTCTCCCCTCCACTGCCCGCATCACTGCAACGGCATCTTAACTAACTCACCTTGTTGTTTCCAAGTTCCCCTCTTCCAGGTCATCTTTATTTTTTTTTTGAGACGGAGCCTCAAGCTGTCACCCTGGGTAGAGTGCCATGGCATCACAGCTCACAGCAACCTCCAACTCCTGGGCTCAAGCGAGTCTCCTGCCTCCACCTCCCAAGTAGCTGGGATTACAGGTGCCTACCACAACACCCGGCTATTTTTTGGTTGCAGCTGTCATTGTTGTTTTGGCGGGCCCGGGCTGGATTCGAACCCTCCAGCTCAGGTGTATGTGGCTGGCGCCTTAGCAGCTTGAGCCACAGGCACCAAGCCCAGGTCATCTTTCTTGCTGCAACCTGAGTGATCTTTTGAAAGACAAATATGACCCTATCATTCACTAGCCTAAACGCTTCAGTATCCATCCCCTCATTGCCTTCAAAATAAAATCTAAATCTCTAAAATAGAACCCTGTGTTACCCGGCCCCTACCGAACCATCTGCCTCATCTGACTTTACCTCTTCTCCAACTTACTGAATTTTCAGTTCCTCAGAGGAACTAAAGACTACTTTTCCTTTGTCTCCTAACATTCACCCATGCTGTTTCCTCTGCCACAAACACTCTTCCCTTATTTAATTCATGTGCATCCTTCAGTTCAGACGTTCGTCTTCCAGAGTCTCACCTAGCACCTGGGGGATAGGTTGGTACCCCTCCCATCCCTTCCCCGTGTCCCTTATCTCTCATCAGGCAGCATTCTTTTGAAGATACTGCTTCTTTCTTTATCTGACCTCTCCTTTGGACTCACCTTCCAGGAGGAAGGGACTTTGTCTGCTTTCTTTCTTTCTTTTTTTGAGATAGTCTCATTTTATCACCCTCGGTAGAGTGTCAGGTGTCACAGCTCACAGCAACCTCCAACTCCTGGGTTTAGGTGATTCTCTTGCCTCAGCCTCCCAAGTAGCTGGGACTACAGGTGCCCACCACAACACCTGGCTATTTTTTTGTTGCAGTTTATCCAAGGCTGGGTTCGAACCCACTACCCTTGGTATATGGGGCTGGCTTCCTAGCCCCTGAGCCACAGGTGCCGCCTTTTGTCTGCTTTCATCAACACTGTGTCTTTAGCTCCTGGTACCTAGTAGGAGTTCAGTAACTACCTGTTGAATACACAAATGAACATGACCCAATTTGAGACCCAAGTTCAGATTAACATTTGACTTTTAATAAAATAGAAACTCTGAATAGGTATGTCTGCCTTATGTTGGTAAGGTACAGTGCTAAGCCTGGTAATTTCTTCTTTAGAACTCCCAAGTGCTCGGCCAGGTGCCATGGCTCATGCCTGTAATCCTAGTACTCTGGGAGGCCAAGGCAGGATTGCTTGAGCTCAGGAGTTCCAGAAGCTGAGTAAGAGTAAGACCTCATCTCTACAAAAACAGAAAAATCAGCCAGGCATGGCGGTTCATGCCTTTAGTCCCAGCTACTTGGGAAACTGAAGCAGGAGGATTGTTTGAGGCCAGGAGTTTGAGATTGCTGTGAACTAGGCTGATGCCCAGGCCTTGGGCAACAAAGTGAGACTCTGTTTTAGTGTTTTTGTTTGTTTTTAAGAAAAAGACAAACACCAAACAAACAAAAACTCCCAAGTTCTCCCAGTGATCCAAGTTGACTGGCACCCTAATATAATTTATAGTAAGTGTAATATACACTACTTAGCTAAAAGCTGGCTTCTGGCTGGGCACGGTTGCTCACGCCTATAATCCAAGCCGAGGATTGGGAGGCCTCTGGAGGCCTAGGTGGGTGGATTGCCTGAGCTCCCAGGTTCAAGACCAGCCTGAACCAGAGTGAGACCCTGTCTCTAAAAATAGCTGTATGTTGTGGCAGGTGCCTGTAGTCCCAGCTACTTGGGAGACTAAGACAAGAGAATCACTTGAGCCCAAGAGTTTGAGGTTGCTGTGAGCTGTGACACCACAGCATTTTATCGAGGATGACAAAGTGAGACTCTGTCTTGAAAAAAAAAATACAAATAAAAGTTGGCTTTTAAACTAAACATAGATTAAGGGTAGTGTGATTTTTAAAAGCATCAACAGGTTCTCACACCATTCCAAGATCCCTTACATACGGACTAGTGTGAACGTGCAGATACTGGATAAAACCTGCTACCCAGACCCCTTGGATAATTTAATAAGCGTTGCTATGAATAGATTACAACTGACATCTGCTACCGCTACGTGTCTGGGGCTTTATTTGGTTCTTCCAATCAGCCACATCTGCCTTTCATACATTATGTCTCTATTCCCCATGGTAGCAAGATAAACCCCATAAAAGTTTCCAGAGGAGGAATTATTATTATTATTATTTTTTGAGGCAGAATCTCACTATGTCAGCCTCAGTAGATTGCGGTGGTGTCACAGCTCACAGCAACCTCCAACTGTTGGGTTCAAGCAATTTTCTTGTCTCAGCTTCCCAAGTAGCTGGGACTACAGGTGCCCACCACAATGCCTGCCTATTTTTTTAAATTTATTTTATTTATTTTTTTAGAGGCAGAGTCTCACTTTATCACCCTCAGTAGAGTGCAGTGGCATCACAGCTCACAGCAACCTCCAGCTTGTGGGCTTAGGCAAGTCTTTTGCCTCAGCCTCCTGGAGTAGCTGGGACTACAGGTTCCCACCTATAGAAGAAGAAGAAGTAAAGTGGGCCTGTTGCTGGGGCTCACGCCTGTAATCCTAGCACTCTGGGAGGCTTAGTTGGGTGAATCACTTGAGCTCAGGAGTTCAAAACCAACCTGAGTAAGATTGAGACTCCCATCTCTACTGGAAAAAAAATAAATTAGCCAGACATTGTGGTGCATGCCTGTAGTTCCAGCTACCACTGGGGAGGCAGAGGCAAGAGGATCACTTGATCCCAGGAGTCTGAGGTTGCTGTGAGCTGACTGTGTTTCTGACTGGAGCTGGCTCTTACTCATACTTACTTCTTACCACATTATAGCTTTCTATCTTTCTTTCTTTCTTTTTTTTTTTTTTTTTTTTGAGACAGAGTCTCATTTTGTCACCCTCAGTAGAGTGCAGTGGCATCATAGCTCATAGCAACTTCAAACTCCTGGGCTTAAGTGATTCTCTTGCTTCAGCCTTCCAAGTAGCTGGGACTACAGGTGCCCATCACAATGCCCGTCTATTTTTAGAGATGAGGTCTTGCTCTTGCTCAGACTGGTCTCAAACCTGTGAGCTCAGGCAATCCATCTGCCTTGGCCTCCCAAGTGCTGAGATTATAGGCATGAGCCACCACATTGGCCCCATATTATAGTTTTCTGTTCTTCAGACACCTCAGGCTCTTTACCACCTCAGGATCTTTGTACTGGCTGTCTTCTCTCTCTAAAATCCTCTTCTGGGCTCGGCGCCTGTGGCTTAAGTGGCTAAGGCACCAGGTACATACACCTAAGGTGACGGGTTCAAATCCAGCCCGGGCCCGCCAAACAACAATGATGGCTACAACCAAAAAAATAGCCAGGCATTGTGGCAGGCGCCTGTGGTCCCAGCTACTTGGGAGGCTGAGGCAGGAGACTCGCTTAAGCCCAGGTGTTGGAGGTTGCTGTGAGCTATGATGCCATGGCACTCTATGCAGGGGGACAGCTTGAGGCTCTGTCTCAATAAATAAATAAATAAATAAATAAATAAATAAATAAAATCCTCTTCTGGCTATCTTCCCATGGCTGGCTCCTTCCAGGCCTCAGTTGTCCCCTGCTGAGAACGTCCTTCTCTGAAATCTCATCTCATCTTACTTAAGGCTTCTGCCCCCCTCACTCATTCTCCCTCCCATTCTCTCCTGCAGCATAGACCTCTCCCTCTCTACTAGCTCCCCGCCAGGAGTATTTCAACATGCTCTAGCCTCCTCCACATGATTTAAAACAAATACACATACATAAAAGCTAAAATTTCTTCCCTTCCCTCTTCAGTTTCTCTCTCTTTCCTCCTCATATCTCTATCTCTTATTTTTCCACGCAAGCAAAACTTCTAGAAAGCACTGTCTATTGCTATGGTTTGAAGTTTACTTTTTTTTTGAGAGACAGAGTCTCACTTTATCACCCTTGGTAGAGTGCTATAGTGTCACAACTCACAGCAACTTTCAACTCCTGGGCTTAGGCGATTCTCTGGCCTCAGCCTCCTGAGTAGCTGGGACTATAGGTGCCTGACACAAAGCCCGGCTATTTTTTGTTGACGTTTCGCCAGGGCCAGGTTTGAACTCCCCACTTTCGTTATTTGGGGCCGACACCCTACCTACTGAGCCACAGGCACCATCCGATTTGAATGTTTTGTGCCCTCTAGAACTCATGTTGAAACTTATGAATTCCAATATTTGAAAGAGGAAAAACAGGAAGGTTAGAGTCAGAGATATGTGAGTGTGAGGATGGAAGCAGAGATGGGAGTGATGCAACTGCTAGCCAAGGAGTGCTGGCAGCCTCTAGTCTCAAAGCTGGAAAAGCTGAGGAAATAGATTATACTCTAACAGCGACTCTCAGCCTGTGGATCGCAACCCCTTTTTAGCAATGAAAATACATTGCTGCATTAGGAAGGTTGAGAGCCACTGCTCTAGAACATCAGAAAGTGGCCTGTGGGATAAGTGTAATCACTCTTCCACGTGAGACCTTCACCTGTTTGAAGATTTCCTTCATGTTGCTTTGTGTCTTTCTAGGCGTCCTCAGATTTGTCAGTGTTCTCAAAGTATAGCCCTGCTAGTGTACCTAAGATGTGCTGAGTGCTGAAGCGCCTTGTGAATAGTCATTTACCCCCATGTGGAATCAGACAAACCTGCGATTAATACCAAGGTTGCTTTTAACTGTACCTCGTGCAAGTTACTCATCATGGTCTGAATGTTTGTGTCCCCCCATTCATATGCTGAAATCCAAGTGATTAGGTCATGAGGGTGGGGGCTTCACGATGGGGGTTAGTGTCCTGACAAAAGGGACACCAGAGAGCTAACTCACCCCTTCTGTCACGTGAGGGCACATTGGAGAGATGCCCTCGATAACCAAGAAGGGGCCCTCACCAGACACTGAAATTGCTGGTACCTCAATCTCGGACTTCTTTCTCACTCTCCACAACTGTGAGCTGTAAGTTTCTGTTGTTTATAAGCAATAAATAAATAAATAAATGAATGAAGGGAAAGAAAGAAGGAACCTAATCCCTAATACAATAGGACAAAGAGATGAGACCTTTGAGATGTGATTAAGTCCCAAGGACTGGAAGGAACTAGATGGTCCTTTTTTTGCCCTTCCATTCCTGAGATGTGATTAAGTCCCAAGGACTGGAAGGAACTAGATGGTCCTTTTTTTGACCTTCCATTCCTTCTGTTTTGTGAGGACCAGCAAGAAGGACCTCACCAGACACTGAATAACAGTGCCTTGACGTTGGGTTTCCAGCCTCAAGAGCTGTAAGAAATAAATTTCTATTCTTTATAAATTACCCAGTCTCAGGTATTTTGCTATAGCAGCTCCAACAGAATCTGCACTCCCTCAGGCTCCACTTCTCTGCCTCCTTCCACTGCAAGCTGAGTTTATGCCCTACCCCCAAACTGAAAGTGGCTTACTCTCACCAGAGGCAGCAACAACCAGGGCTGTGGCTAGCCCATACGATGATGCTCTCGAATAGACTGGAGAAATGTTCCCTTGCTTTGAGACACTTGCTTCCTTTTGTCAGAAAATGCTCATCTAAACACACCAATCAGCTCAGTGCCTGTGGCTCAAGTGGCTAAGGTGCCAGCCACATACACCTGAGCTGGTGGGTTCGAATCCAGCCCGGGCCGACCAAACAACAATGACAGCTGAAACCAAAAAATAGCCAGGTGTTGTGGCGGGCGCCTGTAGTCCCAGCTACTTGGGAGGCGGAGGCAGGAGACTCGCTTGAGCCCAGGAGTTGGAGGTTGCTGTGAGCTGTGATGCCATGGCACTCTACCACAGGGCAACAGCTTGAGGCTCTGTCTCAAATAAATAAATAAATAAACATACCAATCTTCAGTATTGGCAACGCGCATGGTACCCACTGGTGGTGTGCTACCTGTAGGACCTTACATGGAAACTCTACCAGTAGCCTCCTTTCTAGCCCGAGAAATACATGTCAGCCTTATCTTATTTGAACATTCTCATACTCCTCTGTGACCATCCCTCTTCTTGAATACTTTTTTTTTTTTGAGATAGAGTCTCAAGCTGTCGCTCTGAGTAGAGTGCTGTGGCGTTACAGTTCACAGTAACCTCAAACTCTTGGGCTCAGGCAATTCTCTTGCCTCAGCCTCCCAAGTAGCTGGGACCACAGATGCCTGCCACAATATCCGGCTATTTTTTAGAGACAGGGTCTTGCTCTGGCTTAGGCTGGTCTCAAACCTGGAATCGCCTCAGCTTCCCAGAGTGCTGGGATTATAGGCCTGAGCCACCATGCCTGGCCTAGGTTGTATAATTTCTTGACCAAATATCATGACAAAATCAATGCCATGACAGTTTTGGAGCTTACTTCTAAGAAACTGGCAACTTCTATTTAGTTCTTGAAATGCTCTTGAAATGGTTGTTTGTTGAATGCATGTACAACATCACGGGAAGCAGTTCCAGAGGGGCCCATGTGGAGAAGACTAGGGCCTCCAGCCTCAGCTTTGGCTGAGCTGCCAGTCAGCAGCCAGCACCAACTTGCCAGCCATCTGAACAAGCTGTCTGGAAGTGAATCCTCCAGGCCCATTAGACTGCCTATGCCACATGGACAGAAAACTTTCCTCTCTGAGATCACCTCAAACTGTAGATTCCAGAGGTAAAGAAATACTTGTGGTACTTTTAAGATCCAAGTTTTAGAGTGGTCTGTTATGCAACAAGCAATACCCAGAATAGATTCTGATACCTGGAAGTAGGTGCTTCTGTTGCTATAACATGCAGCTTTGGAATTAGGTAGCAGATAGCCATAGAGGCCTCCAGGAGTGTTAGTGATAGATAGGGTAGGAGGCTGGCAGGGAGGATTTAAGAGAGGTGAGGAAACCTCTAAGGAAAGGTAAAGAAACTCCAGTTATGTAGGAAAGTTTTGCAACAGTGTTGCCATTACTTCCTGTAATGCAGAAAATAAGATGTACTTTATGAATGCTCCTTGTTAAGGGGATTTCTGGGCTGAGTTTCCAAAGTGCTGCCTGACTTCTGGCTGGCTGCCTAGTGGCACCTTTTTCTACCACCATGCACGTACCAGTCATGCTGTCTGAGACCTGTCCCCATGCATGGAATTACACACACCCTGGGTCCCTGAGGAGTTGGCACTGTCATGATGCTGGCTAAATCTTTGTCTTTCAGGCTGCTCAACCCTCTTGGGAAAAGTGGCACTGCCATCTTAGATAACATGGAGTGGGATTGGCAGAAGACTATCTCAAAACTGGAAATCAGATCACTAGTACTTACCATTTGTGATTCATTTGGCTCTTCTATACAATAGCTTCTCCTCTCTGCCATGACTTTCATTAAATATCTACACAGGAATGTTTATGATATATAGAAAAATGTATAAAGAATAATCAACCCTCCCACCATCGCCATGAACCTCCATGTTGTGTGTGTCTTTTCCTTATTTTTCTCTATAATTTAACTATGCACATATCTCTAGGATTGTATTTAATTATTTAATATTGCTTGTTTCTTTTTCTTTTCTTTTCTTTTTTTTTTTTTTTTTTTTTGAG
>NW_003852397.1:48837620-48840924 GCF_000181295.1 Otolemur garnettii
GAGGCAGGAGACTCGCTTGAGCCCAGGAGTTGGAGGTTGCCGTGAGCGTGATGCCATGGCACTCTACCCAGGGGGACAGCTTGAGGCTCCGTCTCAAAAAAAAAAAGAAAAAGCAATCTTCTTGTCTCAGCCACCATGTAGCTGGGACCACCAAGTATCTGGGACTACACGCACCCACCATAACACCCAGCTAGTTTTTCTGCTTTTAATAGAGATGGGGTCTCACTCTTGCTCAGGCCGGTCTCAAACGCCTGAGCTCAGGCAATCTACCCACCTCGGCCTCCTAGAGTACTAGGATTACAGGTGCCAGCTACTGTACCCTCTCGGCCTAATTTTGCTTGTTGCTAAACTAACAGAAACAGTATCATGTTGCATACATTCTCCTGCAATTTACTTTAATCTCTCTAACTTTTACTCATGAATTTCACTGATTAGGTTTTAATCTGGTCTATGAAACAAATGACTGCTTTCTCTGTCTATCCCATGTGTGTATCAGGTGGCCAGTAAGCACTATAGGAGATGTTGGGCAGGGCACATCCACAAACTAGCCAGGCAGCTCATTTTAATGCAGGCATAGTTGTAATACAAGCTTCCAAATGAGGTATCAAACTTTTGAGCCATGGCTAAAAATGAATCATTTGGTATAAATCCTTGCAAATGTATGTATACCTCCTCAAGTACATGACTTCATTATTGAACTTGGCAAATGCATTTTGTTATACGAAAGCAAAAAGAACCAATAGTGCTTCACTAGTCCATCTTTCTCATCATCTCTGCATGCATGTTCGCATTAGTGTAAATAATTGAGAGCAAATCATGGGTGAGGGAGTGGAGAGAACGCTCTGCCCCCCCACGCTCCCTTTACATATTCCTTAAGTAAATATCATAAGTAACAGATCGATATTTTAATCAATATAGAGAAGAAAACACAAATAACAGTTAATCCTCTGAGCATTAGACTAATAGTGTTATTGGAATTTCTTTCTTCAGTAGGTCCTTGTGATACAGGATTCCCCCACTCAGGGGTGGACAGGGACCCCCCCATTCTCTAGGCCCGGGTGAGCTCAGAAATCAGACCCCCATTTCCAGGGACAAACAGGATGCCTTTTCCAGGCCTCCAGGCTCTAGCAAGGTCATGAACAAAGCAACCGGAGTCATTTGGGGGTAGTTCTACCTTGAGTAGGGAGCACACACCCTGATCCCTTCTCAGAGACAAAACTGTAAGGACCTGATAACCTTGCCCTAGTAGGGGAGGGATTACATTCATTCATTACTGCACCATTAACTTTGAAAGGATGTTTTTCCACCTACCAAGTCCTGGCCAAAACGTAATACAGACCCCTGGACAAAGAGCCCAAGAGAGATTTTCCGACTTGGGTCTTCCCTTTTGCAGGAAGCTCTGGTGCTCTTTACTCCTTATGTATTCCTTTCTGTCTAATAAAAATCCTGTCTTACCACTGATCTAAGGTCCATGAGTTAATTCTTCGAATCGCCGAGACCAAGGACCTACTGAGGAAGAAATTCCGGTATCACTTGGTCTCAGGGATTAGAAGAATGAACCCACGGACCACAGATTAGTGATAAGATTCCTTTATTAGACAGAAACGAATACAGAGGAGTGAAAAAGCACCGGAACTTCTGCTAAGGGGGAAGACCTAAGTTGGAAGTGTCCCCTGGGTCCTTTGTCTAGGTGTATGTATTGTCTGGAGAATTACATTTTGGCTAGGATTTGGTAGTGAAAAGATATCTTTTTTTTTGAGACAGAGCCTCAAGCTGTTGGCCTGGGTAGAGTGCTGTAACATCACAGCTCACAGCAACCTCCAACTCCTGGGCTCAAGTGATTCTCCTGCCTCCGCCTCCCAAGTAGTTGGGTCTACAGGTGTCTGCCACAACGCCCAGCTATTTTTTGGTTTCAGCCATCATTGTTGTTAGGTGGGCCCGGGCTGGATTTGAACCCTCTAGCACAGATGTATGTGGCTGGTGCCTTAGCTGCTTGAGCCATAGGCACCAAGCCGAAAAGATATCCTTTTATTTATTTATTGAGATAGAGCCTCAAGCTATCCCCCTGGGTAGAGTGCCATGGCATCACAGCTCACAGCAACCTCCAACTCCTGGGCTCAAGTGAGTCTCTTGCCTCAGCCTCCCGAGTAGCTGGGACGACAGGCACCCGCCACAACACCTGGCTATTTTTTTGATTGCAGCCGTCATTGCTGTTTGGCAGCTGGGCTGGATTCGAACCTGCCACCTTAGGTGTATGTGGCTGGCGCCTTAGCCACTTGAGCCACAGGCACTGAGCCAAGATATCCTTTTAAAGTTGAATGCAGTCCCTCCTCTGGGGCAAGGTTATTGCAGTTTTTGTCTCAGGGAAGGGAATAGGGTGAGTGCTCCCTACGCAAGATTGGAACCACCCAATAAACCTCTCGGGCTGCTTGGTTCATGATCTTTTGTTAGAGCCCAGAGGGTATAGACAGGAAAAGGCAGCCTGTTTGTGCTTGGAAATGGGGGTCTGATTTCTGAGCTTACCTGGGTCTAGAGAATGGGAGAATCCCTGTCTAGTCCCGAGTGGAGGAATCCAGTATCAATAGGGCTAGTTCTTTTCTTTTCTTTTTTCTTTTGAGACAGTCTTGCTTTGTCACCCTCAATAGAGTGCTATGGCATCACTGTTCACAGCAACCTCAAACTCTTGGGCTCAAGTGATTCTTTTGCCCCAGTCTCCCAAGTAGCTGGGACTACAAGCACCCCACAGCGCCCGGCTATTTTTAGAGACAAGGTCTTGCTCTGGCTAAGCTGGTTTTGAACTGCTAAGCTCATGCAATCCGCCTGCCTCAGCCTCCCAGAGGCTGCTATGATAACATGGCACTCTACCCAGGGCGACAAAGTGAGACTCTAAAAAAAAATTCTGATGCCTGCAACTCATCCTGGGAGATGCTGATGTAATTGAGTCTGGGGTGATGCCTGAGCAGGGGGATTTTTTTTCTTCTTTTTTTTTTTGAGACAGAGTCTCAAGCTGCCACCCGGAGTAGAGTGCTGTGGCGTCACAGCTCACAGCAACCTCCATAATGATTCTTCATTTTGGGGGGGAGAGGAGGTTTTCAAAACTCCAGTGACTCTAATATGCAGTAGAGTTTGAGAACCTACTCAGACAATGTCTAGTACAGTGCCTGGTGGAGACTGACACTCAGAATGATTACATAACATCCCATTTGTCAAGAAAGTAGCACAATCTCCCAACCATAAACACAAGCCACAAATTGGTGGGGCCTGTGGCTCAGTGGGTAGGGCCTGGTATCAAGGGTGGTGGGTT
>NW_003852397.1:48841405-48843980 GCF_000181295.1 Otolemur garnettii
AGCCCAGGAGTTGGAGGTTGCTGTGAGCTGTAATGCCACGGCACTCTGCCCAGGGGGACAGCTTGAGGCTCTGTCTCAAAAAACAAAACAAAACACAAGCCACAAAAAGGGAAGAGTCAGGCCCTGGCAAAGCCAGCGAGGAGGCAGGTCCTGCCGCCTAAGTGGGTGTAGGTGATGACCTCCACGTTGACTCTAACCAGTAAAAATGTCATCCCCGAAGTGCGGATACCATCCAGTCAAGTTGCCAAGGCCTCTGCAGATCCAAGTTCACTAAGACGTTCAGGGTGCCAGGTTGTGTCTTGTTCGTACAAGTGAGGCAAAGGCTGAACGGCAGGTGTGAGCACTTAGAGCTCTGACCCAAGTCTGGAGGACTTCAGAGTCAACCCAGGAACCTTTCGGCTCCAAATTGCAGTGGCAGCTCTTCCGCGCGGGGAGAAGAGAGCATGAAGGGGACACCAAGCGAGCTGGGGCAGACTTGCTCCGCACCGCGAGGGTGGAGTGCAGCCTGCGGCTCCAGGAGCGCTGGTCGCTGCTTAGTGACCCGGGCCTGCACGCAGCGTGGCGGGAGCTGGGTCCCGGGGCGCCCAGAGACAGGGTGTGTGGACTACACTTCCCGGCATGCCTCGGGCAAGGGCGGGGTGGAGCCGAGCGAGCCGGGAGGCCGGCCAGGGCCAGGCGTGCGCGGTGGGTCTTGGGAGTGGCGGAGCGGGTCCTCCGGGGCTGTCAGCTGTGGCCTGGGGCGCCCGGGCCCGGGTGGCCCCGACCATTGGCCGAGACGCGAGCGGGGCGGGGCCGCCGCCAGCCGCTGCGGGCCAAGCTGAGCAGGCGGTGGAAGGCGGCGGGCCGGGAAGGCACAACCCGAGCTGCTGCATTCGGCCTGGCCATGGCAACGGCGCCCCTGAAAGTGTGCATCGTTGGCTCAGGGAACTGGTGAGCGGCGGCGGGCGCGGCGTGGGCTCCGCCTCCAGGAAGCCCCTCTCCGGGAGAGCGAGAGCTGCGCGCCCGGGCCACAGCATGGGCACCGGGCACCACGCACAGGGAGACGGGGCGGGCGACCTTGCGGTCGGCTGGGCACCGCGCACGCAGGGAGTCTGCACCAAGGCACTCCCCGGAGGCGCTGAGCTCCCACGCTCACGGGGGACGGCGCGCCTGCCGGCACCTGTCTGCGCCGTGGTTGCCGCGCGACAGGCGCACGAAGGCCACCTGCTAGCTACGGCCCGGGTGTTTTTGCATAACATCCTAAAAGAGTTCTCCATTCTTCGCGGCCGATTGCCTGAAGGAATGGAAGGAGGCTCGAGTATTCGTTCTTGCTGTAGCTCGGGTGTTGGGGAAACCGAGGCAGAGAGGGCAAAAGGGCTTTTGCTGTCCTGGTAGTGGCGGAGCAGGCGCTGCCCCCGCGTCCAGTATTTAGTAGCCTTGTATAAGGAAGAAATGTCAAGATCCAACAGGCGGTTTCTCCCAGGGGCATTGAGAATTCTCTTGTGGGAGATGTTTACAAAGCTCTGCGTCTCTACTCGGTTTTATTAGACTTTAGCGTTTATAAAGCACCTTACAAATGTCAGATCTTTTAATATCTTTTATCAGACTTTGTGAGATTCTGTGGTGTGATGGGTGGATGCGGTGTGTAGCTTCTGGTATTTCCAGGATTCTTCCCATTGCTGTGCACTCTCTTCCCCACATCCGAGGGTCTGGTATTGGATAACTACGAGTGATGTTGCTTTCCTCGCTGCCGTTTATCTGTTACTGTGGGCTGACAGGCATCACAGTTCAGGCTCTAGGAGTGCTGCAGTAATTGGTGCTAAGGGATTGGGTCTTATTCTTACTCCTTTGAGAGTTGGCCAAGGTTCTCCACTTTTCCATGCTGGCACGGCCAGCGGCTTTATCCCGTGCTTCTATTACTGCATCATAATAAATTACTTGATTGTATCTTCAACATGGGTATACCCTTCATCTTGGGTATCCTCTCTACCCAACTCTTGAGACTAGCATCTAATCTACCCTACTGCCTGGCATATGCCAACTAAATGTTAAATGAATGTCTGAGCAATAGTTTTATTTATTTATTATTGTTATTGTTATTGTTATTTTTTTTGCAGTTTTTGGCTGGGGCCGTGTTTGAACCTACCACTTCTGGTATATGAGCCCCGCGCCCTACTTCTTTGAGCCACAGGCACCACTATTACTATTTTTAAGACAGCTTCACTTTGCTGCTCTTGGTAGAGTGCCGGGAAATCATAGCTCACAGCAACCTCCAACTCTTGGGCTGAAACAATTCTTTTGCCTCAGCCTCCCAAGTAGCTGGGACTACAGGCTCCTGCCACAACACCCAGCTATTGTTTTTAAGAGGAGGTCTCACTCTGGCTCAGGCTCATCTCCAATTGGTAAGCTCAGACAATCCAGCTGCCTAGGGGCTCCCAAGTGCTAGGATTTGGCTGAACAATAGTTTTATTATTATTATTTGTAGAGACAAAATCTTACTTTATTGCCCTCAGTAGAGTGCCATGGTGTCACAGCTCACAGCACCCTCCATCTCCTGGGCTTAGGTGATTCTCTTGCCTCAACCTCCCAAGTAGCT
>NW_003852397.1:48844000-48847124 GCF_000181295.1 Otolemur garnettii
CCTCCCAAGTAGCTGGGACTACAGGCGCCCGCCACAACACCCGGCTATTTTTTGTTGCAGTTTGGCCAGGGCTGGGTTTGAACCTGTCACCCTCAGTATATGGGAGTATATGGTGCCAGCGCCCTACCCACTGGGCCATAGGTGCTGCCCTGAACAATAAGTTTAAAAACTGTAATTTTATTTGATTGGTAATATACAGGGTGTCCATAAAGTTCGTGTGCAATTTAAAATTTATATGGTTTAAAAAACAAAAAGTATCAACAGCAATGAAACATCTTTCATTCACATTTGTTCCACCAAGTACCTTCTAGAGGAAAACCAGTGTAATTAATTTCCTCTGACCTTTCTGGAGGCATTCCAGGCAGGTGCAAGTGAATGTTTACATATATGATCCTTTCCCCCTCTGCCCTGCAAAAACGAGAGTATTATGTACTTTTCTGTTAAGCTGGAGGTGGGGATAGTTTTTGGCCAACAACAAACTGTTCTGTACAACATTTGTTGGAGTTGGGACCTATCTGTTACAGAGCTTCATTTGGACTTCCAGCTTGCTTTGCCAGCTTTGATCCCAAGGTCATTCGAGTGAGATGTCAGCTGCCCGGTTGGCTGTGCCACTGGAAAAGCACCCATTGAGCACATGCTCTTGCAACATTAGTTTCTTTTTTGGTAAAAGTACACAGATGACAGTCGCCTTTCCTAGTTTGCAAGGTGCAGTAGAAGTAGCACAGCTTTACCACACTGCTTACCACACTGAATTTAGGCCTACAGCAAGAGTAGTGAAGTGAACTTCCTGCCCTCTCCACTGGGATTTGGCTGCCTGCCCGTGGCATCTTCACTCTGATGTACTTGATTGTTTTCTTGGCCCACTCCAGCCCAGGGAAATGGAGTAGAACTCGGCCAGTGACACTGAAGCAGAGCAATTGAGAAATGTGCCGATGGTTTGGGCTGGCTGCCTGGCTCCATTAATTAAGGGGTCAGACGGGAACAGTTGGCTTTTCAGCCACGGCTGTGGATGCAGAGCCATTCCAGTCCTAGAGAGAGGATCACGACCTCCCCAGGAGGGATTTAAGGAAGGGGTATTCAGCACCGGTCAGTAGACATTTTACTGGTGCCTGGTTAGATCCTTAGTTTATGCAAGGATATAGACATGGCAGGACACAATTCCTGCCCTCTTTTTCAAGTCAAGATAGATAAGGGCTTAGAAGATAAGAACAAAAGAATTGCAAAGTGAATGGTATAGAACCTCCATAGTTGACCTCTTCCCTCCATTGACCATCTTCATATGTTGACCAGTTTGTTACAGTCCCTTGTGTGGTCAACTTATAGAGGTTCTTCTGGATTTGTTACAAGATTAGATTTACATTTTGTTTATTTATTTATTTAGATAGTCTCACTTTGTTGCCCTCTGTAGAGTGCTGTGGCTTCATAGCTCACAGCAACCTCAAAGTCTTGGGCACGAACAATTCTCTTGCCTCAACTTCCTGCCACAACATCAGGCTATTTCTTTTTTTATTAGAGACAGAGTCTCACTTTATCGACCTCGGTAGAGTGCTGTGGCATCACAGCTCACAGCAACATCCAACTCCTGGGCTTAGGTGGTTCTCTTGCCTCAGCCTCCTGAGTAGCTGGGACTACAGGTGCCCACCACAAGGCCTGGCTATTTTTTGGTTGTAGTTGTCATTGTTGCCTGGGCTGGATTCGAACCTGCCAGCTCTGGTGTATGTGGCTGGTGTCTTAGCCGCTTGAGCTACAGGTGCCAAGTCACTATTTTTTTTTTTAAGACAAAGTCTCACTCTGTTGCTCTAGGCTAGAGAGCTATGGATATCATAGCTCACAGCAACCTCTAACTCTTGGGCTCAAGCAGTCCTCTTGCCTCAGCCTCCCAAGTCACAGGAACATAGACACCTGCCACAACACCCAACTAGTTTTTTTATTCTTAGTAGAGACAGGGTCTTTGCTCAGGCTGGTCTCAAACTCCTGAGCTCAAGCAATCCACCCGCCTCTCCTTCCCAGAGTACTAGGATTATAGGTGTTAGCCACTGTACCTGGCCTAGACTTTTGCTAATTTTAAAACAGATTGCCAAGACCAAGACCTACCCTTCTAAACCTGGTCCTTGTGTCAGGAATGTAAACTTGCTTAAGTAGTATTTTCACTTGGGACTTGGAGGTAGCTCAAGGTGCTTGTGTAAATAAAGGTGTGGGATATATAAACTTATAGCTAAGAGATAGCTGTAACCCTTACTCTGAGTGCTACCCTCATGTCAGCTGTCATCAGTTGTAATCCAGTTGTCAGCCTACTGAATCTAGTGGCTTTGTAGAGAGCTTTGGGCACGAAGGACCTGGGCCACAAAGTAAACAGGTTGTATAACGTGTGCTTGTCTGTCCTTTGGTGACCCTTCTTTCCTCTAGACAGGTCAGACAGGGGATGCCAGAGGAGGGGCCCTTGTGTACCCAGCTGAGCCCTGCTGTGCTACCTACTGCTGGTGGTGCAGGGAGGGTCTTCCTAACCTGTATGGCTTTTCCTGGCCCTGTGACTTGTGACTCAGAAACACAACAAAAGCTTCTCCAGTTCTTCCAAAGATAAAAGAAAGGTCTTTTGTTTGTTTTTACCAGTACTTTGGGAAACTCACCCAGATACAATGCGAAACACAGTTCTAGAGCTAAAACTCAGGGCTGTGTTTACAGCCAAACTTCTGTGGGGGGGAGTACATGTACAGAAACGTAACCCAAACCTCCTTGGAGGCAGAGGTACAATGGTACAAGGAGAGGCCTGGGGAATTTGAATCCCTGGATTTCTGTCCTGGTGTCTCACATGGTAGCCCTGAGCCCTTGGGCAAACTGCTGTTCTCTAAGAACCATAACTGGTACCTAACCTATGGCTAGGATTAAGTTAAGACATCCAGGACATCCTGGAAAAGTGTGTGGTGACTAGCACTGAATAATTGTCAGCTGCTATTATTTTTTTTAGTTTCATCATCGTGAAAGAGCTCTCATGGACTGGCTTGGTCTTCGGCCCAGCGGCAGAGGCTGAAGATGGGGAAATGACAAGAAGAGTGACTGATAGGCCGTTAGAGGACTGTTCTTGGAAGTTGCTTGCTTATCTCTCTCTCTTTTTTTTTTTTTTTTT
>NW_003852397.1:48847622-48854113 GCF_000181295.1 Otolemur garnettii
GATTCTCTTGCCTCAGCCTCCCGAGTAGCTGGGACTACAGGCGCCTGCCACAATGCCTGCTCACCTAGCTATTTTTTTGTTGCTGCAATTTGGCGGGGGCTAGGTTTGAACCTGGGGCCGGCGCCCTACCCACTGAGCTATGGACACTGCCCAAGTTACTCATTTCTTACACTTGTTTTTACATTATCCCACAGCCTGAGACTTTATCGAAGACTGAAGGTCAAGGAGAGCTTTGGCCCACTTTGCACTGATGACCAAAGCTGGACGTGTGACTCTGGTTTTTATATTTTTGGTCTGCTGGAACCAGCTGGATGCAGTGCTCTGGCTCTTTATGCGTCTCCAATTCCTTTCTTCTTTTTAATTTCAGAATGTTATGAGGGTACATATATTTGGTTGCATGAATTATTTTTGTACAGTTTAAGTCAAAGTTGTAAGTGCGCCCCTCACCCAGATAGTACTTGTACCTGTTAAGTGTGATTTTACCCGCCCCCCACCTGCTGATTATGGTTGAGTTTTACTTCCTTGAGTGCTGATTTAATAGGAGAATGGTCTTGAAGGTTTATTGTAGCTTCTCAGTTTCTGTCATGATTCTTGCCACTCAGAGAGCTCAGAAACAGTTTTTTTGTTTGTTTGTTTGGAGACACAGTCTCAAGCTGTCCCCCTGGGTCGGGTGCTATGGTATCACAGCTCACGGCAACCTCCAACTCCTGGGCTCAAGTGAGTCTCCTGCCATTGCCTCCCAAGTAGCTGGGACCACAGGTGCCCACCACAACGCCTGGCTATTTTTTTGGTTGCAGCCGTCATTGTTGTTTGTCGGGCCCGGGCTGGATTCGAACCCGCCACCTTAGGTGTACGTGGCTGGCGCCTTAGCCACTTGAGCCACAGGAGCTGAGCCAGAAACAGTTTGAATGATTGTAATTTAGCTCATCTGAGGTCAGAAATAATCCCTTCTCTGTTGCCAGGCAACAGAGGGCGTTGTGGCAGGTGCCTATAGTCCCAGCTACTTGGGAGTAGCCTGGCACACTCTGCTTTGGAAGTTGGAGGGAGAGTTTAATGACAGGATGGTCTAGAGCTGAACTGCAAAGAGATTCAGAATTCCTGCGTGGGCTAGGGTAAGAAAGTTTGTGAAACTAAAAAAAAAAAGTTGTGTCAAATCACCTGTGTCTCCCCACCCCACACACACCTGCTCAGTAGAAAATCAAGAGTACTATTCTAGGAATGAGTTAGGAGTTCTCAATTTTCATATCTTAATCTTTCATTTCTTAACCCTCACCTCTTTCTTCATTCTTCCTCTTCCTTCTCTCCCTGAAGAGGGAGAATTATTACAACTGCCACCCACTGATCCTTGTCTGTGTCAGGTATGTGCTTTATTTCATGTAAACCATAGAACAAGCTATGTGGTGCTATTATTATCCCTATTTTAGATGACATAACTGAGATTTAGAGAAAACTTGCTCAAGGTCAAGAGTTAATAAGGTGGAGGGGAAAGCTGGATCCTTCTGACCCCAAAGACTATGTTTCTATAAATTCTTACCATTTTCAGTGAGACACATACTTTACATGAAGACAGATCTCTTTGTCATAAAAATGGTGAGAATCTACTCTCCCCATGAAAGTCTGACCTAATATTCCACTTTGAGGAAATCAAATTGAAATGTGGCCTTAAAAATTATCAAGTTCAGTTTACTACATAGCAGTCTCCCCTTCTCCTGTAGATGTCATAGGTGATTGTAGTTACTATTTTTTTTTTTGCAGCTTTTTTTTTTTTTGGCCGGGGCTGGGTTTGAACCCACCACCTCCAGCATATGGGGCCAGCGCCCTACTCCTTTGAGCCACGGGCACTGCCCTATACTTACTATTTTTAAGGTAACTGGTCTTAAAGTTAATGTAGCAGACTAATTGTTAGAAAAATATCTGAGTTAAAAATCCATCACCTCCAACTTGTAAATCTCATAGAAACATCTAAGTGAGATTACTCTTTTCTTTTTCTTTTCTTTTCTTTCTTTCTTTCTTTCTTTTTTTTTTTTTTTGAGACAGAGTTGCCCTTGGTAGAGTGCCATGGAGTCACAGCTCAAGGGGTTCTCTTGCCTCAGCCTCCCAAGTAGGACTACAGGTGCCTGGCTCTTTTTTGTTGTTGTTGTTGTAGAAGTTGTCATTGTTGCTTGGCTGTCCCAGGCTAGGTTCGAACTCACCAGCCTCGGTATATGTGGCTGGTGCAGTAACCACTGAGTACATGGGTGCCAAGCCGAGCTACTCTTTTTCTTTCTTTCTTTCTTTCTTTTTTATTTATTTATTTATTTTTTTGAGACAGAGCCTCAAGCTGTGGCCCTGGGTAAAGTGCAGTGGCATCACAGCTCATAGCAACCTCCATCTCCTGGGTTCAAGTGAGTCTCCTGCCTCCGCCTCCCTAGTAGCTGGGATTACAGGCGCCTGCCACAAGGCCTGGCCATTTTTTGGTTGCAACCCTCGTTGTTGTTTGGCGGGCCCTCAAACCCGCCAGCTCAGGTGTATGTGGCTGTTGCCTTAGCCGCTTGAGCCACAAGTGTAGGGTAACCAGATTTTAACATCGGTGAGGCGGGACAACATGGCGGGGGTGGGGGGCAGGGCAGGGCCTGACAACAATGCAAACTTTGATAAGCAGTTCTCGATAATCACTTCTCAGCAATTATTTGTTAATATTATAGTTTAACATTATAAAATTAACAAAAATAATATAAAACTCATATTCTGGCAAAATAGCCACATGGCAGCCAAAAACCATATATTCCCTTCCTATTCTCCCGCCCGTTCATGCATTCTTTCCAAAAATCGGGACTTTTTAAAAACACCACGGGACGTGGGACCAATTGTTCAAAAGCAGGACGTCTGGTCACCCTACACAAGTGCCAAGCCTGGGCTACTCTTTTACTATGACATATTCCTTTGGGTAAAAAAGTTATACATCCACTAAATCTTTTCTGTGGCAGACCAAGTAGTATCCCCAAGTGTCTCAGTGGTTCTAAGCAGGCAGTGCTTTCTGGAGTCCTTACTATCCAGGTCATCCTTCCTTTCCTCCCTGATTCCTACACCCCCCCCCCCTTAGTAATGTAAAAGAATTAAGCTCAGGGCAATGCCCGTAATTCAGTGGGTAGGGCGCTGGCCACATGCAGGCAGGCAGGTCTGAACCCCTCCTAGGCCTGCTAAAACAACAATGACAACTGCAACAACAACAACAACAGAATAGCTGGGCATTGTGGTGAGCACCTATAGTCCTAGCTACTTCGGAGGTTGAGGAAGAGAATCACTTAGGCCCAGGAGTTTGACGTGG
Organism: Otolemur garnettii; assembly: GCF_000181295.1. NCBI lineage: Eukaryota > Metazoa > Chordata > Mammalia > Primates > Galagidae > Otolemur > Otolemur garnettii. The sequence goes on from NW_003852397.1 coordinate 48,850,930, forward strand.
CTATGAGCTGTGATGCCATGGCACTCTACCCAGGGAGACATAGTGAGACTCTGTCTCAAAAAAAAAAAAAAAAAAATCTCAGCACACCAGAAGTCTTCTGGGCTCCTTTAAGGTTATATTGCTACACTTGCCGTCATTTTGCTTTGGGTTCAGTTTCTTCCGCACTTAAGAGAAGGAGAGGAAATCAATCATCTACTGCTGCATAACAGTCTACCCCAAAACACAGTATAGGAGCTTCAGACAGTGATCATTTATTAGCTTAAAATTCTTGGGGTTAGCAATTTGGGCTGACTAACCTGTATAGGTCTTGTGCTGGCCTAGCTGGGCTTACTCATATGGCTACAGTCAGCTGGTGGAGGCCACTTTGTCCTAGATGGTTTCTTCACATGTCTGGCTATAGCAGACTTTATCCCTCGGCAGGTTAGGTTGGGCTTGGCCATGTGGTGTCTCAGTTCCAACAAGAGTAGAAGGCTGGTTCGGCACCTGTAGCTCAGTGGGTAGGGCACCAGCCACATACATTGGAGCAGGCAGCTTCAAATCCAGCTAGGGCCTGACAAACAACAATGACAACAACTACAATTAAAAAAAAATAGCTGGGCATCGCGGCAGGCGCTTGTAGTCCCAGCTACTTGGGAGGCAGGAGAATTGCTTGAGCCCAAGAGTTTGAGGTTACTGTGAGCTGTGATGCCACGGCATTCTACCCAGGGTGACAGCTTGGGACTCTCAAAAAAAAAGTAGCAGTCCATCTGGGAATGGTGGTTCACACTTGTAATCCTAGCACTCAGTTTGAGGCTGAGGTGGGAGGATCATCTGAAACCAGCATGAGCAAGAGTGAAACCCTGTCTCTAAAAATACCCGGGTGTTGTGGGGGGTGCTCCTCTAGTCCCAGCTACTCGGAAGGCTGAGGCAAGAGGATAGCTTAAGCCTAAGAAATGAGGTTGCTGTGAGCTGTAATGCCATAGCACTTTCCCAGGGTGACATAGTGATGAGACTCTGTCTAAAAAAAAAAAAGAGAGAGTAAGTATAAGACAAGCCTTAATGTTTATAATTAGGACTTTTCAAGCTTTCATTTGAATAAGGCCATATATTTTTCTAGTCTGTGAATTCAGAGAATTCATATTCTCCTAAATTGGTAGCTTTTTTTTTTTTTTTTAAGAGACAGAGTCTCATTCGGTCACCCTCACTAGAATGCTGTGGCGTCACAGCTCACAGCAACCTCCAGCTCTTGGGCTTAGGCAATTCTTTTGCCTCAGCCTCCCGATTAGCTGGGACTACAGGTGCCCACTTCAATACCTGGGTATTTTTTGCTGCAGTTTGGCCGGGGCTGGGATTGAACCCGCCATCCTTGGCATATGGGGCTGGCACCCCACTCACTGAGCCACAGACTCCGCCCCTAAATTGGTAGCTTTAAACATAACTTGCAACTCTCTGCCATACAGTTTATGTCATGACCCAGGACACTTCACATCCAACTAGAAACAAATGTTTCCCAGTAGCAAATGTTACTGTGGATGATGATATTTTTTTCCCTTCTGTTTCATTTCCTCTTTTTTTTTTTTTTGTTTGAGACAGGAGCCTCAAGCTATCTCCCTGGGTAGAGTGCTGTGGCATCACAGCTCACAGCAACCTCCAACTCCTGGACTCAAGTGAGTCTCCTGCCTCAGCCTCCCGAGTAGCTGGGACCACAGGTGCCCGCCACAACGCCTGGCTATTTTTTTTTTTTTGGTTGCAGCTGTCATTGTTGTTTGGCGGGCCTGGTCTGGATTTGAACCCACCACCTTGGGTGTACGTGTTTGGTGCCTTAGCCACTTGAGCCACAGGCACCGAACCTCCTTTGTTTTCTTTTTGAGACAGAGTCTCATTGTGTCACCCTCAGTAGAGTGCTGTGCCATCACAGCTCACAGCAACCTCAAATTCTTGGGCTCAAGTGATTCTCTTGCCTCAGCCTCCCTAGTAGCTGGGATCACAGGTGCCCTGACACAATGCCCAGCTATTTTTTGTTGTTGTTGTTAATTGATGTTAGTAGGCCCAGGCCTGGTTTAAACCCGCCAGCCTCAGTGTATGTGGCCCACTCAACTAACCACTGAGCAACGGTCTTTTGCCTTGTATTTTAAGATTCTTTAGGCTGCTGTTTCATTTCTTTTAGTACCTGAATAATTCTCAATATGAGAAACACTGTCCTAGATAGTAAAACAGTTTCTCATTCTTATCCTGACAGCAAGAGCACTTCCCCAGGGGCATATGTAAGTCCTAAGAAAACTACGGTATTTATTGTGTATAATGTGCACCTTTTTTTATTTTGTAATTTTTTTTATATAATGTGCAGTTTTTTGGCCAAATTTTTGAGGGGGAAATACAAGTACACATTATACATGGTTGGTATTAATTTCCCATCTATATGAATGTTTTCATTCGTGCTTGGACATTAAAAGTGTAACTTTCTTGTACCATATTATGTTAAAAAATAAATGCTAAAATTCCTGTATAATACAAAAAAGAAGTACCTAAATATAAACAAATAAACATTTGAACTAAAAAATAGGGCGGGCTCAGCTCCTGTGGCTCAAAGGGGTAGGGCACCAGCCTCATATGCCTGAGGTTTAAACCCAGCCTCAGCCAAAAACTGCAAAAAGAAAAAAAGAAAGCTTTTATTCAGGTGGAGCCTGTGGCTTAGTGAGTAGGGCACCAGCCCCATATATCGAGGTTGGTGGGTTCAAAACCTGGCCCGGCCAAACTTTAACAAAAAAATAGCCAGGCCCTGTGGCAGGTGCCTGTGGTTCTAGTTACTCAGGAGGCTGAGGCAAGAGAATCGGCTAAGCCCAAGGTATGGAGTTGGAGGTTGCTGTGAGCTATAATGCCACGGCACTACCAAGGGCGACAAAGTAAGACTCTGTCTCTAAAAAGAAAAGAAAGTTTTTTTTCCTGAAAGTTAGGGGAACACAAATGTGGGTGGTTGTGCATTATACATCGAAACATACGTGACAGAATATGATATATCCTAATTGTAAATATAGAGACCTATCTGGATGGTCTCTACCTATTTTTTCCAGTGCCGAAAAAAGAAGGTGGTTTGCATGGATTATAGGCAACAAAGGAGTAAAGGCCTAGAATTTGTGTTTCTCTAGCCCTTTTTATTATTATTATTATTTTGAGATTAGGGTCTCACTGTGTCCCCCTCAGTAGA
>NW_003852397.1:48854352-48865247 GCF_000181295.1 Otolemur garnettii
CTCCAACTCCTGGGCTTAGGCGATTCTCTTGCCTCAGCCTCCTGAGTAGCTGGGACTACAGGCGCCCACCACAACGCCCAGTTATTTTTTTGTTGCAATTTGGCCCGGGTTTGAACCCACCACCCTTGGTATATGGAGCCAGTGCCCTACTCACTGAGCCACAGGCGCTGCCTAGTTTTTCCATTTTTATATTTTCTACTTTTCTTTCTTCTTTTTTTTTTTAAAGACAGAGTCTCACTTTGTTGCCCTTGGTAGAGTGCCATGGCGTCACACAGCTCACAGTAACCTTCAGCTCCTGGGTGTAGGAGATTCTCTTGCCTCAGCCTCCCGAGTAGCAGGGACCACGGGCGCCTCCCACAACGCCCGGCTATTTTTTTGTTGCAGTTTGGCCGGGGCTGGGTTTGAACCTGCCACCCTTGGTATGTGAGGCAGGTGTCCTACCCACTGAGCCACAGGTGCCGCCCTGGGGTCAGTAATTTATATCAGAATCAAAGGTATAGATAGGAGGAGATACCTAACCGCTCTCTCCTTACCGCCCTGGCTATCTCAGGAGAGCAACCTTCAGGGTTTGGGAGAACATCTAAGTCATGATCTTGTGACTCTTGCTTTTGAGCTCAAACAATCCACCCACCTCAGCCTCCCAGAGTGCTAGGATTATAGGCGTAAGCCAACATGCCTGGCCTGAGTAACATGATTCTGATCCTCAGAACTAAGACCAGAAATGATGGCAAATAGATTTCATCTCAAATACTGAATCCAGTTGATTTGTGGTGGCTACACAGAATTTTGTATTGAGAAGGACTCTGAGAAAAAGAGTAGCTTTGCCAGAAAAAGGTGCTATTATAATCTATGATGGCAGAGTATGGTAGGGAGTGTGGTAAGGAACAGCATCTAGCTTGGACTAATTTACTACTACTACTACTTAATTTACTACTATTTGGACCAATTACTTCTAACAAATTTGAACCCTTGCATGAAGCCCTGCCTGGCATAGCTTATGCTCAGCTTGGGCCCACAGCTGCACAAATGTCAGATTCAGTAATAAGGACTAACAACATAAGCCTGGCACTGTAAGCACTTTGTGCATTATCTCAGTTAATCCTTATATTATGAGGAAATGTATTATTAGCCTTAGTTTGTAGATAAGGAATCTGCATTTACAGGAGTTATGTAACATGTTCCAAGTTATACATCTGCCAAGTATTGGCCTCACTGAAATTCCTGCTTTACCTACTTGGAATGTGGCTATTAAAACCAAATTTAAGGCTCGGTGCCTGTGGCTCAAGTGGCTAAGGCACCAGGCACAAACACCTAAGGTGGCAGGCTCGAATCCAACCCGGGCTGCCAAACAACAATGACGGCAGCAACCAAAAAATAGCCAGGCATTGTGGCGGACACCTGTGGTCCCAGCTACTTGGGAGGCTGAGGCAGGAGACTTGCTTGAGCCCAGGAGTTGGAGGTTGCTGTGATCTGTGATGCCATGGCACTCTACCCAGGGGGACAGCTTGAGGTTCTGTCTCAAAAAAAAAAAAAAAAAACCCCACAAATTTAAATGTTAATTAATTTAAATTTATTTATTTTATTTTGTTATTATTATTATTTTTTTCAGTTTTTGGCCAGGGCTGGGTTTGAACCCGCCACCTCCAGTATATGGGGCTGGCACCCTACAATTTCTTATTTCAGTTTTTACTCTGTAACAAGCAAGTATTAGGATGGTGGAGGGTGGCATTCCAGCTGTAGAGGGGATAGAAATATGAGCAGAAAAGAGGTGTGTTTCCTCTAAATTACCCAGCGTGTCTGAGGCAGAGCTCAGGTTTGAAAGCTGAGATTCTGCATCATTGAGTCTTGTGCACGTTTGCAAATGGTTTCCAGTGATTCTCACGGGGCAGGGGTTATTGTGTCATTGGTGAGCAGGTGCCACGTGGTTATTAGAATTTGCACTGCTCGGTTCCTTTCAGTATTAATAGATGGGCCTGCAGGATGTGTTTATCCAAAAAGCTTGGGTTAGGATGTAGAATGAGCTTGTTTGAAGCACCACCAGCAGACTGATTCTCTGGCATCTTTGCTTAAGAGTTGTGTTCCTGGCTCTGCGCCCATACACAGTGGTTACGGTGCCGGCCACATGCACTGAGGCTGGCGGGTTTGAACCCAGCCTGGGCCAGCTAAACAACAATAACGACTACACCAAAAAAATAGCCAGGCATTATGGCGGTTGCCTGTAGTCCCAGCTACTTGGGAGGCTGAGGAAAGAGAATCACTTAAGCCCAAGAGTTTGATGTTGCTGTGAGCTGTAAGGCCACGGCACTCTATTGAGGGTGACATAGTGAGACTGTGTCTCAAAAAAAAAAAAAAATTGGGCTGGGCGCAATGACTCACACCTGTAATCCCAGTACCCAGCACTTGGGAGGCCAAGGCAGCTGGATCTCCTCCTATCTATGCCTTTGATTCTGATATAAATCACTGACCCCATTTCCTTGGGTGAACATTTTTGCTGAGATGTAGTCCACCCCAAACTGCTCTTGGTTGGCTGCTCTGAAAAAACATGGGAATAAGTATTGTGTAAAATGAGGCTTAGGGAGTAACTGTAGGTTTCAGTTACTACCAGAGTTTCTAGTTTCTGGTTAGCTAACAGGCTTTAGGTCTTGCTGAAATTTGTCTGCATTGGATTTGGGGTCTGCTAAAATATCTACAAAAATGGGAATGATTTGGAAATTTTGGAAAATGTAGGAAAGTATGATATGATAGCATTTGTTTGTAATCCTACCAACCACAAAATGATGTAGTTATTCTTGCCACAGCCTCCCAAGTAGCTGGGACTACAGGCACCCGCCACAATGCCCGACTATTTTTAGAGATGGGAATCTCACTCTGGCTCAAGCTGGTCTCAAACCTGTGAGCTCAGGCAGTCCACCCACCTCAGCCTCCCAGGGTGCTAGGATTACAGGCGTGAGCTGCTTGCAGCCAAGGTCTCACTTTTGCTCAAGTTGATCTCGAACTCCTAGCTCTGGAGATCTACCTGCCTGGGCCTCCGAGGGTAGGATTATAGGCGTGAACCACCATGCCCAACCCATACCACCATGCCCAACCCATTTTTAATTTTTTGATGAACCCATACCGTTATCTATAGCAGCTACAGTGGTTTATTTATTTATTTATTTTAGAGACAGAATCTCATTTTGTCACCCTTGGTAGTGCCGTGGCATCACAGCTCACATCAACCGCCAGCACAGCAACCTCCAGCTCTTGGGCTAAGGCGATTCTCTTGCCTCAGCCTCCCGAGTAGCTGGGGCTACAGGTGCCCACCACAATGCCCAGGTTGTTGCAGTTTGGTCAGGGCTGGGTTCAAACCCACCACCCTCGGTATATGGGGCTGGCGCCCTACTCACTGAGCCACAGGCACTGCCCTACAGCTGCAGTGTTTTTACAACCCTACCAATAGTGCACAAGGGTTCTGATTTCTCCGCATCCCCAGCAACACTTGTTATTTGCTGTGTTTTGATAGTAGCCTTCCTAGTGGGTCTGAGCTGATATGTCTTTGTTAATTGCAGATGATCATATGGGATGTATAACTTTGCATTCTGCTTTTGGTTAAATGTAACATTCTATCTGGGTGGTACCTGTGGCTCAGCGAGTAGGGTCCCGACCCCATATATTGAGGGTGGCAGGTTCGAACTCAGCCCAGGCCAAACTGCAACAAAAAATTAGCCAGGCATTGTGGCGGACGCCTGTAGTCCCAGCTACTCGGGAGGCTGAGGCAAGAGATCGGCTAAGCCCAAGAGCTGGAGATTGCTATGAGCTGTGATGCCATAGCACTGTACCAAGGGCAATGAAGTGAGACTCTGTCTCTAAAAAAACAAAAAAAAAAGTAACATTCTATCATAAGCACTTTCCTCTGCAGTTTGAATTTTGCTAGGTAGAAAGGTTTTTTGTCAATCTCTTCTTTCCTCTCTTTTAAGCAAAGTTGTTCACGTTGATCTATTTTCCTCTGTGGTTTCTTCCTTTGATTTTAATCTAGAAAGCTTCCCTATACCCTATATAAAGATCAAATAAACATTCACCAAGTCAAATCTATTTTTTAAATGCTTCTTTTTTTTTTTTTTTTACATTTGCATCTAATACTCTGACATTTGGTTGTACTTTAAAAGCCCTTTTAACAGCAAAGAATTACACAAAATGTTAATAGTGGTTCTCCCTGGGCGGTGAGTTTTTCATAATTGTTTTTTCCTTTTTCATGTATGAGTGAAAAAGTACATGGTATTTAAACTAAAATTGACCACTCTCTAGCCCTTAGAACCATAGCCCCGATCAGTTCTGGGAGAGATGGAGGCACAAAATGTGGAGAATCTGGTTGAACCCTTACTAAGACCTCAGTTTCCTCCTTAGTAAAAGGAAGGAAAGACTGTGGGGTTCGTTTTGACCCCCAAAGATTGTGCACCCCATGAAGGAGCTTGGGCCTCTGAAATTCTGTCAGGTTTGGACCTGACTTGACGGGTGGCCGTTGCTTGGCTGACATCCCCATCCTGATTAAACAGTCGAGCTTTGTAGAGAGGAAGAGGCGTGAAGGCTACGGACGGACAGAGAGAGAATGCCAAGGTGTGAGCTGGGTTTGGGGAGTAGTTACTGAGCGTGGGATTAGGACCGTCAGTAGTGGGTGTCCATCCAGCAGGGACCCAGGGCCATAGAGCAGGGCATTGAAGACATGGCCTGTGGTGGAAATCTCTGTTCTTCCACCAACCACCTACGGAATCTCCAGGCTTCAGTTTCTTCATGTGAAAATGGGAGTAATAATATCAGGCTCAGAGGGTTGTTGAGGCTTAAAATAATGTGGGTAGAGTATTTGAAACAGGGCCTGACACTTGGTAGGCACTAAGTCAATGCTGTTTCTGCCCCGCCTTCCCCTTGCTTGCTGCTTCCCCTGTGCTGTCTTCTCCAACTTCCCCTGCCCATGAGATCTTCTCCTCTCCCCTTTCTCTGTTCTTCCTTGCTCCTCTAACTTCCTGACCCTCTCTACTTTTCTTCTCTCCTTCCCTTAACCTCTCCCTTCCTCTTTTTTTTTTTTCTTGATACCAAGTCTCACTTTGTTGCGCTTGGTAGAGTACTGTGGCGTCACAACTCACAGCAACCTCAAACTCTTGGGCTTAAGTGATTCTCTTGCCTCAGCCTCCCTAGTAGCTGGGACTACAGGCACCTGCCACAATGCCTGGCTATTTTTTGTTGTTTTGTTTGTTTGTTTGTTTAGCAGGCCCAGGCTAGGTTCAAACCCACCAGCCCTAGTGTACATGGCCAGCTCCCTAACCATTGAGCTACGGACACCGAGCCTCAGTTTTGGATTTTTAGTAGAGATGGGATCTCACTCTTGCTCAGGTGGGTCTCAAACTCTTGAGCTCAGGCCATCTACCTGGCTTAGCCTCCCAGAGTGCTGGGTTTACAGGCCTGAGGACTATGCCTAGCCTTCCTTCCTCTTTTTTTCCCTCCTCCTTGTAAGTGTTGGTCTGGATCAGTGATTTCAACGAGTGTGCTGTGAACATTTTTAAAGATCATTAATTAAATTATTTTTGAAAGAAGTTCAAGCCAGTAAGTACATTCTTTTTTTTCTTTTTATTCTTTTTTTTTTTTTATCACCCAATTTAAGTGTGCCGTGAGATAAAATGTTGAAAACACTGGTCTAGATAGAGTCAGGGCCTTTTGTTTGTCACGGAAGAGGATAATCTGCCTGTCCACTGCTGTCTCTGAGCTGTGCTATGGTGACCTTTATGCCTGCAAGGCACCCCAGCCCCTCCCTAGTAAGGCACACTCAACCTTCAGAGTTCAGCCCTGGCCACATTTCCTCTCAGCTTTCCCTGACATCATTGCCAAGTGTCATCCTGTCACCTGCTTGGCCACATTTGTCCCTGTGACTCAGTTACATCTCTCTGTGTGCTTGCTGGAACAGTATCAATCTCCACGAACACAGGGACTTGCCTGTTTTTATTCCCTTGCATCACATGTGCCCAGCATGGTCTCTGAACTTCAGGGGCGCTCAACATCTATTTTCCAAAAGATGATTCTAGTCTACACCAAAGCAAATACAAATTATCAACAAGTGTGGGCTTTGAAAACAGACAAATGTGGGCTCTAACAGCTGGCTCTCAGTAGACAGCCTGACTTAGGTAATTAATTTATGGTCTTTGGACCTCAGTTTTGTCATCCATAAAATGGAAATAATGTGTGCCTGTCTTGTAGGCTGCTGTAAAGACTAAATTAGCTCCTACATCAAATACCCATCCATACAAGTCCCTTTTAAATTTCATTTGGATAGCATTGTAGGATTTGTGAATTAGTGTATGTTTTGAGGCCTAAGATTGTATAAAGAAAGTTTTAGGACCCTCTACATTTATTATGTCAGTGGGGAATTAAGTTCTGGAGACTGAGTAATATAATATCTTTGTAATTCTTCTTAAATATAGCTAAATTTTTTCGTCATTGTTTTTGTTCTGTAAATGTCTAAGAAAGACCAGAGACCAGACCTTTCCCCCTCCCAGACACTGATCTTCGTTATAGACTAACTATCTTCCTTATTGTCCTTACCTAGCTCAGACCAGACGGCACCAAGGAACCCGTGACGGTTAATGTTTTTGATGTGGAATGTTAAATATCTTTCCCAAAAGAAAAAGAGCACCTTGACTAATCAGATTGTTGTAACTATGCATTAAACCTTGGTGGCTCATACCTATAATCCTAGCACTCTGGGAGGCCAAGATGGGTAGATTGCCTGAGCTTAGGAATTCAAGACCAGCCTGAGAAAGAGCAAGACCCCGACTCTAAAAATAGCCCAGTGTTGTGGTGGGTGTCTGTAGTCCCAGCTACTTGGGAGATGTCAAGATTGCTTGAGCTCAAAAGTTTGAGGTTGCTGTGAGCTATGATACCATGGCACTCTTCCCAAGGGTGACAAAGTAAGACTCTGTCTCAGAAAGGAGAAAAAAAAAAACTTTCATAGCAAGATATTGAAATTCTATTAAAATTCTCTAAGCTTTGTCTGCATAGGCAATCTCAAATGTCTCCACTTTGGAACACTGACTTCCATTCTTTGGAATCTGTGCTTCTGGGCAGCCCATCCTTAAATGTTGCACTTAAATCAGTAGTTCTCAACCTGTGGGTTGTGACCCTCAGGAACTGTATTATAGGGCCGCAGCATTAGGAAGGTTGAGAGCCACTGACTTAAATAAACTCTCCTTAAAGTAGATTCTGACTTTTTCAAATTATTTTAGGTTCATAGACTTTATTAAGATGATTTTTGATTTCATGGGTGATGTGAATTTATACCCCCATGTAAATACTCAGGACTGGTGGTCAGCAGACCAGTCCCCTCAGTTCTACCATCACCTGGTTACTGACCCCTCTTCCAGGATTTCCCTTTGCCTAGAAGTCTCTCTAACCCCTCCTAAGGTCTGCCTAGAAGGCTCTCTAACCGCTCTAAGGGGGCCATGACCTAGGGGCCATACTGGTTGTGAGATGCAAGATCAGAGTACCTGGAGTACCTGTGAGTCTTGTGTGCCTTAATCTGCAAGATGAAGAGCTTGGATAGGATCAAGCCACCCTCATGCAGGCAGCGCTTAAGACTTTGGGTCTGTCTGCTTCACCTCTCTAGTGTTTCTGCTTGCCATACCTTCTCTAAAGTTTACTTTAAAACTTCATAGCACTAGAGTAAATATTGCAAGTAGAAGGCAACAGCAGCAAAACCCAGCAGAATGCAAACAAAATGGTGTTATAATATTGTTGCCAAATACTGCTGTGTGCCAAGGCTCAGAGTCTGAGGCCTGTTCATACTATGTGAAGAGGGGAAATTAGCACATGCTGGTCAGATGGTAATAACATGCTCGCACTCACACGAGACATTCTGCACTCGCAGGACCATGAGAGTTGAACTGAGTTATTCGTAGCACTCACACGAGACATTCTGCACTCGCAGGACCATGAGAGTTGAACCGAGTTATTTGTAGCATTCACACAAGACATTCTGCACTCGCAGGACCATGAGAGTTGAACCGAGTTATTCGGAGCTGTGTATATGGGTAGCATCGGCCATTTGGGGGTACTCCAGCACCCACTCCTTACTTTGGGAAACACTAGATTCCATCACAGACCTAGAAGGGAACTTGAAGGGTATCTGCCCCACCCATCATTTATAAATAGATGAGCTGGGCCCGGTACGGAAAGGCTGCTCACACCCCGGCCCTAGATGTGTAACATCAGTGCCATACTGCGCTTATGCAGTGTCATAGCGACTGGCCTTACCAGGGTGGCCATGGGACCCCAGCCACAGCTAGGTCACACATAGACCACCTTTTTGGACTGTAGTCAGTCTGTTAAGCTCAGTTCTAATATATCTGTGCATGTTTTTGGACTGGCCCTCTAGTGGCCAGTCACATTTTTTTTAAAGTCACTTGTGAATAGACTCTGGTGCCTTTGAAACATTCAGATTCCTCCAAAACACTTCTGTTACTCTCTCAGATCCACAAAGAAAGTGAAGTTGCTCCTTCACGTAGGTTGGAAGAGGTAACACATATAACAGACACACATTGTGCCCTTTCAGAGTCACACAAGAGGTTTGGGTGTCAGTTATACTTTGAATTTTTATCAATAACCCTCTGATAAAGCTGGACACCAAAAAAAAATTTAGTTCAAGATGGAGATGGCACCAAAAGAGATTAAAAAAGTAAAATATACTATTTTAATGTCCTGGTCTTCCCCTCCCAAAAAAGATTATCATATTAAGTTCTTAGAAAGAGCAAGGGCTGGGTGTGGTGGTACGCACCTGTAGTCCCGCCACTGAGGAGGCTGAGGCAGGAGGATCATTTGAGCTCAGGAGTTTGAGGTTGCAGCAAGCTGTGATGCCACTGTCCTATAGCTGGGGTGACAGAGTGAGACTCTCTCTCACAACAAAACAAACAACCCTCCCTTACAACATGAGGCCTTAAGGTACTAGTACTTTTTTTTCCCTCTCCTCTCTAGGTTCACCCTCAAATTGAATACCATAGTCCTTACTCTAACCTCTCTCTCCCCCACCTCCCTTTACCTATTCCTGAGTAGGAGGTCCGACGGCTTGGCCCACAATTACTTGGAGTTACCTCTAGCTGCTTCAGATAAGCTGTGTTTGGTACATCTGTCAACTATTGCTGCAAAACAGCCCACCTTTCCCCAACTCAGCTGCTTAAACTAACAAGCATTTATTTTTGCTCACCAGTCTCCTGGTCAGCTGGGTGCTTCTTGGGTTGGGTGGGCTCACTCCCACGTCTGCAGTTAGCTGAGTTTGGGCAGGAGGCTCTCCTGTACCTGCTGTTCCTGGCTCTGTTTCTCAGTGGGCGTAAGGTCTTTCTCAACACCAGCCTCATATCTTCTCCCTGCACCCTGGCTGGGGTCTGTCCATCATGGTTCTTTCAACAAAAGGTTGAATGTGGGAAGAGTTCTCATGGGCCAGCACGGGTTGCAGCCGGGTGCTCTGTGTTGAAGCCCACCACAGTTTACCCTTTTAACTACGCATCCCTCCATTTTCCTCCCCCTTTACGTCACACACAGTTGTGAATGTCTTTTGTCTTGTTCATCTCCTGAGTGGGCAGTAAGGTTTTGGGAGCAAAGAACTCATTGCCTTTCCTCTGTTGTATCACCAGCATCTAGTCCAAAGCATTATGCTTAATAAGTGCTAGGTAAGTATTCAGTGACTGATTAAATGAGTGAATTGGCTCACGGCCTGTAGCACAGTGGTTATGACACCAGCTACATACACCGAGGCTGGTGGGTTCAAACCCAGCCCAGGCCAGCTAAACAACAATGATAACTGGAACAACAACAACAGAATAGCTGGGCATCGTGGCAGGTGCCTGTAGCCCCAGCTACTTGGGAGGCTTAGGCAAGAGAATCTCTTAAGCCCAAGAGTTTGAGGTTGCTCTGAGCCGTGACGCTATGGCACTCTACCAAGGGCGACGTAGTGAGACTCTCAAAAAAAAAGAGTGAATGGATGAATGACATTATTGATGAAACCAGGTAGAGGCACAGTGAGGTTGTGATGACCCCACAGAAGTAAATATAATAAAAGAACTGGAGTTTCCCCTATTTATTTTTGTGCTATCACTTTAAGCCCCATTGAACCCCAAACAGTGTGCAGACATGGTCTGGTGGGCTTAGTTCTTACAGTGCCAATGTTCACTTAGATTTTAACTCATTTCACCAGATACTCCGGGTTTGTCTCTGGTTGCCAATGCTCGGCTTCCCCAGGCAGTGGCTGGGTTGGGAGAAGCAAGATCCAGGAAGATGTGGGAGGGGTCTCTAGCGTCTCACGTATTTTCCCTCTTGATTTACTAGACTCGGATTCCTAGTGTCTTATAGCCCCCACCAGGTGATGTTCAGTGCCCTAGAATCACACTTGTTCCTTTTGACCTTGTGTACATTACTCGATGCCAGGGCACTTGATGCCAGGGGACACTGTGAGCCAGAGCCTTTATCTCCCTGTGAGTATGTCAACAGCTGTTTCCAAGGTTAGAATAAAGGTGAAAGTGATGGTGGGGGAGGTTCTTAGCCTCCTTTCTACAAAGTGTCAAGAGGAGAATTGGATTAATGGATATTTATCTAATAAGCTGTCTTGCTGGCACAGACTAAGAATTTTAAAGATGCAGCCACATAGCCTTGATATTTACAGCTATTCTTTTGTGAGGGAGGGGGACATCAACATTTTAGATCCTCGGGCAGAGCAGCGGGTCTCAGCCCTGGCTGCATGGCTAGTCACGGGGAGCCACATAGAGGTGCCAGTTTTCCGGGGAGCCTGATTCCATGTACGAGTGCCAGTTTCGTGGGTCTGGGGTATAGCCTGGGACTCAGGATTTGTAATCTCCCAGGTAACTCCAGTATGCAGCCAAAGTTGA
>NW_003852397.1:48865936-48866997 GCF_000181295.1 Otolemur garnettii
GATCTTTGCCACTTTGTTTCATTTGCTCCTGACACCAGGAAAGTTGCCTAAGAAACAAGCTATTCTCTGTTCAAAGTCTTAATGGAGAACTGATGGCCTCACGTGGGATCAGGTGCCCACCTGGGCCCACCCTCACATGGAGTGAGACGGGTACGTGTACCCGGGCCCACCTGGCCACCTCCACTGCAGGACCCTCTGCAGCCTGCTTTGCTGCCAGAGACTGCTGTCAACAAGTCAGGGTCCATTCTCCTTCCCTGTAGAAAGCCTGTGGGAGCCTGAGCCACTGCCAGAACTTGTTTGTTGAATAGAGATGCAGAGAAAAGGGAGCTTGGAGGCGGAGGCTAGCAGGATGTCTACTCAGTGGGGAGTTAAGGGTGCAGACTACTGAGCCACCTGGGCCCAGTGGGCTCTCTTTGCTCCTTTCCTGGAATCCAGGCGTGCTCTTGTCTTTCCATTGTGATTCTGCCTTGGGCCTGCTGCAGGTCATCAGAACACAGTTTATTTTACAGTAGCTACATTTTAATCTCTTTCAAAAACCCTCTAGTGTCGTTTTCATGCTTTTAGGTGGATTTCTCTCCCACCTGTGACACTGTCTTCCAAGATAGATTGATTCTTACTCCTTTCAAGGACTGGTGCTTTTTGACCTTGCACCAGATTCTGCAGCTTTCCTGATCACAGGGGGTGGTGCTCCATGTAAAAACAACCACGTTTCAAATGGCTTGGGGCTGAGACACATCTCATCTTGAACAAGCTCAGTGCTTGAATCAGAATCAAAGCACAAGTCTTCTGAATTTTAATTGAATGCTTCTTTCCTTCTGCCCAAGTAAGTTCAATTTTTTTTCTTATCCATGGTTTCATTTGTAGGGGTTCAGCTGTTGCAAAAATAATTGGTAATAATGTCAAGAAACTTCAGAAGTTTGCTCCTACCGTCAAGATGTGGGTCTTTGAAGAAACCGTTAATGGAAGAAAACTGACAGACATCATAAATAATGACCATGAAAATGTAAAATATCTTCCTGGACACAAGCTGCCAGAAAATGTGGTAAGACTTTGGGGGTAAA
>NW_003852397.1:48868238-48869800 GCF_000181295.1 Otolemur garnettii
TTCCATGGCTAGGAAGGGAGACTGCCACAGTTGACAGGTCCCAAAGACACATGGAGATTCACAATTCAAAACCGAATGAGCAGGCAGGCACAACTTATGATCTCACTCACCATCTGGACAGAACTGACGGTTTTCACAGACCGTAGAATCAAGACGACCACATGACCTTGACAATGGAACAAATGACTTTGTTAACCATAGTCACCAAATGCATGGGACCTTTCCCCACTGGGGGCCATGGCGTGCTGGGGCTTAGGGCTCAGGGCTGCACGTGGCTGTCCCGTGACCTAATGAAAACCTAAGTCCGGTCAAGCTTGCAAACCTAAAGGTTTTCAAAGCTGACTCTGATCTACCAATAAAACAAGATATTTGAATCCCTAGTTAAGTTAGTAAATTTTGTCCCAATTGTCATTTTAGCACACAAGACAGAGAAAGCGAATGCCCAGCCGAACGCCTCCTGATGTAAAAATGGGATCTTGCTCTTATTCAGGCTGGCCTCGAACCTGTGAGCTCAGGCAGTCCACCCATCTCAGCCTCCCAGAGTGCTAGGATTACAGGCGTGAGCCACCATGCCCAGCCTAAATTAATGACCTCTTTAAAGATAAATACATTCATATTTGAGGTACTGGGTGATAAGACTTCATATGAATTTGGGGGGGACACAGTACAACCCATAATAGGCTTCTTCCTTGACATTCAAAGTGCTGGTCTCATCTGAGCTGAAACAAACAACCTTGCCAAATAGCTCCTGATATACCCTTCTAAGAGCATACTACTTTGATCAGCTTGCTGGGATAGCTAATGCATTGGTCTGTAATTAAAATCAGGGTCAAGACCTAAATTACAGAAGGAGATAGAAGAAAATGGGAAATTGTAAGTCTGATGGTTTAAAATTCAAGCTTATTAGGTCTGGGAGAGAAAAATATAGGTTATTGGCTGACCTTGTTCTCTTGACTTGCAGGGGAAAATAGAAATGAGCTTGGGAAGTGAATAGGGTGTACCCTGCCGGTTGTTGGAGTGGAATTTATGAACTTTCTCTGTTGCTAGATTCACCGTTTGGTGGCTTTCTGTCATAGCCTGTTTGAAAACCAGTTGTGGCTTCCTGATTCCTATTGTTAACCTGAAAAACTCCTTTTTTTTGTTAATGAAGTGCCCTCTCCTGCATATATGCACTCTTTAAACCTTGTGAGTGTGTAAGGTGCGTACAAAGCACAGCGTTGGTGCTGGTGACAGAGAAATAAGATGACATTACTTTCTTCATGAAGTTGTTGTGTAGGGAGGCTGATTTGTAAACCAAGAAATGCAGGGACGGTTGGAGATATAAGGGCCTGGCTTACTGAAGATTTTTATTTGGTTTTTAGTGATAGTGTTTGTTGGTGTCAAGCACTGTGTTAATAAGCCGCACACCCATTGTCTCATTTAATCCCTTCAATGACCCTCTTAGGTTGTTGCTATTAGTTTTCCTATTACGATGATAATTCTGATTATACAGGGGAGAAAACTGAGACTCGGAGAGGCGAATGAACTTGCCAAGGTCACACAGCTAAGGGCCACAGTGGGGA
>NW_003852397.1:48871875-48873085 GCF_000181295.1 Otolemur garnettii
ACCACAATGCCTGGCTAATTTTTTCTATTTTTAGTAGAGACTGGCTCTCACTCTTGCCCAGGCTGTTCTGGAACTCCTGAGCCCTAGGAATCTGCCCTCCTCAGCCTACTGGAGTGCTAGGATTACAGGCATGAGGCACCACGCCCAGCCAGGACTGTGAGTCTTTTTGTTTGGGGCCCCTGCACCTGACCCTCCCCCAGGTTCCATGTGATGCCCCTCCCCAGGGGACCTTCTGTTAGTAATAGAAGGACCTCACTGTACCATCCCCTGCTCGCTAAAAGCTGAACTGGTCTGGGTCTGTGATTTGCCCTTAGATCTGGATGAGAAGAACACTTGTTATTTCTTATCATTGTAGGATGAAAATTGTCGATCCTGCTTTATAGCTCTCTATTCCGAGCCTGCGTTCAGAGTTCATCCAGGCAGAAGGTTCTTCTGCCATCTTGTTCCGGCTTCAACTAGCCTCAGTGTGACACTAGTCTTTCTGTTACAGTGTTCTTTATGAAATATAGTCCTCACTGCCACTCATCTTTGTCTTCTAAGATTCTGCTGGATTTTTTGAAAAATTTTTTACTGAGATATATAATCCACAAACCATGCAGTCCAATCACATATTTGTGCAGCTGTCACTGTGATCAATTTGAGAACATTTCCATCACCTTGAAAAGAAACATCGTACCTTTCCTGGTCACCTCCTTCTCCCTTTGTCCTCCAGTTCTAGGCAACCACTGTCTCCTTTCTGTCTGTGTAGATTTGCTTATTCTCACCACTTCATACTGATGGCACTGTATGGTCACCTGTCACAGCCTCACTGGCTCAGCACAGTGCTGTCCAGATCCACCCGTGTGTGTCACATGTCGGTTCTTCCTTCCTTCTGTGGCTGAACTCCAACCTGTTGTACGGATGCTCCACATTATGCTTATCCGTTTGTTGGCTGTTAGGAATACTGCTGCTGTGAACCTTTATGTACACTGTTTACGTGAACATCTGTTTTCAGTTCCTTTAAGTTTATACTTAGGCATGGAATTTCTGGGAACTACAGTAACTCTGTGTTTAACTTTTTGAGGATTGTTGCCGTAAGGGTTTCATGGAAAAGCGATGTCGTGAAGAAAAAGCACACTTATTGAAATTGTGTTTTAGGCTCGGCGTCTGCGGCTCAAGTGACTAAGGCACCAGCCACATACACCTAAGGTGGCGGGTTTGAATCCAGCCC
>NW_003852397.1:48874956-48875758 GCF_000181295.1 Otolemur garnettii
GCCCACTATGATGCCTGGCTAGTTTTTAGAGATGGGATCTTGCTCTTGCTCAGGCTGGTCTGGAACTCCTGAGCTTAGGCAATTCACCCACCTCGGTCCTCCCAGAGTGCTAGGATTACAGGTGTGAGCCACCATGCCCGGCCGATGCATTAGTGCTGATGTGTTTGGCCTACTTGCCATCAAAAAGTAAGCCCTATTCTGGGTGGTCCTTCCCAACATATTTCGGGAACTTTAATGGTAGACACCATCAGAAAGATTTTTCTCAAGACAGCTCACAAAAGCAGATAATATTTCCAAATCAGGGTCTTTATTATTTTCAGAGCTGAAGATAGGATAGAGGCTAAGCCAAAAGCTTTATTCTAAAAAATGAGATTCAAATTACTTCATTAGTTGAAGAGAATTCATTTTCATGCTTCGTAAGAGGAAAAATGTTCTGTGAATGGACCACAGGCATACATTGTGCATACAAATGCAGCTTTTATTGTGTTATTACAATACAATAAAAATTTAAACCCAAAGTATTCCATCAAGGAGGATAAGCCCCCAGTCACGTTGTCCTAGAGACCAGTCGCATTCCCTACTACTTACAAGGCTCTTTGATTTAAGAAGGAACTGTAAGAGATAGGAAGAGATCCTGATCAACCGGCATCTTCCTTGAGAATTTTTTTTTTTTTTGAGACAGAGTCTTAAGCTGTCGCTCTGGGTAGAGCGCTGTGTTGTGACAGCTCACAGCAACCTCCAGCTCTTGGGCTTAAGCAATTCTCTTGCCTCAGTCTCCCAAGTAGCTGGGACTACAGGCACC
>NW_003852397.1:48876042-48877364 GCF_000181295.1 Otolemur garnettii
GCTATAGTATCACAGCTCATAGCAACCTCCAGCTCTTGGGCTTAAGCAGTTCTCTTGCCTCAGCCTCCTGAGTAGCTAGGACTACAGTTGACCACCAGAATGTCTGGCTTTTTTTTGTTACAGTTTGGCCGGGGCCAGGTTCGAACCCGCCATCCTCAGTGTATGGGACCGGTGCCCTACCCACTGAGCCACAGGCGCCACCCAGGATGTGTTGACTTCTGAAAAGTTAAGGATTTATAGGAGGCAGATGGCTTTTTCTGACGAATAATCTCTTTCATTTGTTAAGGTCTTTGTAGTTTCAAAGTGCTGTCACTGCCATTACTTGAAAGTGTCCTATGAAATAGCTAGGCAGGAAAGGTAGGTTTTACCCCCTTTCTGTATCTGCGCCAATTGAGGTCAGGGCAACTAAGTCACGCACTAACACAGCTGGGCAGTTGCAGATGTGGAACTTAGACCTTCAAACCTGTATCTTTTCTCTTTGGTTCTGGTGGGGTTTTTTTTTCCATTTCACCATGTTGAAAATGCCCTGAAAAGTATCAAATGGAGAGGAGTGTGTGTGTGTGTATGTGTGAGAGAGAGAGAGAGAGAGCGTGAGCTGGGGGTGGAGGGGATGAGGAGAAATAGTAAGCAGGTCCAGAGAGGTAGAAAGATTTTAATTAAAAGTCAGTCTGCCAGGCTGCAGTTGAGAAGGGAAGTAGGGAGAATAAATCTCCACCTAAGCAAGACTGATAATGCAAGAAGGAATGAGGGATCAGGGTTCCTGTGAAGGCTGTGGCGGGATGGGAGGGGCCACAGGAAAACACATGAAAGCAAAAGAGAGCTTTGCCAACAAAGGGTAGGCAGGTGGACTATGGGTTGACATCAGGAGGTTCATGGAATAGAAACTGCTTTGCTGAAGGGGGCAGAATCTCTCGGTGCGAGAAGACTGATACAGTAGCTGGATTTGGAGTAATAAATCTTTACCACCTGTGACTCCCCAGCCTAGACTGCTAGTCTGCAGATGCCCCTCTGAAGAGGAAAATAGTCCTCTTTGGGTGTGTGAGTAAAGAGGGAGATGTGCTGAGCTTTGGTCTGTGATCTGCTACATGGGGGATGACTCTTTATGTTGCTCTTCAAAGTAGGTTAAGCTAAGAAAATGATTTGGCTCATGTAACTGAAGATCCAGGTAGGGGTGATTTCAAGCGTAGCCTGAATCAGCAGCTTACGTGATGTTAGCATAACCCGTAACTCTCTTTCTCTACTTTGTAGTCCCCAAAGGTAGCTTTGTCCACATGGGAACCCCATGACATAGGTTCTCCCCTCGCATGTGTAAAATGGTTGCA
>NW_003852397.1:48877636-48881493 GCF_000181295.1 Otolemur garnettii
CATTTTTGGTAGAAAGAAAGGGAATAGAGGCTGGGCAATAAATTATAGAAGTCCTTCTCACCTCCTGAAGGGATAAGGGAATGAAATAATTTCAGATAGATTTCCTAGGGGAATTCATGCCTGAGGGAGTAACTCTTAGCATATATATTAGTCCAGGTAATAGGCTAAGGTGTAGCTAGAGACATAATAATGTGACACAAAGAATAAGAGATTTATTTCCCTTGGTCTGGCAACGTTTTTTCACACCATTACTCTTGGTCCCATGCTTTCTTTTCTTGTGTGAGAGGGTGTGGAGGAGGCAGGCAACCCTCTGTTCTAAGGGCTCTGAGACATAGTGGTGCACACTGTTCTCTCATTCCAGTGCTGAGAGCTCAGCCGCAGCCATGTGGAACTGAGGGCCCGCTGGGAAATGCAGTCACTAGCTGGATGACCAGTGAGCAGCTTACACTTCTGTGGTGTTAGAGAAGCGGGAGAAGGAATTTTGGTTAGGGGCTGGGGGTCTCCGTACAGTCCCCAAACCACGTTTCCTCAGGGGCTTGCCCATTCCAGATGATATTCCTGTGACAGAGTTTCTTCAGAGAATTTTTATCCAAGGCTCTTCATTTTGAGAACCAGGAATGCTTTCTGGGAATTATATCAATTACAGTTAGGTTTAGATA
The DNA here is from genome assembly GCF_000181295.1 of Otolemur garnettii. Lineage (NCBI taxonomy): Eukaryota > Metazoa > Chordata > Mammalia > Primates > Galagidae > Otolemur > Otolemur garnettii. The sequence continues at coordinate 48,878,296 of NW_003852397.1, forward strand.
CATTGGGCTGAAACCTGAAAGTTACAGTGAGATACGCAAGGTAAATGTGGCTTTCTCTCTCACGCGAAAGACATTCCTGATTAGTACAGCAGCGTCATGGTGTCAGTGATGCCTTTTGTCCTGCTGTTCTGCCATCTCAGCGTACGTACGTCTCTTCCTCATGGTCTCATGGTCCATGGTCACTATCTGAACTCCAGCCATCTCTTCACATTCCCTCTGGCCAAGGGAAGAAGCGAGATCTTCCAGGACATTTCGCAGAAGTCACCAGCAGCACCTGCACTTCTGCTCCATGGGTCAGAACTGAGGCACGAGGTGTACCTCACTGCACAGGGGGCTGGGACCTTCCTTCCTGCCCCTGAGGAGCCAGGCTCAACACTGGGGGTTCTGATGCTGAGAAAGAAGGGAAAACAGCCAGGGAGTGGCAGGCACCAGGCAGTCTGTGCTAGAGACCCTGTGCCCTAGGTCCTCACTACATCCCCTCCCCTCTGCCCATGTTAAACCTTTCTTTGTCCTTATCTCAAGGAAAGAAATGGTCGGGTCATCATAGCTGCCATGTACTGAGTGCACACCAGCAGCCAGACTCTGCTCTGTAGCATTTAGTCCTCACAGCCATACTCTCAAAGGAGCGTTTACAAAGATGCCCCGGGGCAGGGTCAAGGGAGCTTAGGAGTTGGTGAAGTGCTCAGAGATAAGCACAGCAGGAAGCTGTTGCTACCTGGGAAAGGACAAGGGGAAGAAATGTGTTACCAAGCCAGCCCGGTAGGGCTTGAGAGACCTGAGAGAGGGGTTGCCTGGCAGGAGGGGGAACTGTAGGATGAAGCTGGGCGGGGCCACTGCCAGCCTGGGCAGGCTGGGAAATACCCTGACCTGCCTCTCCTTGCACCCTTTGATCTCCCGACAGAGCCCCCCCATGGGCGGAAACCACCTGGAAGCCAAGGGAGCCTGGGGAAACAGTCCTTAGAAAGCGCCTCCCTCAACATGGTGCTGGAAGTTGTAGCCAATACAATTAGGCAAGACAAGGAAATAAAGGGCATCTACATGGGAGCAGAGGAGGTCAAACTCTCCCTCTTTGCTGACGATATGATCTTATACTCAGAGAACCCCAAAGGCTCAACCACAAGACTCCTTGAAGCCATCAAAAAAAGACAGTAATGTCTCAGGATATAAAACCAGAAGTCAGTTGCCTTTGTATACGCCAATAACAGCCAAGATGGGAGGCTATTTAAGGACACAACTCCCTTCACCATAGCTTCAAAGAAAGTGAAATACCTAGGAATATACCAAACAGGAGGTGAAGGACCTCTATAAAGAAAATTATGAAATTCTAAGAAAGGAAATAGCAGAGGATATTAACGAATGGAAGAACATACCAGGCTCATGGCTGGGAAGAATCAACATTTTAAAAATATCTATACTTCCCAAAGCAATCTACCTATTCAGTGCCGTCCCTATTAAAATACCAGCATCGTAATTTCAAGATTTGGAAAAAAATGATTCTGCGTTTTATGTGAAACCAGAAAAAAATCCGTATAGTTAAGACAGTTCTTAGTAATAAAAACAAAGCTGGGGGCATCACCATACCAGATTTTAGGCTGTACTACAAGGCTTGTACTACAAGTGGTCAAGACAGCATGGTACTGGCACAAAAATAGAGACATAGACATTTGGAATAGAATAGAAAACCAGGAAATGAAACTAACATCTTACAACCACCTAATCTTTGATAAACCAAACAAGAACATACCTTGGGGGAAAGGCTCCCTATTCAATAAATGGTGCTAGGAGAACTGGATATCCGCATGTAAAAGACTGAAACTGGACCCACACCTTCTCCACTCACAAAAATTGATTCAAGATAGATAAAGGACTTAAATTTAAGGCATGAAACAATAAAAATCCTCAAAGAAAGCATAGGAAAAACACTGGAAGATATTGGCCTGGGAAAAGATTTCATGAAGAAGACTGCCATGGCAATGGCAACAACAAAAATAAAAAAATAGGACTTAATTAAACTAAAAAGCTTCTGTACAGCTAAGAAGACAACCAAAGCAAATAGACAACCTACACAATGGGAAAGGATATTTGCATATTTTGAATCAGACAAGAGCTTGATAACTAGGATCTATAGAGAACTCAAATTAATCCACATGAAAAAAGCCAACAATCCCATATATCAATGGGCAAAAGACATGAATAGAATCTTCTCTAAAGAAGACAGACGAATGGCTAACAAACATATGAAAAAATGCTCATCATCCCTAATTATTAGAGAAATACCAATTAAAACCACCCTGAGATACCATCTAACCCCAGGAAAGCTCTTCCTGGGGAGCAGAGCAGGGCAGAGGAGACAGAAAGTGGTTTGGCAGGGCAGGGTGGCGGGAGAGCAGCAACCCACACGGTGTTGTTGTGACTGCCCTTTACAGACAAGAAAACTGAGGACAGCACGGTAAGTCACTTGGCAGGACCGTCCTGGCTTCAGACTCCCATAAAGAATAAGAAAGGCAAACCAAACACCACACTTGCCTTTGTTGTCAGTCTGCACACAGTAGGCATCTGATAAGTAAGTGGTCTGTGCATGAAACCCTTTGGCGTGGGAGTAAAGGCTTCCTCTGCCTTGTGGTTGCAGGTGGCTGTCCCAAATCTCAGCGAGGCCGTGCAGGATGCAGACCTGCTGGTGTTTGTCATTCCGCACCAGTTCATCCACAGAATCTGTGACGAGATCACCGGGAGAGTGCCCAAGGAAGCGCTGGGGATCACCCTCATCAAGGTAACTCAAGGGCGAGCTGACTGTGCAGGCAGGGATGGGGGGAGAAACATCGCTGAACACGGGTAGCCACAAAGTTCCATCTCCTCTCACTGTCATCTGCTTGAGGTGTGGAGCTGAAGGAGAGGTTGTAGCATTTTTTCATTTGTGTATTTATTTATTTTGAGACAGGGTCTCACTATGTCCCCCTGGGTAGAGTGCTGTGGCATCATAGTTCACAGCAACCTCAAACTCTTGGGCTTAAGTGATTCTCCTGCCTCCGCCTCCCATGTAGCGGGACTACAGGCCCCCGCCACAAGGCCCAGCTATTTTTTGGTTGCAGTTGTCATTGTTGTCTAGCAGGCCCAGGCTGGGCTCGAACCTACCAGCCTCGGTGTATGTGGCTGGGGGCCACTCACCCCTCTGCCCATGTTAAACCTTTCTTTGTCCTT
>NW_003852397.1:48882255-48885173 GCF_000181295.1 Otolemur garnettii
CCATTAGCAGAGGTTTTAACCAGAATTCCACAAACCACTGCCAAGGTCTGTAGATAGAATTCAGGAGGTTTATGCACTTAAGTGTAGAGGGAAAACCTTGGTTTTTAAGTTCATTTAAACCTCAAACTGAAATGAGCATTTCCTTCATTTATGAATGTAGGCCATAGCCAGTTTCAATAATAGAAATACTAGAAGGCCAGGCCCAGTGGCTCACAGGCCTGTAATCCCAGCACTCTGGAAGGCTGAGGCAGGTGGATTGCGTGAGCTCAGCAGTTCCAGACCAGCCTGAGCAAGAGCAAAACCCTCTCTCCAAAACTAGCCAGGCATTGTAGTGAGCACCTGTAGTCCCGGCTACTCGGGAGGCTGAGGCAAGGGGATCACCTGAGCCCAGGAGTTTGAGGAGGTTGTGAGCTATGATGCTATGGCACTTTACCCAGGGTGATAGAGTTGAAACTCTGTCTCAAATCCCCCCCCCCAAAACTATTAGCAGGCTTGTGACTTGGTTCTCAATAGAAATCGTAGGGACTTTCTTCATGACAGTTCCGGATGTCTCAAGGTATTGCTAATGCTCTTCATTACTTGGACATGACATCTTTTTCTAATCGCCTTAAGAAAACAGTACACATAATACTTTTTGCAAATTTTTTTTAATATTTTGAGAACTATATTCCAATATATTGGTTGCCTAAGTAATCTCATTGTTTTATGCATAGGAAATTCTGAGAATGAGTTCATAAGCTTCACTTAACTGCCAGGGGTAGAGTCCATGTCATAAAAAAGACTTAGAACTCCCTAGAAAGACTCATACCAGAGGGCTTATAGATGAATGTTTGTGAAATCAAACTGCAGCAACCCACATGTCAGTTAGCAATAGAATGAATAAATGGATTGTGAGCTATTTATTTCAGAACAGCAAAGTGCAGCAGGAATGAACTAGTCACATGGTGAAACTCTGAGATAATACAGTACAAGGGAGCACATCACAGGCGGATGGTACAGTTTCACTGATAGACTTTCAGATTCAGGCATAATGGCATAACATTGTTTAGGGACCATCGTTTGTGGTCAGATGATCCAGAAAAAGCAAGCGAGTGATGTTTAGAGCCTTCAGTGTCGTGGCTCCCCCTGGGGTGGGGGTGGAAGGAAGAAAGGTGAACTTGAGTGGGGAGACACCAGGAGACTCCACTGGTGTCCGTCATGTTCTGCTTCTTAGCCTGGGTGGTGGGTGTATGTCCATTTTATTCTTTTCATTTTATTATTCTTTAAACGGTGCACATACAGTATGTGTGTTTGCTCTTACAAGTAGGAGAAAGTTTTCAAGTTGCATATGTTATTGGGAATCTGAATCTCGATTATTTATAAAGCAGCTACCTCATGCCTCTTTGACTTGGTGGTTTGTTTTCCCCTAACTTCTTGACATCCATGCAGGGTATAGATGAGGGTCCTGAGGGGCTGAAGCTCATTTCTGACATCATCCGAGAGAAGATGGGCATTGACATCAGTGTGCTGATGGGAGCCAACATTGCCAATGAGGTGGCCGCAGAGAAGTTCTGTGAGACCACCATCGGTAAGGGCTGTCTAGGGAGGGGCCCAGGAGTCTGGATGTTTAGTGTTGTAATGTGTACGTTTCCCATTTCCGGGGTTTTCTGTAGTGCCTTCCCCCTGCCTCTCATAACATTCATCAGGTGGGCACTCAGCGGGGTGGGAGGTTTACATAAGGATGCCTTTCTGTGGAACTGAAGTGTTTCAGCAACCTCCAGAATGAATGTAAAGCCAAAGAGATCATTCTGACTCACCATGATCCAGTAATTTAATCATCAGGGTTAAATACAAGTGCAAGGTTGCTTATACTGAAAACATCCATAGCGGGGAGCCCCTGGCCTTAGAAACCCAGCTGTCTCCTCTCTCAGAGGCTAGCTGAATCTTCCTTGATTCCAATGACAACTAAGAATTGGTGGCAATGAACCCATTTTCAGGTGAATAACAAAGACTCAGAGAGTAAGTTACCTGCCCCAACATAACTTAGAATATAGAACCAAGGCACAAATTTTGGTCTCCTGTTTCCTAAAATAGTAAGCTTTTTCTATTCTTTACACATTATGGAATAGAGATGCTATTCTCACATTTATGTTGCGAAAATTTTCATTTCTTTTAAAACAGGCTTTAAGAAACACTCAAGGACCAGGTACCATATTAAAGTACGCACTATTGGAACAGTATACTACTGTATTTTCAGACGCTTTGCAAAAGTTTAAGTTTTATTTACCACTGCAGAACGTAACTTCTATCCTGTCAAGCACACAAGCACTGAGAATCATTTCTACTTGGCAGCTTAGTAAAAGGGAGCTGAGAGAGGTTAGCCGCTCTTGAGTGAGAGAATGAATTGAGTATGCAGGAAAATGTAGCTCCAGATTCTTGTTTTGTTCTGAAGGCAGGGTTTTGCTCTGTTGCCCTGGGTACAATACAGTGGCATCAGGATAGCTTACAGCAACCTCAATCTCCTGAGCTCAAGTGATCTTCCTGCCTCAGCCTTCTGAGTAGCCAGGACTGCAGGCATGTGACACCACACCCGGCTAATTTGTCCTATTTGGGGTAGAAAATGGGTCTTTCTGTTTTAGTAGAGACAGGGTCTTTCCCCTTGTTCCTGAGCTCAAGCATTTCTCCTGTGTTGGCCTCCCAGAGTGCTAGGATTATAGGTGTGAGCCCCTGCACCTGGCCAGCTTGTATTTGCCCATAGGTAGGACATTTTTAGGTTTATTACATTTTTCCCATTAATTTTTAATTACATAGGTAATTTATATCATCATCATGAAAAATAGAGATAATCAAAAGAAAGCAATTTTAAAATTTCCATTTTCATTTTTTGTTGTATAGCCTTTTTTCTATTTGTGTAAACTATTAATTAGTGTTTGTAGCAA
>NW_003852397.1:48886187-48886863 GCF_000181295.1 Otolemur garnettii
TTTTTTTTTTTTGCAGTTTTGGCCAGGCTGGGCTTGAACCCACTACCCCTGATATATGGGGCTGGAACCCTACTCCTTGAGTCACAGGAGCCGCCCAATTTTCTGTTTTTCATAAGGGCATTAACTAGTTGCTCCAACTCAATCCTTTTTGCCAATATTTCCAGTTGGCTGCAATGTCTGATGACCTGATCATTCTGTATGGTTGAGACTTAATCTCCCATCTCTGATTTAAACTTTGTATCTACCTGCAGATTTTGGCTAGGATTTTTATCTGCCTCTCCCTGTGAGTTGTAAGAAAGTTTCCAGTTAAGTGCAGTAGGTTTTCCTGGTTTGTAAAGACAGGCAGATGCATACAAGTGACATTTCCCCCTGGTTTCTGGTTACTCAATACTTCTATGCCGCCTCTGTGGGTTAACTGTGATGGGCAGTGGTGACCTGCATTGAATTAAGTAAAACATTGAAAGTGAGATAGATTTTGAAGGTGATGTTTTAAAAATTGTTTTCCATCTGCTGAATTTAATCATGAGGAAATATCAGACAAGCACAAAGTAAGGGACATGTTATAAAACTGCTGGTTTAGGCCGGGTGTGTTGGTTCATGCAAGTAATCCTAGCACTCTTGGGAGGCCAGGGCAGGAGTATCACTTGAGCTCAGGAGTTCAAAACCAACCTGAGCA
>NW_003852397.1:48887074-48897156 GCF_000181295.1 Otolemur garnettii
CCCTGATTAATGACAACTAAAGAGACATGACCACTACATTCAGTGTGAGAATACTGGGTTGGGTAGGGAGAATTGCTATGAAAGGCAACACAGGGTGATGGGTGAGATTTTACTGTGGCTTGTATATTAGATAATAATATTGTAGCAACATTAAATTTTCTATATTTGAGGATTGTGTAGCTATCCAGATCTCCTTCCTTGAGTAGGGACCAGCTCATTTTTGATTATGGTAGATTTCAGAATCTTGAGGGACTTGAGAAAGAAGGAAAAATGACATCAGTTCAGCCCTAAAAATACTGTCATAGTGAACTATGGCGCCCCCTTGTGGTGAAAGCTCCATTCATTCTTGGTGGCTTACCTCAGAATGAGACTTTCATTGTCATTCTACAAATAGTTTTCAAAGCCTATTATGTACCAGGCATGGTACTAAATGTCTAGGATACATAATCTTATTATGGAGCTTCTAAGTACACAAATATTAAATCCAGACTGAAAGAAGGGTTTTGTTTTTGTTTTTGTAGAGACAGAGTCTCACTTCGTCGCCATCGGTGGAGTGCTGTGCCCTCACAGCAACCTCCAGCTCTTGGGCTTAGGCGATTCTCTTGCCTCAGCCTCCCAAGTAGCTGGGACTACAGGCACCCACCACGACACCTGGCTATTTTTTGTTGCAGTTTGGCCGGGGCCAGGTTTGAACCCACCACCCTCGGTGTATGAGGCTGGTGCCCTACCCACTGAGCCACAGGCGCCACCTGAAAGAAAGGTTTTGAAGGAATTTTATTGCCTCTAAAATATGATATTGGGGGTCAGAAAACAACACGCCATAAGGAACATGTTGGAAGCTGCCTCAAAAAGAAGTTTTTCTCTGACCTTCTACTGCCCTTTTATCTCTGTTCCATTAAGAGTAGCCATAGAATCTAGAATCCCTCTTCCCCCAAAACCCAGAATCCCTTTTCCTTAAAGCCAGCCAAAAACTGGCTTGGCACCCATAGCTCAGTGAGCAGGGTGCTAGCCACATACACTGAAGCTGGTGGGTTTGAGCCCGGCCTGGGCCTGCTAGACAACAATGTCAATTGCAACCAAAAAATAGCCAGGCGTTGTGGTAGGTGCCTATAATCCAGCTACTTGGGAGGCTGAGGCAAGAGACTCTCTTAAACCCAGGAGTTTGAGGTTGCTGTGAGCTGTGATGCCACAGCACTTTACTGAGGGTGACACAGTGAGATTCTGTCCCCCCCGCCAAAAAAAAAGCCAGCCAAAAACCTAAAAATGTCCTGTATAAAAACTGGTCATCTTATTTGAGGTCATAAGACACCCCTCCCCCCCATTCCTGAGAGGGTCTTGCCCCACACCCCAAAGGAAGGCAGGCATGCTCAGAAAAGCCAAGAGGAATCCAGACAAACAGGCCTTGCTGGATTTCCCCACTCAGTCTGTTAACACCAGATCACACCCATTTTGTCCAAACCTATTTCCACATGGCTGTCCATACTTTGTTGAACCTAAACATGAAAATAGACAATTTCCCCTGTATCTTTGGGGCTTCATTTTGCAGGCTTTTACGTGTGCACGTTAAATGAATCTGTATGCTTTTTCTCCTGTTAATCTGCCTCATGTCTGTGATTTTTCAGTGAATGCTCTTAGGGCTAAAGGCCCTGGCCCCACAAGAGAAGGGGGATTTTCTTGTCTTTTGATTCATATTGAGTCTTGGGCAGCCCTCCCACATGGTTTTTTGGCCATTACCTGTTCTGTGCAAATGGTCTCGTCCCTCTTTGCCACATCGCTTTATGACTGGTAGTAATAATAAAATTAGCGCTTTCTTATTCGTGATATAAACTAATTTTTAGAAAGGTACACTTGTGAAAACGTGAAACTGCTGTTAAGTCAAGCCCACCCCTCTGAAGGACACTGTGTATCACTTGCAACCACAGGGGAACCCAGACGCCCGCCCTTTGTTAGTGCACCTGCCCCTGTGCATTCCTCACACGGCTCACAGCACCAACTCAGGTTTCCAGCTGTAGGAAAGAGGCTTGTGAGGGGGCTTGCCTGCGATGCTCCTGAGCATCCCTCATGTGGAGGGAACTGCTGGGGGCATCTGGGGAGGTGTAGAGGAGAGGCACAGGGGCCATGTGGTATGATGTAGGGGCCAGGAGCTAGTTTGCCCAACCCAGATGATGAAACAGTGTTGCACAGAATCACCTACATGGACTAGTGCACTATTTAAAAAAAAGGAAGAAGACAGGTTGCTCAAGCTGACACAGTTCCAGCATTCGGAAAGGGGAACTCAGCTAAATGACAGATAACAGTAATGCCTGTAGTATAGAAAATGTGTTATAGATATTTTAAGGTTTTATTTTGGAACATCTCAGAAAAAAAAAAAGATGAAACAGTATCATGAACCCCAGCTACCCGTCACCCATCTTTAGAAATGATTAACTCCTGGGCTTGGCGCCTGTAGCTCAAGCAGCTAAGGCACCAGCCACATACACCAGAGCTAGTGGGTTCAAATCCAGCCTGGGCCTGCCAAACAACAATGACAACTACAACCAAAAAATAGCTGGGCATTGTGGCAGGCACTTGTAGTCCTAGCTACTTGGGAGGCTGAGGCAAGAGAATCTCTTAAGCCCAGGATTTGGAGGTTGCTGTGAGCTGTGATGCCACTGCACTCTACACAGGGCCATAATTTGAGGCTCTGTCTCAAAAAAAAAAGAGAAAAAGAAATCATTAACTCCTGGACTTACTTCATGTATACTCCCACCGTTATTCTAGCCTCCTCTGGACTGTTCTGATACTGTTTCCCTTCTGGGTATAATTTTAATTGTTGACAATCATACTTCTTCTGCATTGGTGGTAGATCGCTCTAATTGTGATGTATGTTTGGTTTTGCTTGTTTATCTTCTCTCTTCCCACCCCCAAGAACTGGCATAACGTAGACAGCACAGGCCCTGGAGGCCAGAGCAGCATGTAGATTAGAATTTGGGCCCTGCCCCCTACCAGCTGTGTGACCATGGGCAAGTTGGTAAACCTCTCTGGGCCTCCATTTCCCTGTCTGTAAATAGAGAAAAGCACACTGACATAAGCACACTGACATAAGCACACTGACAAGCAAGTCAGATATCAGCTGACTCCGTCATCTTTATGTGGGGGGGTCTCTGAGTGCTCCTTATGACTTAAAGACTATTTTTCATTTATGATTCTTTTTTCTTTGGGTGACCACTGTTCAGAAACATCATGTATGATTCTGATATAACTGTGCCATAGTTACTTACTGGTGGGGAAGCTGGCTAGAGGAAGATAAATCAAAGGTTTACACACTTGGCTACCAATTAGAATCATCTAGGGAGCTTCAGAAACTGTTGGGGCCTGCTCCACTCCAGAGTCTGTGATTTGATTGATCTGAGATGGGGCCTGGGCTTTGGTGTTTCTAAAGAAGCCCAGATGATTGTTGTGTGCAGACAAGCTTGCAGACAGCTGGTCTCCTATTGAAGGCTGGCCGAGCCCAAGTGTGCTTTCTGCCATCTCTTTGTGTGACATGGACTTAAGAGCCAGGAGTTGGCTGGTGAACCCTGTGACCCTGATTTTCAGACTCTTCCTAGAGCTGGGAGGGCAGATTGATTAGCCTTACCCTGTGCCCCACCAATCAGAGCAGATTTCACATCAGGGTATATATGTAAGGTTTCATTTTTGTTTACTTAGTTTTGTTTTTTTAATCAAGGGTCTCCAAAACAAACAAAACCCCAATACTAAATGTGTAAAAACTACTGAACATCACCTGCTACCTGCTGTCTTAAGGAAGGGGAATATAGCCGTAATAAGAACAAAGACTCTGGATGCATTTCCATCCTCCGGAATTGAGGGAATGCAGATTGTGAAACCACAATAGGGTGTCAAACTATTAACAGTTATATCCTTTGTCATTAAGGATGTATGTCAAAATGTAAATGATCATCTCTGGTTAGCTTGAGGGATGTTTTTATTTCCTATTTCTACTTCTGTATATTTGCTAAATTTTCTATAATGAACAGATGTTACTTTTATAATAAAAAAGAGTTAAAGTGCGTTAGATATGAAAATTAAGATTAGAGACGGTGACTAATTTCCTTTTTTTCTAACCTTTCAATAGGCAGCAAAGTAATAGAGAATGGCCTTCTCTTCAAAGAACTTCTGCAGACTCCAAATTTTCGGATTACTGTGGTTGATGATGCAGACACTGTTGAACTTTGTGGTGCTCTTAAGGTAAAGTCAGCCTTGTTATTGCTGCTCTAGGAGAGGAGTTAAGCAAGCAAGGCAAATGTTAGCATTGTGGCATCTAATCCCGAAGAATGGGCTCTGTGTTCCAGGCACTCACTTCAGCAAAGAATAGTGAATTGAGAGCCTTGTTCCTAACTTCCTGTTTTGCTGCAGCCTTTCCTGGGTGGTTCAGCTCCTTTCTTACTCATGGTTTGCTTTTACTTGTAAATACGGGAGAATTGTGACGTTTTGGCCTTTGGAAAGTTGGCAGCATTAATATCTGGAAAGCACTGAGACTTCCTTAATGGTAGGTTTTATCCAGGAGCAAATGATTCTATTAATTCATGTGTTTCTCCTACCTATCATCCCGGGCAGGAAAAGGAACTTGTCCCCATTTAATTGTGCTACTCCACTAGCTTGGCTGGTTGCTCTTGCTAACGGAAAAAATAATCTGCTGCTGACAGAGGGATTTTTTTTCTAGAATAGTTTTATCTTTGTCCTCTAAAGGGGAAAAGGTCTGATTAAAGAAGCAGCCTCTGTTGGTTTGGCCAGTGGCTTGCTGCAAAGAAGGAAGAGTTTCTGCACTTGGGCTTCTGTTTTTTAAAGTCTTGGGTCCCCATCCCTCCCTCTGTCCTGATTGTGGGAGCTGCCAGCGGTGAGCTGGGCTGCAGCAGCTGCCCGATCCTTTCTCCCACCTCTCCTGCAGCATCAGAGTAGCCTTCACTGCCATCTACAACAAGGGAGGTTGGGGCTGGGGGTGAAGAGGTCTCGATTTGAATACCCTTTTAAATCATGTCTGAGTCACTTTTCAGTAATTTGAGCACCTGGAGAGGAAGCTGGGCAACTTGGCATTCACCTGCCTTTGTCAGGTGAGAATTACAAAGGCGGGAAGAATGCTTAGGAGACCAAAGTCCTAAGAATGTCTTCCTACTCTTGTAAGCTGTACTTCTTTTCCTCTAGTAAGAATTTAAAACTACTCTCTAGAATTAATAATACGTACATTATGTGCGGTCATGATACACAGTGAGCATTTAAGAAATTAAAGCTAATTAAAGGCATGAGCTCCCAGGCAGCACGTGCACATTTCTAAAAGCCAACGTGGGGCAGTCTCCACGTTGTGTGCAGGCCCTGCTAATGCGTTTAAGATGCTGGCTTTGGCTGTTTTGTTTATTTTTGTTGGTTGAGATTTTTATGTGTTTTTAATAGTCCTTCATTAAACTAATGACCACTCAGCAGCAGGGGGCATCATGAAAGCCTAATTGCTCAGCGTTGGTCTGAGCTGCTCCAAAGCTGTTTTTAAGTGACTGGATGTTTGGGGCAGTTGGTGGAGAAGCTGTGAAATCCTGCCCAGAACAGAGGGGGCTGGGGAGACGGAGTCTAGATTGAGGGCTCCGGAAAAGCTTCTGCTAACAGGAGCTCATGCTGGTCTCCCGTCTGAACTTAGAATGGCTTTTCATTTTTGCTGGCAGGACGCCTACAAGTGGATCTGTGCCTGCTTAACTCAACGGAGGCAAAGGAGGGTGGAGAACCCTTTATCACCCCCCATGTCCTCCCCATCCTTTGAAAATAGATCATTTACCATCATTCCTGTCAGCTTGCATCCGAGCTGGGATTTTTGAAATCTGAGAAACAGGCACTTTGGCTGTTATTGAGTCCAATCATCATATTGTACAGAAAAGGAGACCCAGAGAGAGGGAATGACTCGGTGGTAGCAAATACTGGCACAGTTGGAGTGGGAGCGTGGGTTTTCTTTGGTTACTACGTACCACCTGCCTTTTCTGGTTTGTATCCAGGCACTGTGAGTGAAATGATGTCCCCCCCCGCCCCCTTGTCAGAGCCTGCCAAGGCAAGGACAAATAGCCATTACATAAATAATAGTTTGGAGTTACTGTTCCTGGTTATATAAGTAGTCATAGTCATTGTATTTCACACAACAGAAAAGTGTAAAGAAGAAAATCACTCACAATCTTACATCCTGAAAATAACCTCTGTTAATGTTTGTTGTATAGCCTTCCGATCTTTTTTTGTGTGTGTGTGCAGTTTTTGGCGGGGGCCGGGTTTGAACTCGCCACCTCCAGTATATGGGGCCGGTGCCCTACTCCTTGAGCCATAGGCACTGCCCACCTTATGCTCTTTTTAGCGTGTATATAGGTAGTCCCTGGCTTACAAGCAAGACAGGTTCTGTATGTTTGTTCTTAAGTTGAATTTGTATGTAAGTTCGAGCAAGTACATTTATCTTTTGCCTGTAACAGCCTCTGTTCATAAGCACAAGTTGTTTATCAGTTGTATGTTTGTAAATCACAGACTTACGGTGATAGGCTCCATTTGGAAGCATGAGTAGTACATAAGTCTAATGTTTGTAACTCGGGGACTGCCTATACATATGTATACATCCCCTTTTTAAAACAAAAACTGGATCTTGCTGTTTGAGTGGTTTACTACAGTTTACTTTTTTTCACATCAACAACCTTTAGTAATCTGGGTGGCACCTGTGGCTCAGTGGCAGGGCGCCGGCCCCATATACCGAGGGTGGTGGGTTTGAACCCGGCCCCGGCCAAACTGCAACAAAAAAATAGCTGGGCATTTTGGCAGGCGCCTGTAGTCCCAGCTACTCCGGAGACTGAGGCAAGAGAGTGGCCTAAGCCTAGGAGTTGGAGGTTGCTGTGAGCTGTGACGCCATGGCACTCTGCCGAGGGCGATAAAGTAAGACTCCGTCTCTATAAAAAACAAAACAAAACAAAAAACAACCTTTAGTAATCTTCTCATACTAGCCAATCAAAGTACATTATCTTTATTGTACTCAAAAAAAGGGGGCATTTGAGTAGAAAAAAAATACGAAAACAGCTCCCTACAAGGATAAAATAAAAAGAAAATTGAAAGGAATTATGCATGATTATTTTGTGTCAGTACCTGTTACTGCCTTCGGAATGTCCTTCACAAACTCTTCTATGTTAATCTCTTAATGAGTAAGGAGGTATTCCTTTTAGAAAATCAACTCTAAGTATAATTCATATAATTAAATTACATCTATTTAAAGTATGAAATACAGTGGGCTTTATTTATTTATTTATTTCTAGAATTATTATAAGTGGAATTTTACAATATGTACTCTTTTGAGTCTGGCTTCTTTCTTTCTTTCTTTCTTTTTTTTTAAGAGATAGAGTCTCACTTTATCACCTTCAGTAGAGTGCCGTGGCATCACAACTCACAGGCACCTCCAACTTCTAGGCTTAGGCAGTTCTCTTGCCTCAGCCTTCCAAGTAGTTAGGACTACAGGCACCAGCCACAACACCCGGCTATCTTTTTATTGTTGTTGGCTGGGGCCAGGTTTGAACCCACCATCCTCGGTATATGGGGCCGGCGCCCTGCCCACTGAGCTACAGGTGCCACTCTGGCTTCTTTCATTGAGGCTGTGTTTTTGTTTTAATATAAATTTTAAGAGCTAAAAGTACAAAAATTATAAGTGTCTAGCTCAACGTTATGTTAATAGATGCTTTACCAGGATTGTTTTATTAACAGAAACCCAAAATAACACAGGTTGAGTATCCATATCCAAAATACTTGGGACCAGAAGTGTTTCAGATTTCAGATTTTTTCGAGTTTTGGAATATCTATTCACTGGCTGAATGTCCCTGATCTGAAATCTGAAATCTGAAATACTCCAATGAGCATTTCCTTTGAATGTCATGTCAGTGCTGAAAGTTTCCGATTTGGGAGCATCTCAAATATTTGGATTAGGGAGACTCAGTTTGCAGTGGCCAGACAAGGTAGAAGTAAAATCCAGAACATACAGAACTCCATTCCACAGAATTTTGGGGGGCCTAGGCTCTTTCCTGCTCTCTAGGGTATCTTAATCTGTTCTGTGCTGCTATAACAAAATACCTGAGATTGGTTATTTTGTAAGGAACACAAACTTACTGATCATACAGTTCTGGGGGCTGGGAAGTCTATGGCTAGCAGGGAAGGGGCTAGCAGGTGTGGTGTCTCACAAGAACCTATTTTCTTCCAAGATGGCACTTCGAATGCTCCATCCTTCAAAGGAAAGAACATTGCTGCTCATGTGACAAAAGAGCCAAAACAAAGTCCTTTCAGGCTCGGCGCCTGTGGCTCAAGCGGCTAAGGCGCCAGCCACATACACCTGAGCTGGTGGGTTTGAATCCAGCCCAGGCCTGCCAAACAACAATGATGGCTGCAAACAAACAAACAAACAAACAAAATAGCCGGGCATTGTGGTGGGCGCCTATGGTCCCAGCTACTTGGGAAGCGGAGGCAGGAAAATCGCTTGAGCCCAAGAATTGGAGATTGCTGTGAGCTGTGATGCCACAGCACTCTAACCAGGGCGACAGCTTGAGGCTCTGTCTCAAAAAAAAAGAAAGTCCTTTCGCAACAATATTAACCCTTTCCTGCAGGCCCCACTTCCAAACACTGCCACAGTGGCAACCAAATGTCAACATTAGTTTGGGAGGGGACAAACATTCAAACCACAGCATAAGGTCTGGCCCTTGTCTTCATGTTCTGTGGTGGTGATCAGAGCACGAACATCACATCCACCGTCCAGGCGGCAAGGTCAAAAGAGGAAGAAAGAAAAAAGCAAGCAAAGGACATGTGGCAACTCTCTTTTAAGGAAGAGTCTAGAAAGTGTCAACGTAATACTTTGGCTTTATCTCAGTAAACACAGTATGTGTGACCATACCTAGCTGCAAGCGAGGCCAAGAAAATGGTTTGGGAGATTTTTTTCCTAGATAGCCACATACTTACATGAAGACACTCTTGTTATTCAAGAAGGAAAAAATAGATGAGGGATAAACCAGCAGCCTGTGCCACAGATTCAGCAGCCTGTGCTGTTCTGTGGTTCTAGCTGCTGTGCACGTGGGTTTGCTCTGGGGCATTGGCTGTGGCAACCCATGCTGTGGTGCATGGCCTACTGTCTGAGCTCTGGTCAGGACCACTGCTAGACCCAGCAGCACCTTAGTGTGAGTGAGAGCAAGACCTGCACAGCCCACATGCCAGCCACTGGCAATATGTGCGATTTATACTTACATCCATATTAATTAAAATACTCTTTTTTAAAAAAAATTTTTTATGGTGGAAATCAAAAGCAAAAGTGAGTGGAAACTGAAAATAGAATGGAAGCATCCCAGGCAGTGTGGATAGAAAGTAAAAGTAACTTGAAAGCACGAGTTTCAGGGTAGCAAAGAGAGATTGTATTTAGGAAGGTCAAAGAGAAAGTTGAGAGCACTTCCAGACAGAGTTGCAAGTGGGTCCCTCTCATGGAGGTAAAAAGGTAACAGAGAGAGAGAGAGACTTTAATTAAAATTCTCAAAAATTAAAAACTCAAGTTTTGAGTCACAGAAGCCACATTTCAGAGGCTCAGTGGCCACATCTGGCTAATGACTACTGAACTGGATGGAGCAGATATAAAGCATTTATCAGGAGTGTCCAGCCTTGTCTTTCCTCTGCACCACAATGGAGGAAGAGATGTCTTGGGCCACACAGTAAATACACAAACACTAATCAAAGCTGATTAGCCAAAAAAAAAAAAAAAAAAAAAGGTCCGTACATACTTTTCACAATATCCCATACCACAGATAAGCAAAAGAAGTCCTCGCAGAATCAGCTTAGGCCGCAGGTTGGACAGCCCTGATTTACATCATTAGAGAGACTTCTATTGGACACTGCTGCTCTACCTAAGGCAGCTTCATCTCAGAGTGCCCAACTTGGGGGCCCAAGTGTGGGCTTGACCTCAGCCCTCCTTGACATCCCAACTGAGCTACTAATGTAGGGACCAGCCTGCAAACAATATGTTGTATCTTGTCTTTATTTATTTATTTTTTTGAGACAGAGTCTCAAGCTGGCACCCT
>NW_003852397.1:48897712-48900180 GCF_000181295.1 Otolemur garnettii
TCTCCTCTTAGGTGCTGGCACCAAAAAGAGTCACATGGATGGTTTGACATAGAGGAAATAGTGAAGACTCTTAGGTTTCAAATGGGGCAGTTCTTCCTATGTGGTGAAAGTGTTTGTACAACCTTCATGGGCTGGTTCTCCGGGCTTACATTCTTTTTATGAGAGGGTGGGATTGGAAGAGGAATCGAGCCCCTTCTAACCCACCCTGATTCAGAATTGCAAAGATTGCGCTTGAGAGTGGATGATTGCCTCTGAGTACTGCCATAACCCAGGAAATGGGGAAGGGCATAAGCACGTCTGTCTTCTGAAAATTATAGTATTTTTAGCTTCAGAATAGTTTAAAGCAGATTTAAATGCACAGTGGATAATGATAACTTTCACAGCTGAATGATCTCAGAGGACATCTGCTCGGCTGCTATTCAAACATGCTCTGACTGGCTCAGGGTGTTTATTTTTCTTTTGACAGTGATAAGTGATGGAGGGAGAGAGTGAGGATTTCAGGATCCATCATAAGATGATTAAGCTGGGTTGCAGGGCAGGGTCCTCCTAGCAGCGACTTTTCCCTGAAGTAGGTCCCCAGCTCCCCCTGGTGGAAAGGTTAACTGTCTGGAGGAAGCTTTGAAGTGGTCCAGACCCCTGTGTCCTGCAGTGAAGTGGTCACAGAGGGGCTGAGAGGGTATCTGGATCCCCCAGGCAGCTCTTCCTGTTAGAAGCTTCTTATCTGGACGCTGGAGGGACCTGTCTGTGCCTTTCATTCACTGACCCTAGAGCTACACAGTGTGGTATGATCTCCTCGGGCAAGCTACTCACGCTGTAGCTTGTCTTCTGTTATATGTGGTAACGCACCTGCCTTGTGGGAATGTTGTGAGGTTTTAACAAGTTAATGTGGTTCACGCTTATAATCCTGGCACTCTGGGAGGCCAAGGTGGGTGGATTGCCTGAGCTCAGGAGTTTGAGAGAGACTGAGAAAGAGTGAGACTTTATTTCTACTGAAAATAGAAAAAGCTAACTAGGCCTTGTAGTGGACAACTCCAGTCTCAGCTGCTCAGGAGGCTGAGGCAAGAGGAGCACATGAACCCAAGATGAGCTATGACACCATAGTACTCTTCTAGCCAAGTCTAAAACCATAGGCTTCCTGTTCTCTTTCTTTTTTTTCTTTTTAGATAAAGTCTTGCTTTGTTGCCCTGGGTAGAGTGCTGTGGCCTCATAGCTCACAGTAACCTCAAACTCTTGGGCACAAGTGATCTTCTTGCCTTATTCTCCCAAGTAGCTGGGACTACAGGTGCCCGCCACAACACCCAGCTATTTTTAGACAGCATCTCACTCTTGCTCTGGCTGGTCTTGTACTGCTGAGCTCAAGGGATCGACCTGCGTCAGCCCTTCATAGTGCTAGGATTACAAGTCTGAGGCACTGCGCCCAGCCTGCTTCCTGCTAAGTCCTGGAATTTAGAGAAGGAGCAGCTCTCTGCTGAAGATGTCCTGCAGGTGGCAGGTACACTTGAGGTCCATTTTGCCACTAAAGGGGAAGAGACTGCCTGGGAATGAAGCCAACAGGGAAGAAAATAAATAATGCAGGAGATTCTCACCTGTGTTGTTTGAGCAACTAAACCCGGTCAGCTCTACCTCTGAACATTTTTACGTGAGACAATAAATTCCTTCTTTGCTTAAGCTATAGTGTACCACAGGTACTGGGCAAGTTTGGGGCACCATTTCGAATCCTTTTCCAGCAGTGAACTGGAGCTGGCTCCTACCACCTGATAAGAGCTCATTGTGCACATCTCTTCCCCATCTAGGTTCAGTAATATCACGTTAGTAGCTTGGAATTGACCAGTTTAATGTCACCTGTGAATCTAGGCAGATGTTACTTGTCGTATGAGATCTGACAATTAAGTTTGCGAACTCATCCTAGGAAAGATGCTATATATCTCATTGCTGAGTATTACTACAGTCACTTTCAAAGTACTCCCCTTGGGAAACTATGCAACAACATTAGGACTTAGTCCACCCTTCAAAGCTCTTTTGGAACTCTTCTCCTGGAATGGCCATCAGAGCTGTCATTGCATAACACCCAACAACAATAATGAATGCTACTCCGCAAGACACCACCGTACATCAACATGAACACAGCTATGAGATACGTTATACCAAGGTTATAAAACCTTACTGAGTTGTCTGTACAGTGCTGCCAACATAAGCACATGGTGGCAAGTTTGTGAGTGTAGTTGTCCAACCTTGTACTTGTATGTGGTAATCTGATTTTCACATATTTGAGGCCCACCTCACATGCCACCTCCCCTGTGTAGCCTTCCCTGCTTTAAAATGAAGCTCATGGCTCTTGCGCCTCTCAGCCCAGGCTCTTCCTTCTGTCTTGTGATGTGCTTTGCTGTGTCTCTTTTCTCAGCTAGATTGGCAACTCCTTGAGGGCAAGCCCTGTGTCTAATTCTATCTTTATTTTTCCTGTTACACCA
>NW_003852397.1:48901424-48902544 GCF_000181295.1 Otolemur garnettii
AAGTTCTACCCAACAGAATTGCCAGAACATAGTCATCAGAGGACATGTACCAGGGTGTCCATAGCAGCACCCTTTGTAATAGTCCCAAATTGGAAAGTACCCAAGAAAAATAGATAATTAAATTGCAGTATATTTGCAGAAAGGAATACTATACAGCAATTAAATTGATGTGCTATATGTAAAAATATGGATGAATCTCACATGGTGGGAAAAAAAGCTAGCCATAAAAGATTATCTACTGTATGATCCCACTCATATAAAGTTTAAAGACATGTAAAACAACTCTATGCTGTGAGAGGTGAGAAGAGTGGCCCCCTTTGGTAATGGATACCTCCCAAGGGGTCTTGGGGGCTTTCTGGAGCACTGGTTGTATTCTTCCCCCCCCCGCCCCCCACTGGTTGTATTCTGGTTTTTAATCAAGATTCTAGCTACATGGGTGTGTTCAGTTTGTGAAGATTCATCAAGCCATACACTTTGGATTTGTGTACTTTTTCTGTGTGATTGTTATCGTTGCATAAAGCATTCAATCCAAGAAAACCCCAAAAGGCCAAAACAGTATTTAAGCAAAGACTTGTCAGCCAGTCTAGTGCTCTGGAAGGCACCCTCAGTGGCTGCTTCCTGCTGATGCCAAATATGGGCCCTTTGTCCTGTAAGTGAAAATGTAGAAGACCGTCTCTTCTTTCATCATCTCTGTCCCCCTGGCGTAGTGCACGTTTGAATGTTTGAGGGGAGGGCTGGGCTAGCAGGTCTGTCCCTGCCTCTGCCTGCCCTGCCCCTCACATCCTTGTGCACAGTGGGGACGGTTGTGACATCTAGGCTTTGCTGTCTCCTTTGCAGAACATCGTGGCTGTGGGAGCCGGGTTCTGCGACGGCCTCCACTGTGGAGACAACACCAAAGCTGCCGTCATCCGCCTGGGACTCATGGAAATGATTTCTTTTGCCAGAATCTTCTGCAAGGGTCAGGTGTCCACAGCCACCTTTCTGGAGAGCTGTGGAGTAGCCGACCTGATCACCACCTGCTATGGAGGGCGGAACCGCAGGGTGGCGGAGGCATTTGCCAGGACTGGGAAGGTAGCCCCTTGTCTGCCCTGCCACCACCCCCTTCCTCACTGAGGCTCCT
>NW_003852397.1:48902818-48904246 GCF_000181295.1 Otolemur garnettii
TTTTTTTTTTTTAAGACCATTGAAGAACTGGAAAAGGAAATGCTGAATGGGCAGAAGCTCCAAGGGCCTCAGACTTCTGCTGAAGTGTACCGCATCCTCAAGCAGAAGGGACTGATGGACAAGTGAGTCTTCCCAGTGCCCGCGAGACCAGTTCTCATGACTTCCAGCCCCATGCAGATGAGCTCAACTGTGTGACAAGCATAAGTTAGAACGTTATTGGATTAGTTTTGTCCTTTGTGTGATGTGCATGTCTATGGCAGGGAGCATCCACCTACCCCCCAAATGAGTATTTACATAAAAACCAAGTTGAACTTCAATGAGAAGAGCTCAATTTTATAAGGCCAAGATCCCCAACCTTTTTAGCACCAGGGACCGGCTTCATGGGAGACAGTTCTTCCATAGACTGGAGCATGAGGGGTAAGAGGTTTCAGGATGATTCAAGCACATCACATTTATTGTGTGTTTTATTTGTATTATTATTACATTATAATAGATAATGAAATAACTATACCACTCACCATGATGCAGAGTCAGTGGGAACGCTAAGCTTGTTTTCCTGTAACTAAAGGGCCCCAGCACTAGCATCACCAACTCAGATCGTCAGAGGGTAGATTCTCATAGGCAGTGCAGCCTGGATCCCTCACATGCACAGCACAGGAGGATTCACCCCCATGAGAATCTAATGCTGTCGCTGATCTGGCAGGAGGCGGAGCTCAGGCAGTGATGCATGTCATGGGGAGGGGCCATAAATACAGACAAAGCTTCACTCACTCACTACCTCAGTCACCTGCTGTGCAGCCGAGTTCTGACAGGCCAGGACCGGTCCTCAGCCTGAGGGTTGGGCACTGCAGATAGAAGGCATGTTATAAGAATTTCAGATTCTAGCTTGTCTTGGAGGTGTTTAGTAACAGCCACATGTCATAAATTTTTAATTTTTCAAAAATTATTACTTTTTTATTCTTATTAAAAGATGTATAAGGTTGGACAATTAAGTTGGTGAACTCATCCTAGAAAAAGTGCTGCATACCTCATTGCTGAATATCACTATGGTCACCTTCAAATTGCCCCCCTTGGGAAGCTATGTACTGATGCCAGCACCTACTCCACCCTTCAACGTACTTTTTCTAGGATGAGTTTGTGAACTTAATTGTCTGACCTTGTGCAGTGACAGCTCTGATGGCCATTCCAGAAAAAGAGCTCCAAAATTGCTATGAAGGATGGATTGGGTACTGGCAACAGTGCACAGCTTCCCCAGAGGAGTACTTCGAGACCCCATCTCTAAAAAGAAATTTTAGGCTTGGGGCCTATAGCTCAACCGGCTAAGGCGCCAGCCACGTACACCTAAGGTGGCAGGTTCGAATCCCTAGCCCGGACCCGCCAAACAACAATGATGGCTGCAACCAAAAAATAGCCGGGCGTTGTGGCGGG
>NW_003852397.1:48904705-48909651 GCF_000181295.1 Otolemur garnettii
GAAAAATTAGCCAGGCAGAGTGGCACATACCTGATTCCTAGCTCGTTAGGAGGCTGACACAGGAGAATCATTAAGCTGTTCGAGGCTGCAAGAGGCCATGTATGATTTCCCCACTGCACCCCAGCGTGATGTCTTTAAAAAGAAAGAAAGAAAGAAAAAGGGGGGAAAAACCTACAGTGATAGACTTTCATAAAGACATGTGATCTCTTTGCACTATTTGCTCTTCTTAAATTAAATTGTCATTATAGGATTCTGCCCGGCTAATTTTCAGAATGGCCTTTAAGACTATTGATTCTGCTAAGCTCACTTGGGCTCTGTGTGTGTGTTTAAAAGCCTGATTGAAATCAGTTATTTCTTTAGCAGTTGCTGCTAGAAAAAAATGCTTGCTGAGGCGACTGTACCCTGAGATAATGTTATCTCTTCTTGTAATGGATTATTAGCCCATTCCTTTGTACCCTCATCCATTTCAAACTTTCCCTTGTATCTGTATTCACCCCCTTTTGTGTGTGTGTGTGTATGTGTGAGACAGAGTCTCATTTTGTCACCCTGGGTAGAGTGCCATGGCGTCACAGCTCACAGCAACCTCAAACTCTTGGGCTCAAGGTATTCTCTTGACTCAGCCTCCCAAGTAGCTGGGACCTACAGTTGCTTGCCACAACACCAGCTATGTTTAGAGATGAGGTCTCACTGGGAAGCTTAGGCAGTCCACCAGTCTCGGCCTTCCACAGTGCTGGGATTATAGACGTGAGCCACCACACCCGGCCTGTATTCACATCTTAAAAGAAAAGGCAAAATAAATCAAGCTTCCAGTTAGATGAGTGCTTTGCTGATTGTGTGTCCCTTCTTTGATTCCTGCAGGAGCATTCAAGGCCCGCTTATTTATGGTGGTGTGTGGATTGACTCTTTGTCATTTGGAGATGATCCTTTTTGGGGAAGGGAGACCAATACCTCCTTGAAATTTAAAATTTATTCCCCCATCTTTTAAAACATTAACCGATATTTGGACTCATTTCAGATTTGACCAAGAGCCTGAACCAGAGCTCTTTACATAAATGACCACGTTTTTTTATACCCTGGAGGGAGTACTGTGTGACTTGTTTGTAAACAGTGCACCCTAGACTCAATTAGGCAGAAGATGGACTAGGTCATACCAAGGTCTAACAGCCGCAGCACAGAGGCTTCTTCAGGCTACATAATAGAGGAGTGAAGAAAGTGGTCACTGTGTTTTTCAAAGTAAGGTGCTAACCTGCAGTCCATTAGGCAGCACAGAAAAACTAATTTGTTCTCTGAGGTAAACCACATGGCCTAACCTTGTCTTTTCACATCTCCTCCCAACTAGGTTTCCCTTGTTCACTGCAGTGTATCAGATCTGCTATGAAGGCCGACCCGTTCAAGAAATGTTGTCTTGTCTCCAGTGTCATCCAGAGCATATATAAAGGGAATCATGCAACGTGTTGGGAAATTCTGCCTTCTGATCTGAAACCGAGACCTGGCACCATGATGTTGGCTCGAGTCTAATCCCATCAAGGATGTGTATGAATTTTTACAGGTTCATTTTTGAATTAGGAGAGGGAGTTCCTTGGTTAAGACGTACCAGGCAACAACTGAACACACATATGAATGTGCGAGTGTGTGTTTGTGTCTCATGCTGTGGGTGTTTCTACCAACCAAAATTAAATGTCCTTTTTAAAAATCGTTTTTGAAATTTCCCCACTGTAGTAGCTTATAAAATTGGAACCATCTCAGCTAAATGTGTTAGATGTAATCCATATGCACATGAGTGGGGGAATTTTTTTTTTCTCTTTCTTTCGATGTTGAAATTTAACCAGCATTAACATGGTAGTTAGAGTGGAGGAGTGAATGTGTTCACAGATCAACTGATTTAACTTTTAAACACTATCTCAAAGCCAGCATAATTAACTGCTTTGATTGTGGGGTGATTTTTTTTAACAATTAGATATTTTAAATCAGGTGATCCACTTACATACTTCCCTCTCACTGCAGTTCTCTGCATTTTTAGCCTTTGTTCCTTCATTAGCTGCCAGAATATGCTTCTGTAAAGGGTCAGCGGCAACAGAAGACAGAATGCTCACCCGGGACTTCCCTGCTGTGACTGACACATTCTTCTGGTTTACCACAGTTAGTTAGGGCTTTTTTGCACACATGTCTAGCCTCGCAGATCCCTGAGAGGCCACGGTTATGCTTTTCTTGTAAAGATGCAGCCACTCTGCCTGGTGACCAAGCGAGCTGGGGCAGAGCCAGGAGTGAAGTGCCGCACCAAGGCGCAAGAGCGTCAAAGAAGCCACAGGGCTGATTCCACCTCCAGCTCACTGGCTATGGCAAACACCGTGCACAGCCCTTCCTGAAGCACAGGAGGGTGTCCTGAGGTTTGGGCAGGTCATCATCTCCATGGGCACCACTCTACGTGTGGTCTTTAGTCAGCAACATCAGCTTCACTTGGGTGTCTTAGACGTGCAGGTTTGTGGGTCCTACCCCAGACTCCTGACGTGCTGTGCTAAGTGAGCCTCAGCTTGTCTTCTGGGTGTTTCTGATGCTTAACTACAGTCTGAGAACCACTATTTTAGAAAATTGACTTTAGCTTGGCTCTCCTCAAACCATGATCTGCAGGTAGTGAGTGTCCTGTGGTTGTTCCAGGTGTTCCCCAGAAAGGGCAAATGAGTTTGGGAAAAGCTACGTCTATACCCCCCGCCCAAAGGTATAGAATGTATCTTAATATGTAAGTGGGACTTGTTTACATAAACTAGCAAGTCCCAGGGATGTCAGATACCGGCATTTTTGGCAAGGAAATTTGCCAGCGTCTCTGAGGAACACTGTTCTAAGCTGAGGTAACCTTATGACAAGTCAAGGAGACCCTTGATTCCCTGCAAGAAATTAAGATGAGTAACTACCTGTGGTATTGTTAGTTCTGAACTTTTACAGTTCAGGTCTGCCATGAATCTTTATCGAAGCTTTAAGGTGGCACTGTCCTACAACCAAGTAGATGTCAACGTCACTGAAACGCACATTGTATGGAGTAAGTGCTTTTAATTCTAGAATGAGAATGGGAATTACTGCACCTTAATTTTAAACGAGATTGGTTTCAGAATAGCATTATACAGTTACCTTATGTATCAGTTGATAAGTATTAAAGGAACCATGTGAATGTAATTTATATACTCATGAAATTCCACTTAACTTTGTAAGATTTGGGCCTGCCCTCCAACCCCAGTTTGGGATTTTTTTCCTTGTCTCCCTGAAATGATTATAGAATCGATTTTCATGGAAATTTTAAAAACTCTAAAACATTTTGGTGGGCAGTTTAAAGCCCCATACACAGAAGTAAATGAAAGCACACAAAATGTTACAAGTTTCAGCGGTTTTAGTACCACCGTTAAGTTAATCAGTTCTTGCTTGTCTCATGATAAATCTTTTTTAAAGTTTGTACATAGGTAACAGAGTTACTTTTTAAGATACATAAAGGGCTGTAAGCTAATTGTGTCTGTTAAGAAGGGTAATGAGATGTGAGGAATTGGGATTCTGTGTGTTTTGTGTATTCTCATCCGCATTCCGCTTCCTGCTCTGGGTTTTGTACTTGAGTGTTTTTCCTGTAAACAAATGCCCTCAAAATTACCACTCTGAAGTCGGCTGACTGTACCTCTTGAACATACTTACAATATTCTGCACATTATGGAAAAAGGTAAATTTTGTAAGTTTATGCTTTGCTAACTATAGATATTTATTCCTCTGCAAGTTATCTATTTTTGTAATCATCTGTGGTTCATCATGTATTTTAATTCACATTTCTTATTAATCATGGTATTACAAAGAGGGAGACCCCAAGATTGGAAGTTGAGTTTGTACTATTTTAGCCAATCTGTGAATGTAAAAACTACACTGTTGCCTTGATCTAATCCACCCTACTATAATGTAGAACAAGTATCTGTCTTGAAATCCACCCCAGGAGATGGGGTTGAGCTAAACCTCTGGTTTTTCATTTAACTCTTTAACTAGATCATGGTCCCATGGCACCAACCTAGGGGGAGGGTATTGTGGTGAGGTGCTGGTGTACAAAGGGAATACTGGTTTTTCCATAAGTTCTTACCTGCTAACCTTTTTCTTACATGTGTACTGTATTTGTTTACAGACTATAGGTGGATATATAATTTAAAAGCCTGGTTTAATAAACATTTAACCCCCCAAACTTGTACAGTAGAGCCTCTTTTTCGTTTTACTAGTCGTATTTAGGTCAGCTCTTTTATTCCCCCCTGAGTTATGTTGCATTACAATATTAAAGGCAATTTTTAAAAGAAAGATTTCATTTCTTAATTCCAGCCCTCAAACACATTTGTTTTCATTGCTTGCTGATATTGTTAAATAATTGCAATTTAGGTAGAGACCTTCTAGTTCCAACCGTACAGTAAAAAATGAACTTGCAATCCCCACCTTCCCAGTCCAAATATACCTTAAAAGCTAGGAAAATGGAAGAACATACCATGCTCATGGCTGGGAAGAATCAACATCTTTAAAATGTCCATACTACCCAAAGCAATCACAGATTTAATGTAATCCCCATCAAAGCACCTTCATCCTTTGAAGAACTTAAAAAAATACTACTTCGTGTCATATGGAACCAGAAACCCCTCCCTCCCCAATACAATTTTTAGAAATAAAAACAAACCTGGAGACATCATGTTACCATACTTCAGGTTATACTGCAAGTCCACGGTGATCAAAACAGCATGGCACTGGCACAAAAATACAAATATAGATCTATGGAACAGAATAGAGAACCTAGGGATGAACCCAGCCTCATCTCACCATCTGATTTTTTTTTTTTTGAGACAGAGCCTCAAGCTATTGCCCTAGGTAGAGTGCTGTAGTGTCACAGCTCACAGCAACCTCCAGCTCCTGGGCTCAAGCGATTCTCCTGCCTCTGCCTCCCAAGT
>NW_003852397.1:48909873-48911927 GCF_000181295.1 Otolemur garnettii
GCCTCCCAAGTAGCTGGGACTACAGGCGCCCACCACAATGCTTGACGTTTGTTTGTTTGTTTGTTTGTTTAGCAGGTCTGGGCCAGGTTCAAACCCACCAGCCCCAGAGCATGTGGCCAGCACCCTAACCACTGAGCTACAGGCACTCAGCCCATTGTCTGATATTTGATAAACCAAACAAAAGCAGGTACTGGGGAAAAAAAAATTCTGTTTAATCAATGGTGCTGGGAGAACTGGTTAGTCACAGATAAAAGACTGAAACTGGACCCACACCTCTTACTACTGACAAAAATTGACTTGCAGGGCAGCGCCTGTGGCTCAAAGGGGTAGGGCACCGGCCCCATATACTGGAGGTGCCAGGTTCAAACCCAGCCCCCGGCCCCCCAAAAACAAAATTGACTTGCTGGATAAAACATTTAAATTTATGACACAAAATGATAAAAATTCTAAAAGAGCATGTAGGG
Organism: Otolemur garnettii; assembly: GCF_000181295.1. NCBI lineage: Eukaryota > Metazoa > Chordata > Mammalia > Primates > Galagidae > Otolemur > Otolemur garnettii. Next base: position 48,910,338 of record NW_003852397.1, read on the forward strand.
AAAACGCTTGAAAATATTGGCCTGGGAAAAAATTTCATGAAGAAGACCCCCTTCTTCATAAAATTGCAGCAACACCAAAAATAAATAAATAGGACATGATCAATCTAAAAAGCTTCTCCACATCCAAGGGCACCACAACTAAAGCAAACACACAGCCTTCGGAATGGAGAAGATATTTGCATGCTATGAATCTGACAAAGGGCTGATAACTGGAATCTACAGACAACTCACAAGAAAAGAGCAAACAACTCTATTTATAAATGGGCAAGAGACTTGAATGGAAACTTCCCTGAAGATGACAAGTGGCCAACACACACATGAAAAAATGCCTATCATCCGTAATCATCAGAGAAATGCAAATCAAAACCCCTCTGAGATATCACCTAACTCCAGAGACATTAACACACATCACAAAGTCCCAAGTCTGCAGGTGCTGGCATAGATGCAGAGAGAAGGAAATACTTCTGTGCTGTTGGTGGGATTGCACACTAATATAACCTCTATGGAAAGAAATAATATGGATACTTGTTGAAGTACTAAAAGTCAACCTTCCATTTGATCCCGCAATCCCATTACTAGGTATCTATACCCAGAAGAACAAAAATCATTTAACCACAAGGACATTTGCATCAGAATGTTTACTGCAGCTCAATTCACAATTGCCAAGGCATAGAAGCAACCCAAGTGCCCATCTACCCATGAATGGATTAACAAATTGTGGTATATGTATACCAAGGAGTACTTACTATTTAGCCATAAGATGGAGACTTTATTTACCTGGATGGAGTTGAAACACATTCTTCTTAGTAAAGTATCTAAAGAATGGGAGAAAAAAAAAAGCCAGGCTCCATGGCTCACGCCTGTAATCCCAGCACTGTGGGAAGCTGAGGTGGGAGGATTGCTTGAATTCAGGAGTTCAAGGCTTGTCTGAGCGAGAGTGAGACCCTGACTCATGAAAAAAATTGGAAAAACCCAGCTGGGCACCTCAGCAAGTGCCTGTCATCCCAGTGGCTTGGGAGGCTGAGGCAGCAGGATGCCCACAGCCTGAGTCTGCAGTAGCAGTGAGCTGTGATGCCATTGCACTCTGCTCAGGGCATAGGGTAGAACTCTGTCTTGACAAAAAAAAAAAAAAAAAAAAAGGAAAAAAAATCCAATGTGTTCAATACTAATATGAAACCAATTACATGCCCACACAAAAGAAAAACACAAATATAGTTTAGTGATAGGGAGGGGAGAAGGTGATTGGCGGGATCTCACCTAATGTGCACAATGTGAGGGTGTTCAGCATGGCCCCTGGGTGAAGGGCTCAACTACAGCTTGAAGGTTACCTAGGATTAAAAACAATGTAGCCTAAGCATCTGAACTCTCATATTAATATTTAATAAATTAAAAATGAGGCAGTGCCAAAAGGAATATCTGGGGAGTAAAGATAAAACAGAAAGAAATGAAGGCAAGCCTTATAAAAATAATAGCTAGCAAAAAAAAAAAAAAGATAGCTGGCTCGGTGCCCTTAGCTAGGGCACTGGCCACATACACCAGTGGGTTTGAACTCAGCCTGGCCTGTCAAACAACAATCACAAAAAAAAAAAA
>NW_003852397.1:48912213-48913466 GCF_000181295.1 Otolemur garnettii
CACAGCAACCTCCAGCTCCTGGGCTTAGGTGATCCTCTTGTCCCAGCCTCCTGAGTAGGTGGGACCACAGGCGCCCACCACAACGCCTGGCTATTTTTTTTGTTGCAGTTTGACCAGGACCAATTCAGACCCTCCACCCTGGGTATATGGGGCCGGTGCCCTACTCACTGAGCCAAAGGCACTGCCCTGCTAAGATAATTTTAAAGGCACTCTACATAATCCATGTTTTATGCCACTTACAACTTTTATTTATTTCTTCATGTCATTCTTCACTTTGAATTTCACTTCCATTCTTTTTTTCCCTCTCCCAATATGTATTTAGTTCTTATTTACAGTTTCAGTAGGCATTGTTCATGTATATTCATGACTTTGCTTCAGTAGAAGCTCTTGAGCTCATTATAGCTATAGGAAGACAGATGAGAATAGAGAGTGCTGAGGTGATTGTAATGGGAAAATTTTTTCCAAATAAAATTCTGCACATGACCTCTTCCTCAGAAGGGGAATTTATCATTCACTAAAGTTCATATTGTGAATGATACATTCTTAGTCTTTGTAGCATGTGAGAAGTTGGTATCTTTAATATAAACACCACTTAAAGTAGTACAAAATATGGTAAATAAGGAAAAGATGTGATGTCAACTTTAAAAAATAAAATATATTATGCAATCTATTATAAAAAATAAAATAATATAAAATGAAAATTGGCCAGGCACAGAGTAGATTTGACAGGGATGTAGATGGAATTAGCAAACTGGAAAATAGCACTGAGGATTTTAAAGTAGTAAAGAAAACATTTGAGAATTTAAGAGGCAAGTGGAAGATAAGAACATACTTCTGATAGGAGTTACAGAAGAGAGAAAAGAGAGAGAATTTTTGATATGAATGGCTGACATTTGTCTGGAATTAATTGTATACATTCAATTTTTTCATTTTCTACAATACATTTTTATTAAAATTTAATCACATTTTTGAAAATTTTTTATGATTGCATATAAATTGACAGTGAAAAAATTGTGTACCAAAAATTTTTTTTTTGGTACACACACATTTGGCATAACATAATTGAGTTCTAGCCAATGACATACGTAGAGATAATCAGGTATTCTGTTCTTTTTTTGTTTGTTTGTTTGCTTTGTTTTTTGAGACAGAGTCTCACTATGTCCCCCTTGGTAGAGTGCTATAGCATCACAGCTCACAGCAACCTCAAACTCTTGGGCTTAAGCGATTTTCTTGCCTCAGCCTCCCAAGTAGCT
>NW_003852397.1:48913572-48920179 GCF_000181295.1 Otolemur garnettii
CCTGCCACAATGCCCAGCTATTTTTTTTTTCTCGCAGGCACCCGGACCAATAATCACCAGCTTCCCAGGTACCAAAAATTGTGTTTCCTCTCTTGATATTGATTCCGCTCGAAGAGCAGTCGAGTTGCCCCACGTGTGCCACTCACAACAGAAGCCTGGCTATTTTTTGGTGCATTTGTCATTGTTGCTTAGCTGGCCCAGGCCGGGTTCAGACCTGCCACCCTCAGTGCATGTGGCTGACGCCATAACGAGTGTGCTATGGGCGTCAAGCCCAGGTGTTCTGTTCTGTTTGATTCTTTATTCCCTCTTCTGCTGTGTGCTGGTTGGTTATCCGTTTCCAGGATGATCTGGAAGCATATGTTGAAGAAGGTAGAGCCTTTTCCAGCTAGGATTCCTACAAGACAATGTGGAGAAAGTCCCTCCCCTGCCCTGGTCCACACTGGATTGTGATAGATGCAAAAAGAAATTATTATTTTGTTGTGCCACTGAGATTGGGTGTTCTGTGTTTAGCCACTGGCATAACTTAACCTAACTCTTTGCTGAAAAGATGCTTGAGGAGATCTTTTTATGGTTCCTAAGTGAGATGATGGGATTTCCAGGCTCATATGTGAGATACTCCTTTAGACCATCCATGACATGGGTACGTTACTGTGTGAAGTGAAGGAAAGATTTTTGAGGAGTTATAACAAGAAATGGAACTTGCAGAAATATCAAGATATGTTGGAGACTTTTATCCCCTGGTCATAGTGTCTGTTTTGGCACCCCTTATTTTGACATAGGTAAACAGGAAAGTGGGTCTGCAGGTGGGTGTGTCTGTCTGTTCCTCTCCTTCCCAGGACTAACTCTGGCAAAGTCCAGACTTCCTATATCCGTTGTCCCTCCTCTAGGTTGAATGCCAGCAAGGTCTAAGATTTATAACATGTGCTTCCTTAACACTGGAGAAACCTGCAGGTGGTGATGGTCTCAAGGTGTCTTCTTGTTTCAAAACCTTTTAGTTAGAAATGTCACTAGATCTCAGCTGGCCACAAGCCAGCTGGTATCTCTAAAAACCACCTCTAGTTGAAGCCAAAAAGAGTGGTTCATCAGCTTCTCAAAAAATAAGGAAACTCTGAATTTTACACATTGTGAGTGAAAGCCCTTGGAAAAGTACTTTACCATTGGACTTAATGCACCCTGTAAGTTGTCAAATGGCTGTTATTTGACATGTTACAAATGGTTTCATGCATAATAGTGTTATTTGCGATTTGTTATTGCTCTTGTTTATTTGTATTTGGAGACAGAGTCTCTGTTGCTTGGGCTGGCTTGCAGTCCCTGGGCTCAAATGATCCTCCTGCCTTAGCCTCCCAAGTAGCTCTAAGACATGCACCACTATGCTCACCTAATTTTTCTATTTTTTTAAACTTTATTTGAATCAATATGAGGGTATAAAACTTAGGTTACATTTTTCTCACTTCCAGGGCAAAGTTCCATTTGTAGAAGAGCCCCTCACCCAAGGGATATGTTATGCACCCTCACAAGGTGCACATTAGGTGAGATCCTGCCTCATGCCCTCCCTCCCTCTGCCATACATCCTCCCCATCAAATTTTTCTATTTTTGTAGAGATAGGTCTAACTGTGCATGCTCCACAACATCTGGCTAATTTTTCTATTTTTAGTAGAGACCAGGTCTCACTCTTGTTCAGGCTGGTCTCTAACTCTTACTAGAAATAATCCACTCACTTCAGCCTCCCAGAGTGCTAGGATTACAGGTGTGAGCCACCGTACCCAGTTAAATGCTTTTTGAATTGGTAACACTTAATTCAAAAATAGAACCAGGCTCGGCGCCTATAGCTCAACCGGCTAAGGCGCCAGCCACGTACATCTAAGGTGGCGGGTTTGAATCCCCAGCCCAGACCCGCCAAAACAACAATGACGGCTGCAACCAAAAAATAGCCAGGCATTGTGGTGGGCGCCTGTGGTCCCAGCTACTTGGGAGGTGGAGGCAGGAGACTTGCTTGAGCCCAGGAGTTGGAGGTTGCTGTGAGCTGTAATGCCATGGCACTCTACCCAGGGGGACAGCTTGAGGCTCTGTCTCAAAAAAAAAAAAAAAACAAAAATAGAACCAGCTCAGTCCTGTAGCTCAGTGGCTACAGTGCCAGCCATGTTATACTGGAGTTAGCGGGTTCGAATCCAGCTCGAGCCTGCCAAACAATGACAACTATAACCAAAAAATAGCCAGGCATTGTGGCGGAAGCCTGTAGTCCCAACTAATTGGGAGGCTGAGGCAAGAGAATCACTTAAACCCAAGAGTTTGAGGTTGCTGTGAGCTGTGACGCCACAGCACTCTACCAAGTGCGGGATAATGAGACTCTGTCTCCAAACAACAACAACAACAAAATAGAACCATTTCCCCAGTAGCCACTGTTATTAGTTTCTAATGTGCTCTTCAAGAATTTCATTTAACACACATAAGCAAATATACATGTATTCTTATTGTCTTCCCCATTTCCCTACACAAAATAGAGCTCACTACACACACTGTTCTGCATCTTGTCTTTTTCACTTAACATTATTTCATGACAATCTTGCATTTCAGTTGCTTGTTTTTAACAGCTGCATGTTTATTTAACTTTATTTTGAAATAATTATGGATTCATAGTAAGTTGCAAAGGTATAGTACAGAGAGATCCCATGTCCCCTTCACCCAATTTCCCCTAATATATCAGCACATGGATTTTAAAACTGTAAGTTTAAATAACAGTAGTAAAACACTGTTAGCACTACTCTAAGTGCTTTGCATATACGAATTTATTAATCCTCAAAATTTTTCATCCCATATACAGATGGGGAAATTAAGGTACAAAGAGGTTAAGAACTTGCCCAAATAACAGAGATAGTAATTAATCAGGACAGGATTTGGATCCAGGCAGTTTGGCTTAAGAGTCTGGGTTCCTAACTCTTAAACTACATTAACTCCTTTAAGTAATAGGTATTTATATTAACAGTTAAGCAAACCCAAACAACGATTGGAAGGATGGAAAGTACAATCACTTTTAATTCTTTTTGCAGATGTTCATGAATGTACGGTGTTCAGATATTATAATTTAAGATATACTGCTCTAAAACTTACAAGAGGTCTTAATATTGAAGAACTTTCCTTATCAACATAGCGGACCTCCTAAATTATTTTATGCTATCTGCTGCATATGTTACTATATGACTGTTCCTTAATTTATTACAGATAAATATTTAGGTGTTTCTGAATTTCTTTTATTACAATAATAATTGGTGCCATAAACATTCTTGCACATGTATCTCCACTTACTTATGGGAGTAAATGTACCATATAAAATCCTAGAAGTGGAATTGCTGGCTCAAAGATACGTGTGTTCTATGGTTTAATAGAAACTGACAGATTCCTCTTCAAAAAGATGGCTGCAGTCATGCTTCAATCTTGCTTTCTTTTCTTCATTATCCGTACAACCTCTATTAGGGATTCCTTTATAATGATGAGAACTGCATTGAACCAATAAATCCATTAATGTGAGCTTTGGTCTTTATCACGAATGTGTAAATCTTACCATTTTCACTGTAAAAAGTAAAATTTTGTTATTCAAAACTACAATATTGTTAAAGTTGCTGTCTTACTAACTGTAATTGGTGGCAGTACTGAACAGTCTTAGAGTCACAGATTCATGTAAGTGAGCTAGTTATAAGAAATGTTGAAACAAGAGACTTAATGAAAAAAAAAACAAATTTACTGTTTAGGCAAAACTGTAGACTCTTCTTGTAAAAAACCAAGCTTAAAAAAAAAAAAAGCTAAAACGGGACAAGGTGCTTTTCTGGGGGAGTTCCAGGTTCCGATGAATTACGACCCTCATGCCCGCTAGAGGTCACTCCTCACAAGCAACTTTTCCCTAAGCAGCTGGTACCTCTGAAAAATAGCATCATTTTTGACCTTTTGGTATTTATTTATAAAGACACTTCGAACTTTTGGTTTGTTTGTTTATTTATTTATTTATCCAGAGTGTCACTTTGTCACCCTTAATAGCAGCAACCTCAAACTCTTGGGCTCAAGTGATCCTCTTGCCTCAGCCTCCCAAGTAGCTGGGACTACAGGCTCTCTCCATAACATCTGGGTGTTTTTTTAGAGATGAGCTCTTGTTCTTGCTCAGGCCTCTAACTTCTGAGCTCACAGTGATCTACCCATCTCTCTTTTGGTCATTTTTTAGCTGGACACACATTTCTTTTTTTTGGACACACATTTCTTATAAAATAAGCTGAATTTGTTTTAGGAAGTTACCCAGTATCAAGATTTCACTTTGACTTTTAAACTCACAACAGACCACAAAAATTCATGTTCAGCAGTTTCATTATCACTTCTGGCCTGGATCCACTTAGCATCAGGTTGAATTTTGTTGCTTTTGGATCTCTTTCCCTTCCTTAATGTCAGAGATCCACTTACGAATGTATTTGTTAAATTTCTGAGTCTTCTCTCTCTTTCTCATTCTGGCAAAAGCAAAAGCACCTGCTTCCAGTTTTTTGCTCTTAGGAAAGATTCCAGGAACACAGCTGGAGAAAGGAAGAAGTTTCAACAAGGAGCGTGCTGGACATTGAAAGAAAAATCTTTTAGCATTCCAATCTTCCACCTGGTTTTAACTGTCCGTTACCTTTGGAGATGGAATAATTTTTTACTTAGAGCCTGTTTTATGATGAAGCTAATGAAATTGAAGCTTCAGAACCTTACTTATACAAGTCCTTTCTAAGGCTCCATACCAAACTTTGTTTTGGTAAATTTGTATTCTTTTTCCTTTTGCAGACAGGGGCTCACTCTGTTGCCTGGGCTACAGTGTAGTGGCATCGTCATAGCTCATTGCAACCTCAAACTCTCAGGCTTAAGTGATTCTCCTGCCTCAACCTTCCAAGTAGCTGAGGCACAACCATGCCCAACTAATTCTTCTGATTTTTGTAGAGACAAGATCTTGCTATGTTTCCCAGGCTGGTCTGAAAATCCTGGACCTCAAAGGATCCTCCCACTTCTGCCTTCCAGAGTGCTGGGATTACAGATGTGAGCTACCTCATCTGGCCTTATTCTTTTTCTTAAAGAGAGTTCCCTTCCCCCTACATTGCAAAAATTCCTGGCCCCTGAAACTAGTCCATCCCGGTTTTAGGAATATGGAGATAGGTAGGATTTTCAAATTTTAAACTTGTGTGACCTTGGACAAGTTACTTAACCCCTGTAGACCTCAGTTTTCTTTCTTTCTTTTTCTCTCTCTTTCTCTTCTTTCTTTTTATCTCTTTATTTTTCAAAAATTTAATGGATATATGTACATATTTGGGGGGTACATGTGATAATTTGATACATTTATATAATCAAGTAAGGCCAATTGGCATACTTTTGTTCATTCTTTTTTATTTCAGATTATTGTAAGGATACAAACAATTATGTTACAATGTTTGTGTTTGTTAGGAAAAGTGTCTGTCGTAGTGTCCTGCACCAGAAGGTGTGCCATATACCCTTACATTGTGCCCATTAATTGGGAACACAGCAATCTCCCCTCCCCTCGCCCTCTATCTTGAATTGAATTGAGTTGTTCTTTTATGTGAGTGTGTATTAGATTATCTACTTAGGCCTCGATTTTCTTGTCTATAAATAGTATCTTTTAAAAATTTTTTCAAATATTGATTTATTTATTTTTCATTGTTGGGGCATCATTGAGTGTACAATGAACCAGGTTATGCTGCTTGCGTTTGCTGGGTGAAGTCCCTCTATTAATAGTGTCCCACCCCTAAGAGGTGTGTCACACACCGTGGCTCCAGATCCCCTCCCTCCTTCCCCCTCTCCCATCCTTCACCATGTACTAGCACCAATCGTCCTCATATCTGAATTGAGTACATTGGATACTTACTTCTCCATTCTCATTCTTTACTAAGAAACATGTATTTCAACTCCATCCACATTGATACAAAAGATGTCAAGTCACCATCCTTTTTAGTGGCTGAATAGTATTCCATGGTATACATATACCACAGCTTGTTAATCCATTCCTGGCCTGGTGGGCATTTAGGTTGTTTCCACAATTTGGCAATTGTTATTGAGCTACAATAAACAGTCTAGTGCAAATATCCTTATGATAAAATGATTTTTTTTCTTCTGGGTAGATGCCCAGTAATGAGATTGCCAGGTCAAATGGGAGGTCCAGTTTGAGTTAATTTTTAATTAATTTTTTGTGAGACAGGGTCTTGCTCTATCACCCTAGGTAGAGTGTGATGGCATCTTCATAACTCACAGTAACCTCAAACTCCTGGGCCCAAGATATCCTCCTGCCTCAGCATCCTGAGTAGCTGGGACTACAGACACATGCCACCATGCCTGGTGTGTTTTGTTACTTTTATTTTTTTTAGAGGTAGGTTCTTGCTATGTTGTCCAGGCTGTTCTTGAACTCCTGACTTCAAGGGATCCTTCTACCTGGGCCTCCCAAAGTGCTAGGACTGTAGGCATGAACTACCACATGCAACCTATAAATAGTATCATTTACTTTGTCAGATTTTTTGAAAAACCAGAGTACATGTAATTTACTTGTCATAATTCCCTGAATATATTAGGGAACTTCTTCTTCTTCTTCTT
>NW_003852397.1:48921106-48922606 GCF_000181295.1 Otolemur garnettii
TGCCAGGTGCTAAGCAAGTGAGCAAGGCATTGACCTAGCCTGGGAAGCCAGGGAAAGCTTTCCTGAGGAAGTGACCCTTAACCACATAACAGGATGAGATACAATTAAATAGGGAAGGGAGAAGTGTTCCCATTAAAGGGACCAGCATGTGCTAGGGCTCTGTGACAGCAGATAGCTCGGGGAGTAAGGAACCAAGGAAGGACAGTGTGGTTGTAGCTGAGAGAGTGAGTGAGATGTGAGGGCTTAATTCCCATGTCAATTAACATTTTTTTGAGAAGTTACTATATGCCAGCCACTTTCCTATAATGGTTCATTCTAAGGTAGTCCCACTTTACAAAGGCACAGAGACATGGCTACCACCAGCCTCTCTGCAAGCCAACTCTGCTTCCCAGAATATCCTTTTCTCCACCAGCCGCTAAGTCCTCCCTTGTCTTCAACACACTGACAGGGTCAGTCAATTCTCTCTTCAAGTTGAGTACCTTACTGTTCTATCTGTGCACATGTCTTGTCCTCCTAACTGGAATTTATCGCCCTATATCAGAGGCTCTGCTGATAACCTCAGTATCTTCAGTATCTGGCCCAGAGGTGACAACCAGCAGTGCTCTGTTCTATTGGTTCTTGTCTGGGAATAGGCACCATGACATAGTGATATGGTAGATTTCAGTCTTGACCAGAATTCATCCCTCTCTGAATCCATGCCTTTAGCCACAAGACTTTACAAGGATAATTTCCCAGCCCCTCCAATCTGAGCTTGGCCTTGAAACTTGCCAGTGCAATGTATTATAAGTGATGATGTACCAAGTCCAGGCAACACACACACACACACACCAGGCCTGACAATTAAGTTCGAGAACTCATCCTAGAAAAAGTGATACATGCCTCATTGCTGAATATCACTATGGTCACTTTCAAAGTACCCTCTTTGGGAAGTATGCACGGACACAAGCACCTAGTCTACCCTTCAAAACAATTTTGGAACTCTTTTTCTAGAATGGCCATCAGAGCTACCTTGTATGGCACACAGAAATGCAACAAGAATGACACTGCCACATGTCAACATGACACTGCTATACCAAGGTTATAAAACCTTACCAAGTTGTTTGTACAGTACTGCCAACGTAAGCACACAGGGGCAAATTTGCCAACCTAAGTTTTCAGACCTCATATGACAAAGAGTTCCAATATTACTCTGAAGGGTAGACTAGGCACTAGCATCAGCACCTAGCTTCCCAAGGAGAGGACTTCAACGGTGACCATAGCAATATTCAGCAATGAGGCATGTAGCACTTTTTCTAGGATGAGTTCATGAACTTAATTGTTAGACCTTCGTATTTATCAACTTGACTTTCTCCTGTCCTTTAGCTCTACTTAGTTATATTTCTAGGAGATAAAATATGAATCATATTATAAATATTTTATTGTACATAGAAGCTCAAATTTATTATTTTTTATTATTTTAATCTGCTCTGCTGTCAGACTTCCCATTGTATGTATAAACCC
>NW_003852397.1:48922939-48923618 GCF_000181295.1 Otolemur garnettii
GGCACCCGCCACAACGCCCAGCTGTTTTTTGTTGCAGTTTGGACAGGGCAGGGTTCGAACCTGCCACCCTGGGTATGTGGGGCTGGTGCCTACTCACTGAACCACAGACACCGCCCTGCTTTCCCAGGATTTTGGACCAATCTACCCTTCTACCATCAGGATACAATAATTCTCATTTCTTCACATTTGGCCTCACCCAGTGTCATCATACTAATTTTTGAATTTTTTTTTAACCAATATGATGTATCTAAAATGGTATCTGGTTAATACTCTAATGTTTATTTCCCTGATTTTCACAGAGGCTGATCCTCTTTACCTGTGTCCAGTAGCCCTTCCCGTTTCCTCTTGTCAGTTGGCTGTGCAGATCTTCTATTTTCCTGTTGGGTTGTCTTTTTTGTTTGTTTAGTTGACTTGCTTCTGAAAGTCTTCACATAATCTTAGTATTAGATGTTATATGTCTATGTATATTATATAAAGATAGTATATACAATGTGGTATATATAATACATTAAAATATCATATATTTGTATATTTAGTTGCTTACTGCACTACAAAGATCTTTTTTTAGTAATTTTTAAATAGTTTTATCAAGACAGAGTTCACATATCATACAATTTGCTTATTGAAATTGGTGGCTCAGTGGCTCACACCTGTAATTTTATCACTCTGGAAGACCAAG
>NW_003852397.1:48924093-48925196 GCF_000181295.1 Otolemur garnettii
TTTAAAGTTTATCCATTTTGTAGTATGTATCAGAACTCCATTTCTTTTTATGACCAAATAATATTCCATTGTAGAAATATACTACATTTTGTTTATCCATTCATCAGTTATGTGGTGTTTACTGAAAATCATAACTAGAATCAAAAACTGTTTTCAATAGCACCTGATTTCTGCTCATCTGATCTAACTGCTTACCCCCTAATCTCCTCTCACACATCATAAGAAGGGGTTTCTTTGACTAAAATGATCAAAAGGTCTATGGCTGGCTTTGAACTGTCCTTTCCCGGTAAGATTCCTCTGTTCCAGACCCCATAATTAAAGAGGTAAGTCTGGAGACCCTTATTATCCTGAGTGTGGGCCATGATCAAGACTATCGGTGTCACCTGAACAAAGCTCATTAGAAATGTGGACTCTCCACTCTCCCAGACCTGCCTGAATTAGATTGAACGTCCAGGTGGTCTCCAGGTGATTCTTGTGTGTATTCAAGTTTGAAAAGCTCTGCTCTAGCCTGGTCTATTTTGAAGTCACACGGAGGCTTTGTTTACAATAACCTGCCCACTTTTCAGAGATTCTGATTTCACTGATCTAGAGTGGGTCCCAGACTCTGCTTTTACAAAGCCCCCCCGGGGTTCCACTGAATGAATATCCAGGCCCGAGGACCCCTCTTGCAGATAGCTTTAGGAGCAACTTTTTTTCAGCAAACCACTTTAATTTAGGAATGTTTAGTCTACATGTTTTAAACTCCTGGATTTGCAATCCTGTTTAGCAAAACTGACTAAACGGCTCTCTGGGAAGGATCAGCATGTCCCTTTTCTAAGGAATTGGAGTGTGACGGCCAGTTACACCTTCTGAGTGGGTGTTCAAAGCTCTGTTGACAAAGATGGTCTGTGTTTCTAAGAAAACACAGCTGAAGCTCTGTGAAGGGAAGGTTGCCAAGGATATGCTAGTTTTTCTCCGTTCATTTTCAGTATACAGTTTACAGCTACTATTTTAAGTAGCATTTACCCCAAAACGACTTCTTCCTTGCTCCTGCCAACAGATTAAATACAATAAGAACAGACATCTTGGGTAGACACCAGGATTTGTGTCTTTCTAAATAAACC
>NW_003852397.1:48926056-48933387 GCF_000181295.1 Otolemur garnettii
GTCCCTCAGAAGCCAGCATGGCTGTATAGTGCCTTGTGCCTGCCATGGCCAATTACTTCTGCTTTTGATCCTTGCTAAAGACTTTTGCTTAATTTGCTGGTACACTGCCCCTCTGATCACATTACAGGTCTGCACCTGCGCGCCTGTGCAGATGCTCGTCTTTTGCAAATAATGGCCTGTTCTTTCCTTTAAGCCAGTACTTGCCCGCTCCCCTATGCCCTGCCTTTTAAATTTTCTTAAAACTGGTTTCCTTCTTTTAAATTAGAACTCCAATAAATAATTCAGGGACCTGGTCTGATGTCCCTGCCTCCAAGAGGTGGGAGCACGGACACCATGGGGATTGGTGATTTCCACAGAAGGGCTGTAGAGCTATTTGCAACACAATTTGTTTTCGGTCCAGAACTACCGATCACAACTTCTGAGGCGGCTCTGAGGTCCTCTGCAAGCTCCAGCCTGCATGTTCCTGCACAGGACAAGGATTTGATGTGAACATCACTTCTTTCAACTTGAGGATATGTATCTGCAGAAGAATCTGTGTTTTTGTCGGTTCCGAGAGCTGAGTGCCTCTTTGGTTTCTATTACAAAGCTTTCTGGAACAGCAGACTGGCGAGAGAGAGAAGCAGCGCCTGTGGATTGATTTCATTTGATCGTCCTGACTGGGTTTCTAGGTCTGTCTGTCTCCTCTCGGGCCTCCGCGTTGCCATGCCTTCTCTCTGTGGCCTTCTCAGGCCATGCCCCTTCTTGTTCCTTTTCTTTTCCAAGCTGCCACATCCAGCCCACCCACCTCAACACACCACATTGTATATGGCTCCAAATTAACTGAACCCAATACGTTTTTGCATTCTGTGCTCTTAAATGTCAGCAGAAGTGAATATTTTCTTTTTCTCCTTAAAGAAAGGAAAGGGGTGGAGTTGAAATGTTCTTTTCCCTCTTGGTATTTTTAATGACACGTATATGGTTTTCATGCCACAACTTCAGTCACCCTGTATGATCCCCCCTTTTTTCATGTTTTGTTAAACCAAGAGTATTTTCCCCTAAAATTAAATATCCTTAGAAAATGTATTTAACCATTTGTAGTAATGGCATTTTTAGTGTTTCGGTTTAATTTGGGGATATACCACCTAATTACATCCACTGGTTCAATTGCTCCTAATAGAATGACAGGATTTCAAGTGTGTATTTTAAAAGCTCTCAATAAATATAACCAAACTGCCTACAGGTCACGTCTGGGTACGTGGCTTATGGGCCATCTGTCTGGCATCGAGCAATCTCTTGGAAAAATAAAACTTTGCCCATTTAGTAGGTGAAATGGCATTTTACTATTTCAATTTGCATTTCATTAATTATGGGTGAGTTGAAGATTCAGAGATAACAGTAGTTGGAAAAGGAAGAAGTTTACTTGCATGAACCCCTGGAACCTCAGAAGGAAGGGGCTCATCAGATAAAAAACACAACCGATCCTTAAAGTGAAACGCTGCAAAATTACCAAGGTTACTGAATTTATAGTGGGTGGGCTCATGGCAGAAAACCAGCAATTTTCGTACAGACTTATCATTTCTACAAAGGCTGGGACTAGTCTTCAGACAGCAGCATTGCAAAAGTCAGGGATAAAGTTGTTTACGTTAAGTAGTCAGCAACTTACAGGCCAGGCTCAGGATGTCCTTGATTTGGGAAGCTAGAATTAGAGAGGGTTCAAGGTGTTTGTTTTCCTCTAAACATGGGGCTTAATGGAGGTAAGATATCATTTTGTTTCCACAAGACTTTTATTGTGTAGAAAGGATCCTGTATTTCGTCTCATATAACCATATGTGTCTTTTGCCCTATTTCATTTTATTAGGGTTCATCTTCTGCTTATTGTGTTTTATTTGCTCGGGGTTAAAAATCTGTTGCCATACATTGCAAAAATATTATTCCCCATGTGTCACTTGCCTTTTGATTTGGTTTATGATGTTTTTATCATAGCTAACACTTTTATTTTTATGTCGTCAAATCCTTCAATTATTTTCCTTATAATTCCTGTTTGGCTTACGTGCTTAGAAAGTCTTTTCTTTCCAAACTCTTTCAATATTGCTTACAGGCGGTCCATGGAATGAAAGAAAATATTTGCAAATCATATAACTGATAAGGGATTTCTATGCAGACTATTTAAAGAACTGCTATAACTCAATGACAAAAAGCCCAAACAAACTGATTAAAAATCTGACAAAAAACCACCCCCCAAACTAGCAAAAGACTTGAATAGACATTTCTTCAGAGATATCCAGGTGGACGATAGGCAGGTGAAAAACGCTCAACATCACAAGTCTTTAGGAGAAATGTGAACCAAGACCGCAATGGGATACCACTTCACACCCACTAGGATTTTCTTTCCCTAAAACCCAGATAATAACAGGTCTTGGTAAGGATATAGAGAAATTGGAACTGCTGTGCACTGTTGGTGAGAATGGAAAACGGTGTATCCACTGTGTGACCTAGGAGTTCCACTTCTGGGCATATGCCAAAAATAATTGAAGCAAGGACTCAAATAGATATTTTTATTTATTTATTTATTTATTTATTTTTTGAGACAGAGCCTCAAGCTGTCTCCCTGGGTAGAGTGCCGTGGCATCACAGCTCACTGCAACCTCCAACTCCTGGGCTCAAGCGAGTCTCCTGCCTCAGCCTCCCAAGTAGCTGGGACCACAGGCACCTGCCACAACGCCAGGCTAGTATTTGTTTGCAGCCGTCATTGTTGTTTGGTGGGCCTGAGCTGGATTCGAACCCGCCACCTTAGGTGTATGTGGCTGGCACCTTAGCCACTTGAGCCACAGGCACCAAGCCAAACAGATATTTTTCACCAATGTTCATCACAGTATTGTTTACA
Source organism: Otolemur garnettii (assembly GCF_000181295.1). Classification (NCBI taxonomy): domain Eukaryota; kingdom Metazoa; phylum Chordata; class Mammalia; order Primates; family Galagidae; genus Otolemur; species Otolemur garnettii. The sequence goes on from NW_003852397.1 coordinate 48,928,920, forward strand.
GAAGCCAAAAAGGGACACCAATCCAAGTGTCCAATAACAGGTGAACAAATAAACAAAAGGTGGTATATACATACAATGGAATATTGTTTAACCTTAAAAATTCTGAACATACGCTACAACATGGATGGGCTTTGAAGATAGGAGACCCTGTCTCAGGAAAAAAAGAAATGAGGGCAGACCCTAAGAGACCCTAATGTGCTCAGAAGGTCCTTTGGACAACAAGGACTACAGATTTTCTTAGACTACCTGTCCCAGTTACTATCACTGTATAACACACTACCCCCAAACTTTATTGATTAAGCACAACCATTGTATTCCATGTCACAGATGTTACAGGTCGGTGATGTGGGGGTCAGGCTGGACGATGCTCCTCGGAGTGTAGGTGAGGTCACTCAGTGGTGCTCAGCAGGTGGGTGCTGGCCTGGAGGACTCAAGGTGGTTTCACTCACCGGTTTCAGTACCTTGCTAGGGTACAGCTGGATGGCCTGACTCAGCTGGGCCTATCAATTGAAGAACCTACAAATGTGGCTTACTCAGAAGCTGGTCTTAGGGTAGTCATATATGGCAGTTCTTAAGTGTTCCAAGACAACCGCATGGAAACTGCAGGGCTTTTTTGACCTGGCCTTAGAAGTCACATGGCTTTGTTGCATGCATTCTGTTGATTAGAGTGTAAGGTCAGCTCAGGTTCAAGGGCAGAGGAATTATATGCCACCTTGTGATGGGAGTTAGGAAGGTCACATCAAGGAGAGTGTGTGGAATGGACAGTGTTGTAGACATCTTTGGAAAATACAATCTACTCCATGGCTAAGAAAAAGAGGATTTTTTTTTTTCTTTTTTGAGTCAGTCTCACTCTGTCACCTGGGGTAGAGCGCTGTAATGGAATCATAGCTCATAGCAACCTCAAACTCTTTGAGGTCAAGCAATCCTCTTGCCTCAGATTCCCAAGTAGATGGGACTACAGGTGCCTGGCTTATTTTTCTTTTCTTTTCTTTTTTTTAAATAGAGATGGGGTCTCCCTCTTGCTCAGGCTGATCTCAAATGCCTGACCTCAAGCAAGCCACCCACCTCGGCCTCCCAGAGTGCTAGGATTACAGGCGTGAGCCACTGCACCTGGCTGAAAAAGAGGCTTTATTATAAAAACATAAAAGGCTGAAATTAGGAAAGCCTGAAATGGAAGCAGGGTAGGACCAGCTTTGCACGTCTGCTGTGCTCTCTCCTCTGCTCGATGTTTTCCTTGGTCTTCCTCAGTTTTCCTCGGCCTTTCTCAAGCTTTCCCCAGAATATGTCAGTTCAGATTCCTGGGACAGACTCCAACTGCCTCAGCTTCTATTTCTCAGCAACTCTTGGTGCAATCACCTGGAGGAGCTGGCACAGCCTGGGAGTGAGGGAAGGGGGCTGGGCAGCTCTGGGATCCTGCTGCACTGTTCTCACACCTGGCTGCACATTTGAATCACCTGGGCGGCTTTTGAGACAGAACTTCACAGCCTGGGTCCCATCCCCGGAGTTTCTGATTTAATTGTTCGAGGTTAGAGACTGAGCAGGGGTATCGTTCTAGATGCATGGTACCCATGCTTCTCCCATGCCCAGGGAGCTCTGTTGCTAACAGCAGAGACACCTCGGGCCCAGAGATGTGGACAGCAAACTTGCCCGGGGAGTATCATTTTCCAGACAGGGAGAGAAAAACAGGCTTTTCTTGTTTGTGAGTGCATGTGTTCTTGCTGGTTTTTCCCCCACAAATCTCAATATATTTTTGAACTACAAGAGATCTTAGAGTCAATTGAATATAAGACATTCAATTGGTCTTCCTCAGTTTTCCTCAGTTTACAGATGTGGACTGGGGTGACCAACTCATCCTGGTTTGCCTGTGGCTGTCCTGACGTTAGCACTGACATTCCTCCACATCCCATGGAACTCCTTCAGTCCCAGGCAAACTGAGAAGACTGGTTACCCTATATGGAAACCGCATAGCCATTAGCAGTCACAACACGTTCCCTCTGGCCCCAGCTGCTGGCAACCATTTATCCTGTTTCCATCTCCACGAATTTGTGTATTCTGGACAGTTCATCTGTGTACAGGGTTTTGTGTGGACATATGGTTTTAATTCTCTTGGGTATACACCTAAGAGTGGAATTGAGGGCTCATGTGGTAACAGCATGTTTAACATTTTGAGGAACTGCCAGACTTTTTTAAGTGGCGGCATTATTTCATGGTGGACCAGCACCAGTGAGGTGTAGGAAGATTCTAATTTCTCTACACCCTCACTGACACGTGTTGTTACATTTTTTCTTTTTTTATTCTAGCCATCCTAGTGGATGTGAAGTAGTATCTCATTGTGGTTTTGATTTGCATTTCCCCGAAGACTAATCATGCTGATTATCTTTTTTTTTTTAATCTTCGTATGCACTTACTGGCCATTTGCATATCTTCTTGGGAAAATGTGCATTCATATCCTTTGCTCATATTAAAATTATATTATGCAAGAGTTACTTATATGTTCTAGATACAAGTCTCTCATCAGATAGATGATTTACAAATATTTTCTCCTATTTAATGGGTTTTCTTATATTCTTTTGCTTGTGTCTTTTTAAATCTTCTTTTCATTTTCCTTGATGGTATCTTTGAAGCTTAAAAGTTTTTAATTTTGGTGAAGTCCATGTTTCTTTTTGTTGTTTATGCTTTTGTTGTCATAGCTAATTCAAGGTCATAAAGATTTAAGCCTATGGGTTCTTTTAAGAGTTTTAAAGGTTGTCCCAAAAGTTGTCTCTAAAGTTGCGATGGATTGACCATCATGACATTGTATGACACACAAAATCACGTAACAATAATTACAAATGCCACTGAGCAAGACGCCACCACATCCACATGAACACAGCTGTGAGACACTGGTTGTGAAATTTGAGTTGTTTGTACAGTCCTGTCAACGTAACACACAAGGTGGTAAGTTCGTGAACTTAATCATCAGACCTCGTACAACAGAAAAAGTGTTCTAAAATTGCTTTGAAGGGTGGATTAGGCACTGACATCAGTGCATAGCTTCCCAAGGGGAGTACTTCAAAGGTGACCATAGTGATATTTAGCAATGAGGTATGTAGCACTTTTTCTAGGGTAAGTTTGTAAAGTTAAGTGTCAGACCATATATGAATTTATTTATGGAGTCTCAATTCTATTCCATTGATCTACATACCTGTCCTTACATCAATACCATACTGTCTTAATTACTGTAGCTTTGTAGGAAGTTTTGAAATAGGGGAATGTGAGTCTGGAGGACTCAGTTCTTCTTTTTCAAGATTGTTGGGGTTATTTTGGGTTTTCATATGATTTGAATTTTCATATGATTTTTTCCCCAAGTTTTTCTCATTACTGTTGATAAATGGGTTTTTTTGTTTTGTTTTGTTTTCACTCTGTCATCCTGGGTAGGGTGCCTTGGCATCATCATAGCTCACAGCAACATCAAACACTTGAGCTCAAGGTATCTTCTTATGTCAGCCTCCTGAGTAGCTGGGCTTACAGGCACCCACAACAACACCCAGCTAGTTTTTTTCTATTTTTAGTAGAGATGGGGTCTTGCTCTTGCTCAAGCTGGTCTTGAACTCCTGAGCTCAAGCAGTCCACCTGCCTTGGCCTCTCAGAGTACAAAGATTATAGGCGTGAGCCACCATGCCACAAAATAAATTGACAAATACATTTACATATTTATCACGTACAACATGATGTCTTGAAATAGGTATCATTGTGGAAGGGCTAAATTGAGCTAACTACCATACACATGTAATTTCTAAGATCAGCTTGTCTATTTCTGTAAAAAATCCAGCCGAGATTTTAGTAAGGACTGCATTAAATCTATAGGTCAATGTGGAGAATATTGTCATATGAACAATATTAAATCTTTTAATCCATGGACATGGGATGTCTTTCCATCTGTTTAGATCTTCATTCATTTCCTTCAGCAGTGTTTTGTTAATTTGAGTGTATTAGTCTTACACTTCTTTTGTTAAATTTATTTACAAGTAGTTTATTCTTTTTAATACTATCAGAAATATCTTTCAGAACTTTAAAAGCTAATATCATTATACTGTTTATTGCTAGTCTGGAGAAATACACTGATTTTTATATATTGATTTTGTATTCTTACTGAATTTATTTATTAGTTCCAATAATTTTTAGTGGATACTTTACAATTTTATATATACAGGATAATTTCATCTGCAAATAGGTGACATAGTTTACTTCTTTCTTTCCAATGTGGATGCCTTTTATTTCATTTTCTTGCCTAATTAGCTTGTTGATTAGTTGAATGTTGAATACAAGTGAGAGCAGACATTTTTACCTTGTTCCTGATTTTAAAATAAAAGCATTCTGTCTTCCACCATTAAGGATATTAGCCGTGGGTGTTTTTGTAGATGCTTTTCATCAGATTTAGGTTTCCTTCTAGTCCTAGGTAGTTAAATTTTTTTTTTTTTTTTTTTTT
>NW_003852397.1:48933621-48937353 GCF_000181295.1 Otolemur garnettii
ACCTCCAACTCTTGGGCTTAAGCAATTCTCTTGCCTCAGCCTCCCAAGTAGCTGGGACTACAGGCGCCCACCACAATGCCTGGTTATTTTTTGGTTGTCATTGTTGTTTGTTGTTTGACAGGCCCAGGCTGGATTTGAACCCACCAGCTCTGGTGTACGTGGCTGGCACCCCAGCTGCTTAAGGTACAGGCGCCGAGCCGGTAGTTGAACTTTTTAATCATAAAAGGATGTTATATTTCATGAAATGTTTTTTCCGTTTCTATTGAGATGATCACTTAGGTTTTTTCTCTTTATTCTAGTCATGTGATATATTATATTGATTGATTTTCATGTTGCCAACCTTGTATTCTTGGGTTAAAACACACTTGATCATGGTATATAATTCTTATGTGTTACTAGATTTTGTTTACTAATATTTTGTGTAAGGCATTGGAATCCGTTCAGAAGAGGTAATTACGTATAGTTTTCTTGAGCTCGCTCTGGTTTAGGTAACAGGGTCAATAGTGGCATCATAGAATGAGCTGGGAAATGTTTCTTCCTCTTCTATGTTTTGGAAAGGTCTGTGAAGAATGGTATTTGTTCTTATTCAAATGTTTGGTGGAATTAACTAGGAAAGCCATCTGGGTCTTGGACTTTCTTTGTGGGTACCTATTTGATTACTAATTCAATCTCCTGTTGTAGTTCTCTTTATAGCATTCATTTTGAATGGTTACACAGTACTCTATCAGGTAGAGTGCCAGCCTTCAGTTTCTTTGGGGAAGGCTGGACACTAAGATAGAAAGGGGCTAGATTCACTCACTCATGCAGGCGTTCTTTCAGTTACTGAGAACCTCTGGTTGTCTTTGTCCTGGGCCCCAAGGCTGCTGAGACAAACAAGACAGCCACAGAAACTACCCCTCGGACCAAGGAGTAGACCATGATTTCAGATCTGAGTTTGGGTTGCCACCTGCCAGGTGTGAGAGGCGATTCAGCCATGCTCACATGTACCCAAGCCTGTCTTAGCTCCAAACCGCAATGCCCAGGAGTCCTCTAACACTCCGCGGGTTATAAGGTGCCTTCACTTAAAAAATCTCATTACAGGCGATCCTCAAAACAAAAAAGCAAAGTTCATTCTCTCTCTTTGCAAAAGGTGAGAAAAACCAAGGTTTAGAGAAGGCCAGTTCAAATTCAAATGTTTAAGAAGCACCTTTCTGGTACTAGCTCCATGCAGGACTCTAGATGATAATCAGGGGATTTTCAGTCTGAGATGGAAAGACAGGAAATCAGAGAGGAGTAACAATAAGTAATGGACCTCCCAGGGGTGAAATGGGGCTGAGAGGAGAGGGACTCAGCAAAGGCCTCCCCATTAATGTGACCTATAAGCTGTGGCTGAGAGCACCCTGGATATTATATCAAGAAGTTACAGAAGTCCTTCAGAACAAAGATGGCCATGCAACCTACTTTTCCCAGAATTATCCCAGTTTACTTCTGTTATCTCAGTTTGAGTATCACTGGCACCCTTCCCCCTCTTTTTTTTTTTGGCCACAGAGTCTCACTGTGTCTCCCTTGGTGAATATCGTGGCATCACAGCTCACAGCAACCTCAAACTCTTCGGCTTAAGCGATTCTCTTGCCTCAGCCTCCCAAGTAGATGGGACTATAGGTGCCCACCACAATGCCCAGCTATTTTTTAGAGATGAGGTCTCGTTCTTGCTTAGGCTGGTCTCGAACTCATGAGTTCAGGCAATCCACCTGCATCAGGCTCCCAAGTACTAGGATTATAGGCATGAGCCACCTTGTCCGGCTCTGGCACCTCTTTTTACTCTCAAGTATCAGTTTGGTATTTGTAGTACTTCCCTTAATTTATTTATTTTGAGACAGAGTCTCACTCTGTTGCCCAGGCTAGAGTGCCATGGCATCTGCTCACAGCAACCTCAAATGCCTGAGTTCAAGCAATCCTCCTGCCCCAGCCTCCTGAGTAGCTAGGACTATAGGCACCCAACATAACACCCAGCTATTTTTTTTTTTTTCTATTTTTAGTTGAGACCCTGTCTCACTCTTACTCAGGCTGGTCTTGAACTCCTGAGCTTAAGGAATTCACCCACGGTGGCCTCCCTGAGTACTAGGATTACAGATGTAAGCCACTACACCTGGCTCAGTATTTCCTTTTAAAATTGTTATAATTGAGGACTGGGTGCAGTGGCTCATGCCTGTAACCCTAGCAGTTGGAAGGCTGAGGCAGGTGAACTGCCTAAGCTTGCAGGTTTGAGACCAGCCTGAGCCGAGGCAAGACCTCATCTCTAAAAATAGCTGGGTGTGGTGATGGGTGCCTGTAGCTCCAGGCTGAGGAACCCAAGAGTTTGAGGTTGCTGTGAGCTATGATGCTGTGGCACTCTACTGAGGTGACAAAGTGAGACTCTGTCTTAAAAAAAAATTTTTTTTGTTATAATTGGGTCAGGCACCATGGCTCACACCTGTAATCCTAGCAATCTGAGAGGCTGAAGTGGCTGGATTGCTTGAGCTCAGGAGTTTCAGACCAGCCTGAACAAGAGCAAGACCCATCTTTAAAAATAATAGCCAGGTGTTGTGGTGGGCACCTGTACTCCCAGCTACTTGGAAGGCTGAGGCAAGAGAATCACTTGAGCCCAAGAGTTTGAGGTTACTGTGAGCTATGACACCATGGCACTCTACCCAGGGTGAAAAAGTGAGACTGTTGCAAAAAAAAGAGACAACTCTGTGGTGAGGCCAGGCATAGCAGCTCATACCTGTAATCTCAGCACTCTGGGAGGCCGAGGTAGGAGGATCTCTTGAGCTCAGGAGTTCTAGAACAGCCTGAGCAAGAGGTAGACTCTGTCTCTAATAAAACAATAGAGAAATTAGCTGGGTGTTGTGGCTGGTGCCTATAGTCCCAGCTACTTAGGAGACTGAAGCAAGAGGATCACTTGAGGCCAAGAGTTTGAGGTTGCTGTGATCTATGGCACCATGGCACTCTACCAAAGGTGACAGAGTGGGACTCTTTCTCAAAAAAAAAAAAATTGTTATAATTACAAAGGGAAAAAAGTAACTTTAGAGAGGAGAGATGTAGCCAACACTTAATCCAGCAACCAAGGTTAATGTCATCACTAATGGTACAGGAGGACATGATGTGCCTCCTGATGTGGTGTGTTGAGAACAGCACTTCTGTGGTATTCTTGCCAAAGATACATAAACTGAATCTAATGAATAAGAAACATTAGACAAACCCAAACTGAGGGACATTGTACAGAATAACTGGCCTACTCTTGAAAAATCTCAAGGTCATGAAAGACAAGACTAAACAAATATTCTAGATTAAAGGAGACTAAAGAGAAATGACAGCTAAATGTAATACCTAGGTTAGATCCTGGATGGAAAAAAAGTACACAGCAGCTCATGTAAGGAAATCTGAATAAAGTCTATGGGATGGATAATAGTGCTGTTATCAACGCAGAGTTCTCCACAGGCTGAGGAAACACACTAAAAGCATTGAGGGTTTTATTTCAAAGTGCAACGGTTTGGATGGGAACTAATATAACCAAATGAGAACCTTGCCCTCTCTGCTCCCAGCCAGTGCATCTGTCACCATCAGCCACTCAGGAGGCCACTCAGCCCCTCCCCCCTGAGGGTGCATTCAGAGTGGCTGGTGTACCCTGGGACTCACAGAATCCCTGCCAACCTGTCTGCCATGACCCCTAGGAGACGCCTCCATTGCCTTGGCCCTTAATTACCTAATGCT
>NW_003852397.1:48937437-48937930 GCF_000181295.1 Otolemur garnettii
AGTCTCAATGGTCATTGGAGAAAGTGTGTTTTTCTTCCAATTACAGCCCCTCATCTGATTTACCGGTCTCTTAAAATCAGGTGATCCTCCAGGGCCAGAACAAGGTCTGTGGACATCTTGGGCAGGCTAATAATTTGGCATCCCCTCAAATGATATTCCTTAAATATTTGTTTAGTGCGGATGGGAGGAACTGATTTTCTGTTCATACGTAGGCACAAACAGTTTGACTCACTGACTATGCCTCTGCTGACTGGACCAGAGTTGGTAGACTTAAAATTGAGGCCAGAAAAATTTTATCCTGGACCTATGGTCCTAACTCTCCAGTTTTGGGATTTTCTGGATTAGCCAAATATATTTAACATTAGCTATAGAATTTTTTTTTATTTTTATTTTTTTGAGACAGAGTCTCACTATGTCACCCTTGGTAGTGTGCCAGGGTGTCACAGCTCACAGCAACTTCAAACTCTTAGGCTTAAGCGATTCTCTTGCCTCA
>NW_003852397.1:48938104-48941732 GCF_000181295.1 Otolemur garnettii
GTAGTTGTCACTGTTGTTCAGCAGGCCCAGGCCGGGTTCGAACCTGCCACCCTCAGTACATCTGGCAGGCACCATACCACTGTGCTATAGGCACCAAGCCATTAGTTACAGAATTAAGTTGCTCATATTACTGAGTCTATCACTTACTATCTTCTCTCTGGACTGGCCTTGCTCTTCCAATTATTTTGCCTTGTTGGATTTCCCCCTTCCCCTCTGTTCTATATTTCTGTTCCACATTTCTCCCCATCAGCACTCACTCTAATGTGCAGTATTTCCTTGGATATGAATCTTTGAAAAATACAAAGAATTGTTTTCTGCATTTCAAATGCATGTAATGGTAGTCTAGCCTTCACTGCATCAGAATTACTTGGAGAAAACACGGATTCCTGGGTTACAGCACCAGTAGGTCTGCCAGGGGCCTGAGAGCTCACCTTTATAACAGGTTCCCCGGAGATGCAGAGGCTGCTGGACACTGGACCAAACTGTTCGAAAAATCTCCCTTTATTTTTAAAACTTTATGATTCAACTTCCTGTTTTCAAGATCTATTTGTATTTTATATGTCCCTTTAGTTCATTGCTTCTGGTTGGTCCAAGAATTCCATGGGCTGCCTCTCTTCAACAGTGTAGTTCTTCTACTTGCCCTAGTGATGGGCAGCTCGGTTGCTCTCAACCCCTCTATCATACAGGATGCGTCAGTGAATGTTCTTGTCCATGTGTCCTCATGGACCTAGAAATGAGAGTCTTCAGGGCATGTATCAGGAGGGGGGAGTCCTGGGCTGCCAGGTATACATTTGCGCATTTAACTGAGAGGGCCAGACCAGTGCCATTTTGCTGTTTACTGCACAAACCCTGTTCCTAGCCCCTCCACCTCCCTCCACCCCAACCTCTGCCGGTAAACACACAGGGCCACTCCCTGCTACTCCCCCATCCCTGGTTGCACAACTGTCAACTGTTAATTGAGCCACCTTAGTACAGCAATAACTGGGCTACTGCCATTTTAGGCACTAAGTCACCACTTAGAGCAACATCACCATATTAGGCATGGGCACAACATAACTTCTCTAGATACCTCCTGAGTACTTGCTCAACAAGCTGACTACACCAAATCCACTCTCCCCCACAGCAGTGCGTGAGGGGCCCATTGATTTCTCGGGAAGCACAAAGCACTTATGATGTAGATCATAAAATAAATGTCAGTTCCGGTAAACAGCAAGATAACAAACAAAATCCGCTCTCAGAATTTTACCTAACATCACACGCTGCAGAAAATTCTAGCAGATGGGTCTGTGTCAGTGAGGAGTGCACACACTCGTGCAATATACACTCACCCCCTAGCCCCAGGGCACAGTGTGAGCCAGGACCGGAAGGAACTATTTTTATTTCTCTGCTGTACTTACCCTCATAAATCAGAGGCCTCCTTCCTCTAGCTCTTATTTCTGCTCCGTGAAGCACCTGGAAGGGGAAGTTGCTCCAGTGCTGGGAGGAGACCCCCAACTCCCGGCAGGCTCCAGGCAGAGGCCTGACGATCCATTGTCTGGGATTATCTGATCTCGCACAGTAGCATTTGCTTTCCTGTTGTTACCTGATTCTCTCAACAATGAGCATAAAAATAGAATCTTCCTGATTAGCCCTAGGCTTTAAAATGCCCAACAAAATGCTTTGGCAGATGTCTTTGTTGACTGTGGACAATTTTTTAAAAGGTTAGTCTTTTTTGACACAACCAAGGTAAATTAGACATTGCATTCAACAACCCAATTTCCCTTTCTACAGGGTGAAATGAGGATTAGTGGGGGTGTGGTAATTTGGGCAATCCTCCAGACCACAGGTAACCACAACCAGTCTGGTTATATTAAAATGCCAGGGACTCTTTGGAAAAAGAGATCAACTGATTTGAAAAATAGCAAATGAGGCCTTTAGAAAAGCAGCCTTTAAAAATATCAGAGAAAAGGCCAGGACTGTGGTTCACCCCTGTAATCCTAGCACTCTGGAAGCTGGGGCAGGTAAGTTGTTTGAGTTGAAGAATTAAAGACCAGCAAGACCCTTCTCCACTAAAAATAGAAAAGCTAGCCCAGCATCATTGCAGGTACCTGTAGTCCCAGCTAGTTGGGAGGCTGAGGCAGGAGGATCACTTGAGCCCAAGAATTTGAGGTTGCTGTGAGCTATGACATCACAGCAGTCTAGCCTAGGCAACAGAGTGAGACTGTCTTAAACAAATTTTTTTTTCAGAGAAAATTACTTATTCCTTCAAGGATATTATGGAGGCTATTTGAACTGACGTGGTATTCTATAGAATACTGTTTATTGCTTTGCCCATCCCATTTTTTTAAAAAATCAACAATTTAAAAACAAAAAATTTAAAAGCCATGCTTATCAGCTTCTCAGATGACACTACTGGGAAAAATGATAAATAATATATGAGACAGCATTATCAATATTTAAATGACTTCAACAGATTAGAATGCCGAGGTGTAACCAACAAGACGAAAAGGAAATGACTGGATAAAATAAATACACCTGTGCAGATAGAGGATGTCAGGTGCCTGGCATCGCCCCAGTTTGTGTGTAAAAATGGTTTGTTGTAGAAACCAAATAAGATACTACAGTTTTAGGTAGCATGAGTGGGACAAAGAGTCCTGGTCATGAGAAACAGCAGGAGCACCTGGGACCCTGCCCGTGTCCAGCTCTTTTGGGATACTGTAAGCTTCGTGAGGCGGGATTGGGTCATCTTGCCCTCTTCTGGGTCCCTGGAGGGATAGCAGTGCCTGTCCCCAAATAGGTACTCAATGCATGGTTGATGAAGGAATGAAGAAATACTATATTCAGTTCAGGCACGCCCCTCCCCTTTATAGGGACATTTAAAATAAAGATCCATCTTGAGGAGGACAGGGAGGATGGTGCTGGGTGTGATTAACTTAAGTGATAGAAAGCTCAGGCTGAATGTGTGGGGATGAACTTGATAGCGACCTTAAAATATCTGGAGGGCCGTCACGGGCAGGAGTAGAATTGTGCACCTTGGTCCACAGCCCAGAAGTGCACTCATGAGTGAGAGAGAGGCAGGTTTGGGTTTCATGTAATAACTTTCTCACCGTGGTAACTGCTCAGTGTTAGAACATTGGCAGCGTGTTCTCTCCCAGTGCAGGGTTTCAGCAGTACTTGATGGTTTGGGAAGATTTTTCTCTTGAGTGAAGAAGTCTGTGCCCCCCAAAGTAATATTTTTTGGGCTTACTCAGTTACAGAAAAATATTAAGAAGAAGCCAGGGGCAGTGGCTTGTGCCTGTAATCCCAGTGCTGTGAGAGGCTGAGGTGGGAGGATCACTTGAGGCCAGGAGTTCTAGACCAGGCTGGGAAACATAGTGACACCCTATCTATACAAAAAATTTAAAAATTAGCCAGGCATGGTGGTACACATCTATAGTCCTAGCTACTTGGGAGGTTGAAGCAAGAGGATGACTTGAGCCTAAGAATTCAAGGTTACAGGGAGCTGTGATCAGGCCACTGCACCCCAGCCTAGGCAGGCAACAGGGTAAGATCCTTTCTCTCTCTAGAAATAAATAAATAAACAATAAATAAATAAATCAAAGATCCATAATCTATTACCTAGGAAATTGTGAAAGGTGAAAAAATAAAA